>NC_041728.1:181742869-182042869 GCF_004115215.2 Ornithorhynchus anatinus | reverse complement strand
CTGCATCCCTCTCCCTCCTTTCCTCCCTTCCTTCCTCCTTTCCTTCCTCCTTTCTTTTCTTTCTTTTTCTTTCTTTCTCTTGCTTCTTCCCTCCCTCCTTCCCTTCCTTCCTTCCTTCCTTCTTTCCTTCCTCTTTTCTTTTCCTTCTTTTTCTTTCTTCCTCTTCCTTCCTTCGTCCCTCCCTCCTTCTCTTCCTTGCTTCCTTTCCTTCCTCTTTCTTTCTTTTTTCTTTCTCTTCCTTCCTTCTTCTCTCCATTCCTCCCTCCCTCTTTCCCTTCCTTCCTCCCTTCCTTCCATGTTCTCTTTCTTTTCTTTCTTTCTCTTTCTCCTTTTCCCTGTCTTTCCTTCTCTTTCTTTTCCTTTCTTTCTTTCTCTTTCTTTCCCTTCCTTCCTCCCTCTCTTCCTCCTTCCTTTCCTTCCTTCCTCTTTCCCTTCCTCCCTCCTTTCCTTTTTCTTTCTTTTCTTTCCCTTTCTTTCTTCCTTTCTTTTTCTTTCTTTCTCCCTTTCTTTCCCTTCCTTCCTTCCTCCCCTCTTCCTTTCTTCTTCTTTCTTTTCTTTCTTTCTCTTTCTTTCTCTTTTTCCCTTTCTCCTTTCTTTCTTTTCTTTTTCTTTCTTCCTTTTTTCTTTCTTTCCCTTCCTTCCTCCCTCCCTTCTTTCTCTTTTCCTTTCTTTCTTTTTCTCTTTCTTTTTCTTTTCCCCTTCCTCCCTCCCTCCCTTCCTCCCTCCCTCCCTTCCTCCCTCCCTCTCTTTCTTTCTCTTTCTTTTCCTTTCTTTCACTTTTTCTTTGTTTTCCTTTCCCTCCCTTCCTTCCTTTCTTCCTTTTTTTCATTTTTATGTTATTTGTTAAGCGCTTACTCTGTTCTAATCCCTCTACTAAGCACTGGGGTCATCTAAGCAGGGTGGACACAGTCCATATCCCTCGTTGTGGGCAGGGAATGTGTCTGATTACTGTTGCATTTCCCAAGCACTTGCACAGTGCTCTGCACACCGTAAGCACTCAATAAATACGATTGAATGAATGAATGAATGAATGAATGGAGCTCACGGTCTTAATCCCCATTTTACATATTAAGGATTAAGACTGTGAGCCCCATGTGGGACACATTGGAATTTAGAAAAATGTGCTTGGCCCAAAATAAGTGCTTAACAAGTACTAATATTATTATTATTATTTTAATAAGTATGATCGACTGCCCTTCACTCAATAAGCGCCCCATAAAGACCAATTAAGAGGCGGCTGGCTTCCTTCCCTGAAGTCTTCTTTTTGTTCCCTCACTCTTTTTCCTTCTCGGTTGTTAATCATAATAACAAGATTGCCTTCCTGGGCAGAGGAGGCCAGAGATGGAGGAGCCAGGGCTGATCCAAGCTAGATTCCTGCCATTCAAGAACCCACTTCATAATAAAGAATTACTATGTGCCAAGCACTGCCCTAAGCGCTCGGATAGATGCGAGTTAATCGGGTTGGACACGGTCCCTGTCCCTCGTGGGGCTCCCAGTCTTCATCCCCATTTTACAGATGAGGGAATTGAGACCCAGAGAATGAGAATAATAATTATGGTGTTTGCTAAGCGCTTACTCCGTGCCAAGCACTGTTCTAAGCGCTGGGGGAGATGCAGGTTAATCAGGTTGGACACAGTCCCTGTCCCTCATGGGGCTCCCAGTTTTCATCCCCGTTTTACAGATGAGGGAAGTGAGGCCCAGAGAAGCGAAGTGACTCACCCAAGATCACACAGCAGACACGTGGCGGAGCCGGGATTTGAACCCAGGTCTTGCCGACACCGAGGTCCAGGCTCCACCCACTAGGCCATACTTCTCCCCACGCTTCTTCACTTGACCTGGTTCTGGTCCCAGAGTCCTTCCAGGTCAGACGGCCGGGGGGGGGGGGGTCTGCTGCCTCCCTCCCTCCTGCCGAGCGATATTCCCCCCCCCCAGCCCCTGTCCGCCTCACAGCCCCATTCACACGTTTGTGGGCAGGAAATCGAATCTGTTCATTATTCTATGGTCCTCTCCCAAGCGCTTAGTACAGTGTTCTACACACAGTCAGCTCTCAATAAATACAGTTGAATGAATGAAAATGAATGGCCAACGAGACCACCATCCACCTGCCTCCCGGACCCACCTGGGCCGTCCTCCCCCTCCTCGGGCTCACGCGGCCCCCCGACTTCGAGGATCCCACACTCCCACCCGGTCTCGGCCCCGGATTCTCAGGCCGTCTGACCCAGGAACGCCCTCGCCTCTTGCCCTCCCTGTGGCCGGCTTGCCCACGTCTTCCTCGCCGACTTGCCCCCCTGCTTCACACCCTCCGTACCCTCTGGGCCCACAGGGCGAGTCGACTCTCAACCGGTTTTCTGGTCTCCCGCACCCCGAAATTCACCCACCGCCCGTCCCGGCTCACCCGTCCTCCCTCCATAGCCAAACTGGGGCACTGGGCCCCTGCTCCTCAGATCGCACTGGCCATTCGTGGGGTTCCCCCCCCCCACACCTCCTCCAAGAGGTCTTCCCCAACCAGGCCCTCATCAGCGCTTAGAACAGCCTCTTAACAAAATACCATCATTATTCTCCCGCTCCCTTCTGCGTCGTCTGGCACTTGGATTTTGCCCCCTTATTCCCTCGGCCCCACGACGCTTATGTCCGTACCCATCGTTTATCGATTCCTATTAAGGTCTGTCTCCCGCTCTGGACTGTCAGCTCCTTGCGGGCAAAGACCCCGACTAACAACACGGCTTTATTGTCCTCTCCCAAACGTTTAGTCTAGTGCTGTGCATACAGTAAGAACTCAAAAAATAGGATCAATTGAAATACGACTGATTGATTGATTGAGATGTTGCAAGGGCAGTTGCCCCGCCGGTCTCCAGGCCCCGGACAAGAAGACCCCGGCCCAGTGGAACCCTCCCATCCAGAACCTCCAACCTCTCCAAGCCTCCTCCTTCCTCCCCCGACCAGAGCGAAAGCTCTGAGGGATGACGTTCCGCTAAGCCCCCACCTACCTCGCCTCGTCGCTCTCCTACCCCAAGCCAGCCCACCCACTTGGCTCCCCTAATGCCAATCCCCTCGCCGTACCTCCATCTCGTCTATCGCTCCGGCGACCCCTCGCCCACATCCTCCCCCTAGCCGGGAACGCCCTCCCTCCTCACATCCGACGGACGATTCCTCCTTTCGAAGCCTTATCGAAGGCCCATCTCCTCCAAGAGGCCTTCGCCGACCGCGGCCTCCTCTCCTCTCCTCCCGCTCCCTTCCGCGTCGCCCCGCCTCGCTCCCTTTCTTCATCCCCGCTCCCAGCCTCGCACCGCTCATGTCCACATCTCTCATTTATTGATTTCTTTCCATGTCCGCCTCCCCCTCTGGACCGTCAGCTCGTCGTGGGCAGGGAACACGTCCGCCTGTTGTCCCGTCGTCCCCTCCCCAGCGCTCGGTCCAGTGTTCCGCACACGCTAGGGTGCTTAGTTACTCTCCAAAGCACACGGCAGGGCGCTCGATTTCTCTCCCCGAGCTCCGCACCCGGGAAGCGCTCCATAAATACGACCGACCGACCGACTAAGCACTCCCTTCCCCCGGTTGGCCCGGCCCGACGGCTCTCCCCGGCCCCCTGCCCTCCGCCCTCGCCCCCCACCACCCGGTTACCTCCGACCTCCAGCACGGCCAGGACGGCGCTGCAAGAGGCCTCTCCCAGGTGGTTGCGGGCGGAGCAGGTGTAGACCCCGGCGTCCTCGGGCCCGCAGGCCCGGAGCCACAGGGCCCAGGGCTCGGAGGCCGGAGCCTGGAGGGGCTCCCCGTTCCGGAACCAGCTGAGGCAGGGCGGGGGGCTCCCCTCCACCGCCACCCTCAGCCTCACGTCCCCCCCCGGCGAAGACGGCCGCGTCCTTCAGCTGCCTCAGAAAGACCGGGGCGCCGTCCGGCGGGGGCCCGGTCCCCACCTTGGCCCTCTTCGGTGGCACGCCCGGGCTCGGGGGGGCCCTCAGGCCCGACCCCCCGCTCCGGGGGCCCCGGGATCCCTGCATGGCCGCCCCAAGGTGCTGCGGAGAGGCCGCGCCGGTGCCGTCCGTCCGTCCGTCCGCCGGCCCGCCTGTGGCACTGCGGCCCAGAAGGTCACCGGGGTGGCCGGCGGCTCGGGGACTATTTTTAGGCCCCGGCTCGGGTTGCGGAGGAGCCGGAGGGGGGAAGGGGGAGCGCAGAGGGGATTCGGGAAGAGCCCCTCCTCCCGCCCTCTCTTTAAGATTGTGGCATCTGTTAGACGTGTACAACGTACTGAGCGCCAGGGGAGATACCAACCGGTCGGGTCGGACGCGGTCCGTGTCCCACGTGGGGCTCACGGTCTCAATCCCCCTTTAACTTCGACCGGGTGAAACTTGATTACTGCAGCGTGGCTCAGTGGAAAGAGCCCGGGCTTGGGAGTCAGAGGTCATGGGTTCGAATCCCGGATCCGCCCCTTGTCAGCTGGGTGACCGTGGGCGAGTCACTTCGCTTCTCTGGGCCTCAGTTCCCTCATCTGTAAAATGGGGATGAAGACTGTGAGCCTCACGTGGGACGACCTCATTCCCCTGTATCTCCCCCAGCGCTTAGAACACTGCTCTGCACGTAGTAAAGCGCTTAACAAATACCAACATTATTATTATTATTACCTTGTATGTATCCCAGTGCTTAGGACAGTGCCTGGCTCACAGCACACATCTAATAAATACCATAATAATAATTATTATTATATTCTTTAGTATCCATTCAGTGAGGATGCCGTATGATGGTTTGAGGGGGAAGGACACTAAAGTGAAAACATCCAACAGGACTACACGGTAAAAGCCATTCCTAAATCCGGTCGGTTCGCACCTTCACAACGTCGCTAAAATCGGCCCTTTCCTCTCCGTCCAAAGTGCTGCTACATTGCTACATCTCTTATGTTCAATGGTATTTATTGAGCACTTACTGTGTGCAGAGCACTGTACTAAGCGCTCGGAAAGCACGATTTGGCAACCGATAGAGACCATCCCTACCCAACGACGGGTTTGCAGCCTAGAAGCGGGGAGACGGACAACAAGACAAAACAGATATTCATTCATTCAGTGGCATTTCTTCCTGGCCTTGATTACTGTGTAGAGAAGCAGCCTGGCTCAGGGGAAAGAGCCCGGGCTTGGGAGTCAGAGGTCATGAGTTCAAATCCTGGATCTGCCACTTGTCAGCTGTGTGACTGTGAGCAAGTCACTTCACTTCTCTGGGCCTCAGTGACCTCATCTGGAAAATGGGGATGAAGACTGTGAGCCTCACGTGGGACAACCCGATGACCCTGGATCTCCCTCAGCGCTTAGAACACTGCTCTGCACATAGTAAGCACTTAACAAATACCAACATTATTATTAGCCGCCCCTGCTGACCTCCCAGCCTCCTGTCTTTCCCCACTCCAGTCCACACAGGACTGATCTGCCCAGATCATTTTTCTACAGAAATATTCAGGCCTTGTTTCCCCCATCCTCAAGAACCTCCCGACGTTGCCCATCCACCTCTGCATCAAATAAAAACTCCTACTGGCTTTAAAGCCATCCATCCCCTTGCCCCCTCCTGCCTCACCTCGCTACTCTCCTTCTCCATCCCAGCCCACGCACTTCGCTCCTCTAACGCCGACCTTCTCGCTGTACCTCGACCTCATCCATCTCGCCACCGACCCCTCGCTCACATCCCGCCTCTGGCCCGGAACGCCCTCCTTCTTCAAGTCCGACAGACGACGTCTCTCCCCTCCTTCAAAGCCTTCCTGCAGGCCCACCTCCTCCCAGAGGCCTTCCCCGACCGCGCCCTCCTCTCCTCTTCTCCCGCTCCCTTCCGCGTCGCCCCGACTCGCTCCCTTTCTTCATCCCCCCCCCTCCCAGCCCCACACTGCTTAGGTCCATCTCTGCCATTTATTGATTTCTCTGTCTCCCCCTCCGAGCCGTAAGCTCTATGTGGGCAGGGAATGTGCCTGCTTATCCTTCTCCTGTCCTCTCCCAAGCGTTTAGTACACAGTAAGCGTTCAATTCATACGACTGAATGAATGAATGTACAAGGGACAGCTCGCTGTACACATAATACGTACAGAACTATGGCCCTGGATTTTTCATGATCATACATAGCCACAGATGAATTCCACTCTCAGTGACATCTTCAGTCCATCAGTCGTCTTTACTGAGAGCTTACTGTGTGCAAGGCACTGTACTAAGCGTTTGGGATGGCCATTGTTCTTGCCTGTCCGTCTCCCCCGATTAGACCGTAAGCCCGTCAAAGGGCAGGGACTGTCTCTATCTGTTACCGATTTGTCCAATCCAAGCGCTTAGTACAGTGCTCTGCACATAGTAAGCGCTCAATAAATACTAATGAATGAATGAATGAATGAATGAATGAATGAATGAATGAGAGCACACTATAACAACAGTTGATAGCCACTTTCCCTACCCACAGGGGGTTTACCGCCTAGAGGGGTAGAGAGACATGAACATAAATAAATAACTGATGAATATAGCCATAAATGATGTGGGGTCGAGGGAGGGGGGAAAAAACGGAGCAAATCAAGTGCAAGAATAATGCAGAAGGGAGAGAGGAAAGGAGGGCTTAGTCAGGGAAGGCCTCTTGGAGGAGATGGGCCTTTAATAAGGCTTTGAAAAGAAGAGAGCAATTGTCTGTCTGATATAAAGAGGGAGGGGGCTCCAGGCCCGAAGCAGGACATGGGTGAGAATTAATAATAATGTCGGTATTTGTTAAGCGCTTACTATGTGCAGAGCACTGCTCTAAGCGCCGGGGTAAATACAGGGTCATCAGGTTGTCCCACGTGAGGCTCACAGTCTTCATCCCCATTTGACAGATGAGGTCACTGAGGCACAGAGAAGTGAAGTGACTTGTCCACAGTCACCCAGCTGACAAGTGGCAGATCAGAGATTCGAACCCATGACTTCTGGCTCCCAAGCCCGGGCTCTTTCCACTGAGCCACGCTGCTTCCCGCGTGGAATTAAGAAGGGCAATATCCACGTAGTCATTCATTCATTCATTCATTCATTCAATAGTATTTATTGAGCGCTTACTATGTGCAGAGCACTGTACTAAGCGCTTGGGATGAACAAGTCGGCAACAGATAGAGACAGTCCCTGCCGTTTGACGGGCTTACGGTCTAATCGGGGGAGATGGACGGAAGAGAACGATGGCGATAAATAGAGTCGAGGGGAAGAACGTCTCGTAAAAACCGATGGCAACTAAATAGAATCGAGGCGATGTACAATTCATTAACAAAATAAATAGGGTAATGAAAATATAGACAGTTGAGCGGGTGAGTACGGTGCTGTGGGGATGGGAAGGGAGAGGTGGAGGAGCAGAGGGAAAAGGGGAAAAAGAGGGTTAAGCTGTGGAGAGGTAAAGGGGGCGGTGGCAGAGGGAGTAGAGGGAGAAGAGGAGCTCAGTCTGGGACCATTTGTATATATTTTTATTACCCTATATATTTTGTTATGAGATGTACATCCCCTTGATTCTATTTATTACTATTGTTTTTGTCCGTCCGTCTCCCCCGATTAGACCGTGAGCCCGTCAATGGGCAGGGATGGTCTCTATCTGTTGCCGAATTGTCCATTCCAAGCGCTTAGTACAGTGCTGTGCACATAGTAAGCGCTCAATAAATACTATTGAATGAATTAATGAATTAATGAATATAGGCACTGTTTGTGCCTCAGTGCATCCATCAGGGACTATGTGGGAATGTGTGCGTATCTTTACGCCTGAGGGATTTGGGTAACTGAATGTAACAAACAGACACGCTCTCCAAACTGGAAGGATATCTATAGTCTGCATGCATCGATGCATTTTCATTACTGTCTGTGTCTCAGTGTGTCTGCCGGGGGCTCTATGGGGGTGACTCTGGGTGTGTGTGTCTGTTTGTATCTTTATGCCTGAGGGTTCGCGGTAACTGATTATAACAAATATTCTCCTTTCTCCAAGTTTGAATGATGACTATATATATATAAATATATATATTACGCAGGCATCAATGGGACTGTCTGGTAACTGATTCTGACAAATATTCTCCCATCTCCAAGTTGGAAGGACGGCTATATATATATATATATGTAACTATCTATCTATCTATCTATCTATAAATATATATAAATAGAGAGACAGACAGATAGATAGATTAGAGAGAGAGAGAGAGAGAGATATTTATACAGACACATACAGTTTTCACGCCTCAATACGTTGGACTTCCATTTCCAAGCTGGAAGGACACCTTTATCTATAATATACATGCATCGATGTGTTTGGATTATCGTTTGTGTCTCAGTGCATTTGTTTGGGGGGGGGGGTTTGTGTGTGTGTGTCTGTGTGTGACTTTATGCCTGAAGGTTTCTGGTGACTGTAACAAATTATTATCCCATCTTCAAGTTTGAAGGATGACTATATATATATAAATATATATATTACGCAGGCATCAATGGGACTGTCTGGTAACTGATTCTGACAAATATTCTCCCATCTCCAAGTTGGAAGGACGGCTATATATATATATGTAACTATCTATCTATCCATCTATCTATCTATAAATATATATAAATAGAGAGAGACAGATATAGATAGATAGATAGATAGATAGATAGATAGATAGATAGATAGATAGATTAGATAGAGAGAGAGAGGGAGATATTTATACACTCATACAGTTTTCACGCCTCAATATGTGGGACTCCCATTTCCAAGCTGGAAGGACACCTTTATCTATAATATACATGCATCGATGTGTTTGGATTATCGTTTGTGTCTCGGTGCATTTGTTTATGGGGGGGGGGGGTTTGTGTGTGTGTGTCTGTGTGTGACTTTATGCCTTAAGATTTCTGGTGACTGTAACAAATTATTATCCCATCTTCAAGTTTGAAGGATGACTCTCTCTATGGATATCTGCAGAACGCAAGCATTAATATGTGCTTATTTTCCTGTTTGTGCCGCAGTGTATCTGTCAGGGACTCTGTGTGTCTATGTGTGTCTTGATTCATTCATTCAATTGTATTTATTGAGCGTTTACTATGCGCAGAGCACTGTACTAAGCACTTGGAATGTACAATTCGGCAACAGATAGAGACAATCCCTGCCCGTTGACGGCTTACAGTCTAGTCGGGGGAGACAGACTTCTTGCCTGAGGGTGTCTGGTAACTGGTTTGTAACAAATATCCTCCCATCTCCAAGTTGGAAGAAGAATGACGATAATTATAATAACTCTACATAATAATGATGTTGATATTTGTTAAGCGCTTACTATGTGCAGAGCACTGTTCTAAGCGCTGGGGTAGACACAGGGGAATCAGGTTGTCCCACGTGGGGCTCACAGTCTTAATCCCCATTTTACAGATGCGGTCACTGAGGCACAGAGAGGTTAAGTGACTTGCCCACAGTCACACAGCTGACAAGTGGCAGAGCTGGAAATCGAACCCGTGACCTCTGACTCCAAAGCCCGTGCTCTTGCCACTGAGCCACGCTGCTTCTACTCCCGCTGTGTGTCCCTGGGCAACTGGTTTTACGGCTCTGAGCCTCAGTTTCCTCATCTGCAGAATGGCGATTCGATGCCTGATCGCCCTCCTACTTCGCTCCATGTGAGATCTGATGACTTGTACCTACCCCAGTGCTTAGTCGGTGTAAGCGTTGAATAAATACTATAATTATTATATGTGTCAATGTGTATTTATTACTGTTAATGGCCCAGCTTCTTTGGCAAGGACTCTGTGTGTGTTTGTGTGACTGTGTGACTCTGTGCTTGTGTACGTGTGTTTGTGTGTGTGTCTTTATGACTGATAGTAGTCGGGAACTCTGGCTGTAATAAAAACTCTCCAATCTCCAAGTTTGAAGGAAAAAGATAGACAGATAGATACATACATACATATATTCATAAATACATAGATAGATCGTTAGAGAAGCAGCGTGGCTCGGTGGAAAGAGCACGGGCTGGGGAGGCAGAGGTCATGGGTTCGAATCCCGGTTCTGACGCTTGTCAGCTGTGTGACTTTGGGAAAGTCACTTCACTTCTCTGGGCCTCAGTGACCTCATCTACAAAATGGGGATGAAGACTGAGACCCCCACGTGGAACAAGCTGATCACCTTGTATCCTCTCCAGCGCTTAGAACAGTGCTTTGCACATAGTAAGCGCTTAACCAATGCCACTATTATTATATGCATACATCAGTTAGAAGCAGCGTAGCCTACTGGAAAGAGCTCGGACCTGGGAGTCAGAGGACCTGGGTTCTAAACCTGCCTCCGCCACTAGTCTTGCCAGCTGTGTGACTGGGCAAGTCACTTCACTTCTCTGGGCCTCAGTTCCCTCATCTATAAAATGGGGATGAAGACTGTGAGCCCCACGTGGGTCAACCTGATCACCTTGTATTGCTCCAGCGCTTAGAACAGTGCTTTGCACATAGTAAGCGCTTAACAAATAGCACCATTATTACGAGAAGCAGCGTGGCTCGGTGGAAAGAGCCCGGGCTTGGGAGTCAGAGGTCATGGGCTCGATTCCCGGCTCCGCCACGTGTCAGCTGTGTGACTTTGGGCAAGTCACTTCACTTCTTGGTGCCTCAGTTCCCTCATCTGTAAAATGGGGATTGAGCCTCACGTGGGAGAACCGGCTGACCCTGTATCTTCCTCAGCGCTTAGAACAGTGTTCTGCATATAGTAAGCGCTTAACAAATACCAACATTATTCTTAGAACGGTGCTCTGCACATAGTAAGTGCTTAACAAATACCAACATCATTATCGTCTCTGCATCAGAGAGAAACCGGTCACCATCGGCTTTAAAGCCGTCCAACAGCTGGCCCCCTCCCGCCTCACCCGGCCGCTCTCCTCCTCCTCCGGCCCGGCCCGCACGCTCCGCTCCTCTCATGCCGACCTCCTCCTTGGGCCTCCATGTCGCCCGTCCCGCCGCCGACCTCTCGCCCACGTCCCGCCTCTGGCCCGGAAGGCCCTCCCTCCTCAAATCCCACAGACGATGACTCTCCCCCCCTTCAAAGCCTTATTGCAGGCCCACCTCCTCCAAAAAGCCTTCCCAGACTAAGCCCTCCTTCTCTCTTCTCCCCCTCCCTTCTGCTTCGCTCCAACTGACTCCCTTTTATTAATCCTCAATCCCAGCCCCACAGCGCTAACGTGGGTATTTGTCATTCACTGATTTCTATTAACGTCTGTCTCCCCTTCTACACCGAAAGTTCTCATTGTGGGCAGGGAATGGGCCTGTTTCTCATTTGATCGTCCTCTCCCAGGTGCTTAGTACAGTGCCCTGCACACGGTGAGCGCTCAATAAATACGATGGACCGACCCCTGTGTGACCTCGGGCAAATCACGTCACGTCTCTGAGGCTCGGTTTTCCCGTTTTCCTGTTTTCCCTTCTACTTAGACTGTGAGTCCCTTGTGGGACAAAGACCGTATCCAAATGAATTCATTTTTTTAAATGGTATCTATTAAGCGCTTATTATGTGCCGAGCATTCATTCATTCAGTAGTACTTATTGAGCGCTTACTATGTGCACAGCACTGTACTAAGCGCTTGGAATGGACAAATCGGCAACAGAGACGGTCCCTGCCCATTGACGGGCTTACAGTCTAATCTCTTAAACACTTATTATATGCCAGGCCCTGTATTAGGCGCTGGGGTGGACAGAAGCTAATCTGGTTGGACACACTGTTCTAAGCGCTGGTACAAGGTCATCAGGTTGTCCCATGTGGGGCTCACAGTCTTAATCCCCACTTGAATCCACTCCAGTGCTTAGAACAGTGTCTGACACATAGTTAGCACTTAGCAAATAGCATTTTGAAGAAAATGGGTGTTTGATTCTCAAAGCATCTATCAAGGACTTGTGTGTGCGTGTGTGTTTGAAGGTAGCAGACAACCCTAGTTCACAAACATTCTCCCATCTGTGATGGAAAAAAAAAGTCAGGGACGCTCAGTACATTTTGGACTCTAGGTTAACACGAACCAACAGAAGCAATGTGGCCTAATGGCCCGGTCCCGAGAGTCAGAAGGACCTGGGTTCTAATCCCCACTCCACCACTTGTCTGCTGTGTGACCCTGGACAAGTCACTTCACTTCCCTCTCTCTCAGGTCCCTCATCTGCAAAATGGGAATTAAGTCTGTTAGCCCTATGTGGGACAGGGACAGGGTCCAACCTGATTATCTTGTGGCATTTGTTAAACGCCTACCGTTTCACCAGGCACTGTACCAAGCGGTGAGGTGGATACAAGCAAATCATGTTGGATAAAGTCCCCGGCCCACTTGGGGCTTACGGTCTCAATCCCCATTTTACAGATGAGGTCACTGAGGCCCAGGGAAGTGAACTGACTTGCCCGAAGTCACCCAGCAGACAGGTGGCGGAGTTGGGATTAGAATCCATGACTTTCTGACTCCCAGGCCTGTGCTCTATCCGCTACGCCATCTTGTATCAGTCGATCAATCGATCAATGATATGTACTTCTCGGTCTCCTTCGCGGGCTCCTCCTCCCTCTCCCATCCTCTAACTGTGGGGGTTCCTCAAGGGTCAGTTCTCGGGCCTCTTCTGTTCTCCATCTACACTCACTCCCTGGGTGAACTCATTCATTCATTCATTCAATAGTATTTATTGAGCGCTTACTATGTGCAGAGCACTGTACTAAGCGCTTGGGATGAACAAGTCGGCAACAGATAGAGACGGTCCCTGCCGTTTGACGGGCTTACGGTCTAATCGGGGGAGACGGACAGGCAAGAACGATGGCACTAAACAGCGTCAAGGGGAAGAACATCTCATAAAAACTGATGGCGACTAAATAGAATCAAGGCGATGTACAATTCATTAACAAAATAAATAGGGTAACGAAAATATATACAGATGAGCGGACGGGTACAGTGCTGTGGGGATGGGAAGGGAGAGGTGGAGGAGCAGAGGGAAAAGGGGAAAATGAGGCTTTAGCTGCGGAGAGGTAAAGGGGGGATGGCAGAGGGAGTAGAGGGGGAAGAGGAGCTCAGTCTGGGAAGGCCTCTCGGAGGAGGTGATTTTTAAGTAAGGTTTTGAAGAGGGAAAGAGAATCAGTTTGGCGCAGGTGAGGAGGGAGGGCGTTCCAGGACCGCGGGAGGACGTGGCCCGGGGGTCGACGGCGGGATAGGCGAGACCGAGGGACGGCGAGGAGGCGGGCGGCGGAGGAGCGGAGCGTGCGGGGTGGGCGGTAGAAAGAGAGAAGGGAGGAGAGGTAGGAAGGGGCAAGGTGATGGAGAGCCTTGAAGCCTAGAGAGCCTTGAAGCCCGCTCCCACGGCTTCATCTATCATCTCTACGCAGATGACGCCCAGATCTCCATCTCCTCCCCCGTCCTCTCCCCCTCCCTCCGGGCTCGTATCTCCTGCCGCCTCCGGGACGTCTCCGCCCGGCCGTCGGCCCGCCGCCTCAAACTCGACACGTCTAAAACCGAGCTCCTCATCTTCCCTCCCTGACCCCGTCCTCTCCCCGACTTCCCCGTCCCCGTGGACGGCACCGCCGTCCTTCCCGTCTCACGGGCCCGCGACCTCGATGTCGTCCTTGACTCCGCTCTGTCATTCACCCCACACATCCGATCCGTCACCGACGCCTGCAGATCTCACCTTCACAATATCGCCAAGATCCGCCCTTTCCTCTCCATCCCAACGGCTATCGTGCTGGTAACAAGCTCTCATAATATCCCGGCTGGATCATTGTGTCAGCCTCCTCTCGGATCTCCCTTCCTCCCGTCTCTCCCCGCCCCGGTCTACTCTTCATTGCGCTGCCCGGCTCATCTTCCTGCAGAAAGGCCTGCTCTGGGCCTGTCACTCCCCTCCTCAAAACCCTCCAGTGGTTGCCTATCAGCCTCCACGTGAAACAAAAACTCCTCACTCTTGGCTTCAGAGCTCTCCATCCACTCGCCCCCTCCTCCCTCTCCTCCCTTCTCTCTTTCCGCCGCCCACCCCGCACGCTCCGCTCCTCCGCCGCCCGCCTCCTCGCCGTCCCCCGTCCTCGCCCGTCCCGCCGTCGACCCCCCGGGCCACGTCCTCTCGCCGTCCCGGAACGCCCTCCCTCCTCACTTCCGACAAACTAACTCTCTTCCCCTCTTCCAAGCCCTACTGAGATCTCACCTCCTCCGGGAGGCCTTCCCACACTGAGCCCCCTTTTTCCTCTGCTCCCCTCCCACCCCCTCACCCTCTGCTCTTCCCCCTTCCCCTCAACACTGTGCTCATTTGTATATATTATTTATTACCCTATTTATTTTCTTAATGAGATGTACTTCCCCTTGATTCTATTCATCTTGATGATGTGGTCTTGTTTTGGTCTCGTTCTGTTTTGCTTTGCCATCTGTCTCTCCGGTTTAGACTGTGAGCCCATCACTGGGCAGGGATTGTCTCTGTTGCCCAATTGTCCATTCCAAGCGCTTAGTCCGGCGCTCTGCACATAGTAAGCGCTCAATAAATACTTCTGAACGAATGAATGCAGATCATTGAACTAACCACTTGGGAGAGGCCAATCTAAGGATAAAACAGAGTTGGTAGACCCGTTCCCTGGCCGCGACGAGCTTACAGTCTAGATGGGGAGACAGACATTAATATAAATGGCTGTGAAGCTTTAAATGTCTTTATAGACTTTAAAGCCCCCCATCCCCCGGCCCCCTCCCCCCTCCGCCCTTCCGTCCTCCTCCGTCCCGAGCCACACACTCCGCTCCTCTTGCCCCCGCTCACCTCCTCTCCGGGCCTCCGGCTCGCCCGGCCCGTCGTCGACCCCCGGCCCACGTCCCGCCTCCGGCCCGGAACGCCTTCCCTCCTCAAATCTGCCAAACAATCCCTCTTCCCCTCTTCAAATCCCTACTGAACGGTCACCTCCTCCAGGAGGGCTTCCCACAGTGAGCCCCCCTTTTCCTCTGCTCCCCCTCCCCTCCCCATCGCCCCGACTCGCCCCCTTTGCTCCACCCCCCCCCCCCCCGCCCCACAGCACTGGATTAGCAGCGTGGTTCAATGAAAAGAACCCGGGCTTCAGAGTCAGAGGTCATGGGTTCGAATCCCAGCTCTGCCACTTGTCAGCTGGGTGACTGTAGGCCCACTTCTCTGGGCCTCAGTTCCCTCATCTGGAAAATGGGGATGAAGACTGTGAGCCTCAGGTGGGACGACCTGATGAGCTTGTATCTTCCCCAGCGCTTAGAACAGTGCTCTGCACATAGTAAGCCTAGAATTCTAGAATTCTATGCCTAGAATTCCTTAACTCCCATTCTCTCCTAGACCCCCTCCAATCTGGCTTCCGTCCCCTCCACTCTACCGAGACCGCTCTCTCTAAGGTCACCCATGACCTCCTTCTTGCCAAATCCAATGGCTCCTACTCCATTCCGATCCTCCTTGACCTCTCTGCTGCCTTTGACACTGTGGACCATCCCCTCCTCCTCCATACCTTATCTCACCTCGGCTTCACGGACTCTGTCCTCTCCCGGTTCTCCTCTCACCTCTCTGGCCGATCATTCTCGGTCTCCTACGCTGGAGCTTCCTCCCCCTCCCATCCTTTAACTGTTGGAGTTCCTCAAGGGTCAGTTCTCGGCCCTCTTCCGTTCTCCATTTACACTCACTCCCTCGGTGAACTCATCCGCTCTCACGGCTTTGACTACCGTCTCTACGCAGATGACACGCAGATCTACATCTCCGCCCCTGTCCTCTCCCCCTCCCTTCGGGCTCGCATCTCCTCCCGCCCCTGGGACGTCTCCACCTGGATGTCGGCCCGCCACCTAAAACTCAACATGAGCGAGACTGAGCTCCTCATTTTCCCTCCCAAACCCAGTCCGCTCCCAGACTTCTCTATCACCGTGGATGGCACGACCGTCCTTCCCGTCCCGCAGGCCCGCAATCTCGGTGTCATCCTTGACTCGTCCCTCTCGTTCACCCCACACGTCCTATCCGTCACCGAGACCTGCCGGTTTCACCTCTACGACATCGCCAAGATCCACCCTCTCCTCTCCACCCAAACGGCTACCTTACTGTTACGGGCTCTCGTTATATCCCGGCTAGACTACCGTGTCGGCCTTCTCTCTGACCTCCCTTCTTCCTCTCTCGCCCCGCTCCGGTCTATTCTTCACTCCGCCGCCCGGCTCATCTTCCCGCAGAAACGATCTGGGCCTGTCACTCCCCTTCTTAAACAACTCCGGCGGTTGCCTATCGACCTCCGCTCCAAACAGAAACTCCTCACTCTAGGCTTCGAGGCTCTCCATCACCTCGCCCCTTCCTACCTCTCCTCCCTTCTCTCTTTCTACCGCCCACCCCGCACGCTCCGCTCCTCCGCCGCCCACCTCCTCGCCGTCCCTCGGTCTCGCCCGTCCCGCCGTCGACCCCCGGGTCACGTCCTCCCGCGGTCCCGGAACGCCCTCCCTCCTCACCTCCGCCAAACCGATTCTCTTTCCCTCTTCAAAACCTTACTTAAAAATCACCTCCTCCGAGAGGCCTTCCCAGACTGAGCTCCTCTTCCCCCTCTACTCCCTCTGCCATCCCCCCTTTACCTCTCCGCAGCTAAAGCCTCATTTTCCCCTTTTCCCTCTGCTCCTCCCCCTTTCCCTTCCCATCCGCACGGCACCGTACTCGTCCGCTCGACTGTATATATTTTCGTTACCCTATTTATTTTGTTAATGAATTGTACATCGCCTCGATTCTATTTAGTCGCCATCGGTTTTTACGAGATGTTCTTCCCCTCGACGCTGTTTAGTGCCATCGTTCTCGTCTGTCCGTCTCCCCCGATCAGACCGTAAGCCCGTCAAACGGCAGGGACCGTCTCTATCTGTTGCCGACTTGTTCATCCCAAGCGCTTAGTACAGTGCTCTGCACATAGTAAGCGCTCAATAAATACTATTGAATGAATGAATAGTAAGCGCTTAACAAATACCAACATTATTATTATATATATATCTGTATATGTCTATAATTCTATTTATTTATATTGATGCCTGTTTACTTTTTTTGATGCCTGTTTCCCGGCCTCTAGGATGTAAGCCCGTTGTGGCCAGGGATTGTCTCTCTTTTTTTGCTGTACTGTACTTTCCAAGGGCTTAGTACAGTGCTCTGCACCCAGTAAAAACAGTTGAATGAATGAATGAAATAAATATATCTACCCAACCCTCAGTACAATGCCTGGCACATAATAAGCGCTTAGCAAATATCGCTTTTTTTAAAAGTCCAAAGTGATGAACTTGTCAGCTGGGTGACCGTGGGCAAGTCACTTCACTTCTCTGTGCCTCGGTGACCGCATCTGTAAAATGGGGATTAAGACCGCGAGCCCCACGTGGGACAACCCGATCTCCTTGTATCCTCCCCAGCGCTTAGAACAGGGCTTTGCACATAGTAAGCGTTTAACAAATGCCATCATCACCATGAACCCAAAGTCTAGACCAGATTGGGTCAAATCTGGGAAGAGTCTATGATTTACTGAGCAGTTTTCAACTGACGTCTACAACAGCGAATAGCTGGAACTGCTGTTTCTAAATGAACGACGCTCAAATCTACTCCTTCCACCCTAACCTCCCCTCTCCTGCCCGCACCACTCGATTGTAATTACAATTTACGTTGTAGAGAAGCAGCGAGGCTCAGTGGCAAGAGCCCGGGCTTGGGAGTCAGAGGTCATGGGTTCTAATCCCGGCTCGGCCCCCTGTCAGCTGCGTGACTTCGGGTGACTCACTTAACTTCTCTGGGCCGCAGTCACCTCGTCTGTAAAATGGGGGTGAAGACTGTGACCCCCCCCACGGGAGACAATGTGATCACCTTGTATCTATCCCAGTGCTTAGAACAGGGCTTGGCACATAGTAAGCGCTTAACAAATACCAACATTATTATTCATTCACTCGATCGTATTTATTGAGGCTTATTGGTTGCAAATCACTGGATTAAGCACTTGAGTGAGTACATCACAACAAGAAACAGACACATTCCCTGCCCACAACAAGCTATAAGTGTGGCTTATTGGAAAGAGCCCGGGCTTGGGAGTCAGAGGACGCGGGTTCGAATTCTGAATCTGCCACTTGTCTGCTGTGTGACCTTGGGCAAGTCACTTAACTTCTCTGTGCCTCAGTTCCCTCATTTGTAAAATGGGCATTAAGACTGGGAGCCCCACGTGAGACAACCTGAATACCTTGTATTCATTCATTCATTCATTCAATAGTATTTATTGAGCGCTTACTATGTGCAGAGCACTGGACTAAGCGCTTGGAATGAACAAGTCGGCAACGGATAGAGACGGTCCCTGCCGTTTGACGGGCTCACGGTCTCATCGGGGGAGACGGACGGACGAGAACGATGGCGATAGATAGAGTCGAGGGGAAGGACGTCTCGTAAAAACCGATGGCGACTAAATAGAATCGAGGCGATGGACATTTCATTAACAAAATAAATAGGGTAATGAAAATATAGACAGTCGAGCGGACGAGTACGGTGCCGAGGGGACGGGAAGGGAGAGGTGGAGGAGCAGAGGGAAAAGGGGAAAAAGAGGGTTTAGCTGCGGAGAGGTGAAGGGGGGATGGCAGAGGGAGTAGAGGGAGAAGAGGAGCTCAGTCTGGGAAGGCCTCTCGGGGAAGGTGAGTTTTAAGTAGGGTTTCGAAGAGGGGAAGAGAATCAGTTTGGCGGAGGTGAGGAGGGAGGCCGTTCCGGGACCGCGGGAGGACGCGGCCCGGGGGTCGACGGCGGGACGGGCGAGACCGAGGGACGGGGAGGAGGCGGGCGGCGGAGGAGCGGAACGTGCGGGGTGGGCAGGGGAAAGAGAGAAGGGAGGAGAGGTAGGAAGGGGCGAGGTGACGGAGAGCCTCGAAGCCTAGAGTGAGGAGTTTTTGTTTGGAGCGGAGGTCGATAGGCAACCCCTGGAGTTGTTTAAGAAGGGGAGTGTCAGGCCCAGATCGTTTCTGCAGGAAGATGAGCCTGCATCTCCCCCAACCTTGTAGCCTTGTATCTCCCCCAACGCTTAGAACAGTGCTCGGCACATAGTAAGCGCTTAACAAATACCATCATTATTCTCTACGCCTCGGTGACCTCATCTGTAAAATGGGGATTAATAATAATAATAATAATGTAATGTTGGCATTTGTTAAGTGCTTTCTCTGTGCAGAGCACTGTTCTAAGCGCTGGGGTAGATACAAGGTCATCAGGTTGTCCCACGTGAGGCTCACAGTCTTAATCCCCATTTGACAGAGGAGGTCACTGAGGCCCAGAGAATAATAATAATGTTGGTATTTGTAAAGCGCTTACTATGTGCCGAGCACTGTTCTAAGCGCTGGGGTAGACATAGGGGAATCAGGTTGTCCCACGTGGGGCTCACAGTCTTAATCCCCATTTTACAGATGAGGGAACTGAGGCACAGAGAAGTGAAGTGACTTGCCCACAGTCACACAGCTGACGAGTGGCAGAGCCGGGATTCGAACCCATGACCTCTGACTCCCAAGCCCCGGCTCTTTCCACTGAGCCACACTGCCCAAGAACCTAATCCTCATGTGTGGTAGCCAGACTGGGCCCCAGGAACTGTAAAGGGATAGAAGAAGAAGAATAATAGTATTTGTTAAGTGCTTACTATGTGCCAAGCACTGTGTTCTAAGTGCTGGGGGAGATACAAGGTCATCAGGTCGTCCCCCGTAGGGCTCACAGTCTCAATCCCCATTTTACAGATGAGGGAACTGAGGCCCAGAGAAGTTAGGTGACTTGCCCAAGGTCACACAACTGACAAGCGGCAGAGCTGGGATTAGAACCCGTGACCTCTGACTCCCAAGTCCGGGCTCTTTCACTAAGCCATACTACTTCTCATGGGTTACTATGTGCTGGAAGCAACGTGGCCTAGTAGGTAGAGCCCGGGCCTGGGAGTCAGAAGGACCTGGCTTCTCATCCCAGCTCTGCCACTTGTCTGCTGTGTGACCTTGGACAAGTCACTTCACTTCTCTACCCCTCAGTTCCTTCAGCTGTAAAATGGGGGTGAAAACTGTGAACCCCAAGTGGGACAGGAACTGGGTCCAACCTGATCAACTTTGTAATAATGTTGGTATTTGCTAAGCGCTTACTATGTGCAGAGCACTGATCTAAGCGCTGGGGGAGATACAGGATCATGAGGTTGTCCCACGTGAGGCTCACAGTTAATCCCCGTTTTACAGATGAGGTCACTGAGGCACAGGGAAGTGAAGTGACTCGCCCACAGTCACACAGCTGACAAGTGGTAGAGCCGGAATTCGAACCCATGACATCTACCCCAGTGCTTAGAACAGGGCCTGGCACATAGTAAGGGCTTAACAAGGACCATTAAAAAAAAAAAGGAGAGGAAGAACCCACTCCATCAGTGGTCCGGGCCCTTCGCCTTCCTTGTAATAATAATAATAACGTTGGTATTTGTTAAGCGCTTACTAGGTGCCGAGCACTGTCCTAAGCGCTGGGGGAGATACAGGGTCATCAGGTTGTTCTACGTGGGGCTCACAGTCTTCATCCCCCTTTTCCAGATGAGGTCACTGAGGCCCAGAGAAGTGAAGTGACTTGGCCAAAGTCACGCAGCTGCCCAGTGGCAGAGACGGGATTCGAACCCATGACCTCTGACTCCCAAGCCCGGGCTCTTTCCGCTGACCCACGCTGCTTTTGCGGTTACCACCTGCATCAACCCCCCCCCACACCCGCGCATGCGCATTCTCGCGCCACCTGCTGGGCGGGCAGGGGAGGGCGGCGCTCCGGCGAGAATCCGCCCGGAGACCGATGACGTCATCGATACTCGCGAGCTTCGATTGGCTGAATCAGCCACCGAGCCCCGCCCCTCCAGGGCGCGTGCGCGAGGGACGGAGATTCTGCGATCCGGGTTTTACCAGCGACCGGCGGCCGGAGGGGAGCGAGGGCGGAGCCGGGGGGGGAATCCTGGATCCGGGTTTTACCAGCGACCGGAGGCCTGGACGGGCGAAGGCGGGATGGGAAACATGACAGAGGGAAAATAATAATAGTAATAATAATAACAATTATTATTACTATGTTATTTGTTAATCTCTTACCATGTGCCAACTACTGTTCTAGGCTCTGGGGTATCAATGATAACAATAATAATAATAATGTTGGTATTTGTTAAGTGCTTACCATGTGCCAAGTCCTCTTCTAGGCTCTGGGGTAGTAATGATAATAATAACGTTGGTATTTGTTAAGTGCTTACTATGTGCCAAGCACTGTACTAAGCGCTGGGGGAGATACAAGGTAGTCAGGTTGTCCCACATGAGGCTCCCAGTCTTCATCCCCATTTTCCAGATGAGATCACTGAGGCACAGAGAGGATAAATGACTTGGCCACAGTCACACAGCTGATAGGTGGCAGAGCCGGGATTAGAACCCATGACCTCCGACTCCAAAGCCCGGGCTCTTTCCACCGAGCCACGCTGCTTGGAGGGACAGCGAGAAAGTTGGCATTAGAGGAGCGAAATGGGTGGGCTGGGTTGGAGTAGGACAGCAACCCAGAGCCCGGGCTTGAGAGTCAGAGGTCATGGGTTCGTATCCCGGCTCTGCCCCTTGTCAGCTGTGTGACTGTGGGCAAGTCACTTCACTTCTCTGGGCCTCAGTTCCCTCATCTGTAAAATGGGGATGAAGATAGTGAGCCTCACGTGGGACAAACTGATTACCCTGTATCTACCCCAGCGCTTAGAATAGTGCTCTGCACCTAGTAAGCGCTTAACAAATACCAACATAATTATTCAAGCATGGCTCAGTGGAAAGAGCCCGGGCTTTGGAGTCAGAGGTCATGGGTTCGATTCCCAGCTCTGCCACTTGTCAGCTGTGTGACTGTGGGCAAGTCACTTAACTTCTCTGTGCCTCAGTGACCTCATCTGTAAAATGGGGATTAAGACCGTGAGCCCCACGTGGGACAATCTGATTCCCCTGTGTCTACCCCAGCACTTAGAACAGTGCTGTGCACATAGTAAGCGCTTAACAAATACCATTATTATTATTATTGGGGTTTTCTGTGATCTGTACAGCATAGATATCGAAGGGTTATTGGTATTCTCTGGGGTCGATCAATCAATCGATCAATCATTTATCAAGTGCTTACTGTGTGCAGAGCACTGTACTAAGTGTTTGGGTGAATACAATAATAATAATGATATTTTGTTAAGCGCTTACTATGTGCCAGGCACTGTACTAAACCCCGGGGGTGGATACAAGCAAGTGTGGTTAGACACAGTCCCGTCCCACGTGGGGCTCACAGTCTCATTCCCCATTTTACAGATGAGGGAACTGAGGCGATGAGGAAAGGGAGTAATAATAATAATGTTGGTATTTATTAAGCGCTTACTATGTGCAGAGCACTGTTCTAAGCGCTGGAGTAGATACAAGGTCATCGGGTTGTCCCATGTGGGGCTCCCAGTCTTCATCCCCATTTTCCAGATGAGGTCACTGAGGCCCAGAGAAGTGAAGTGACTCGCCCACAGTCACCCAGCTGACAAGTGGCAGAGGCGGAATTGGAACCCATGACCTCTGACTCCCAAGCCGGGGCTCTTTCCACCGAGCCACGAGTAGCGAGGCGATGCCATCGAGCCGAGAAGCAGATGGTATAATAATAGTAATTTTGGTACTTGTTAAGCGCTTATTAGGTGCCAGGCCAAAAACCGGGGTGGATGCAAGCAAATCAGGTGGGAACCAGTCCCTGTCCCGTATAATAATAATAATAATGATAATAATGGCATTTGTTGAGCGCTTACTATGTGCCGAGCACTTTTCTGTGTGGGGCTCACAGTCTTAATCCCCATTTTCCAGATAAGGGAACTGAGGCCCAGAGAAGTGTAGTGACTTGGCCAAGGTCACCCAGCAGACAAGAGGCAGACCGTGACCTTCTGACTCCCAGGCCCCTGCTCCATCTGAGACGCAGCGTGGAAAAGAGAAGGAGTCAGTGAGCGGCGTCGCCAAGCTGAGAAGCAGGATGGCCTAATGTCTAGGGGCTAGATCCCGGGCCTGGGAGTCAGAAGGATCTGGGTTCTAATTCCGGCTCCTCCACCTGCCTTCTGTGTGACCTTGGGCGAGTCATTTTGCTTCTCTGGGCCTCAGTTCCCTCGTCTGCAAAATGGGGGTTAAGACCATGAGCCCCATGTGGGATGGGGACTGTGTCCAACCCAATTATCTTGTATCTACCCCAATGCTTAGAACAGTGCCTGGCATGTAATAAGCACTTAAAAATACTATTATTACTAATATTAAGCTGATCGCTGCCCCCCACCCCCAAGTACCTCATCCCAGGTCCCGGAGTTCAGTCCCTTTAGTTCAGTTTTGTCCCACATCATCGTTAGGAAAGCAGATAATAATAATAACAATGTTGGTATTTGTTAAGCGCTTACTATGGGCAGAGCACCGTTCTAAGCGCTGGGGGAGATACAGGGTCATCGGGTTGTCCCACGTGAGGCTCCCGGTCTTCATCCCCATTTGACAGATGAGGGAACTGAGGCACAGAGAAGTGAAGTGATTTGCCCACAGTCACACAGCTGACAAGTGGCAGAGCCGGCATTCGAACCCACGACCTCTGACTCTCAAGCCCGGCTTCTTTCCACTCAAGCCATGCTGAGATGAGAAGCAGTGTGGCCTAGTGGAAAGAGCAAGGACCTGGGTTCTAATTCCGACTCCACCACTCGTCTGCTGTGTGACCTTGGCCAAGTCACTACACTTCTCTGGGCCTCCGTTTTCTCATCTGCAAAATGTGATTCAAACCCTGTCCTTCCACCTACGTGGACTGTGAACCCCATATGGGGCCTGATTACCTTGTATTTGCCCCACTGTTCAGGACAACGCTCGACCTATAATACGTGCTTAATAAGTACCACTATTATTATTCCCATTATTATTAATCCCAGCTCTGCCACTTATAATAATGATAATGATGGTATCTGTTAAGCGCTGACTATGTGCAGAGCACTGTTCTAAGCGCTGGAGGAGATGCAGGGTCATCAGGTCGTCCCACCTGAGGCTCACAGTCTTCATCCCCATTTTACAGATGAGGTCACTGAGGCCCAGAGAAGTGAAGTGACTCGCCCAAAGTCACCCAGCTGACAAGTGGCGGAGCCGGGATTCGAACCCATGACCTCTGACTCCCGAGCCCAGGCTCTTTCCACTAAGCCACGCTGCTTCTACACACTTCCACACGCTTGCCTACTGGGTGACCTTGGGTAAGTCACTAAACTTCCCTGTGCCTCATTGTCCGTATCTGTAAAATGGGGATTGAGATTGTGAGCCTCGCGTGGGACAGGGACCGTGTCCAACCCCATTTGCTTGGCTCCTCCCCAGCGCTTAATACAGTGCCTCACACTTAGTGAGCGCTTAACAAATACCATAATGAATTATTACTATTATTATTATCCTTATTCTCTCCTCCCTCTTGGACTGCGAGCCCGGTAGGGGACTGGGATTGGGTCCGACCTGATTCTCTTGATTCTTCCCCAGTGCTCGGCATATAGTAGGCACTTAATAAATACCACAATTATTATTTGATCCCCTTTTCTCAATCGCCATCCATCCCCTCGCGCCCCCCCCCCCCGAACCACCCCTCACCCCCAGCAGAGGACGGCCCAGTGGGTAGAGCCCGGGCCCGGGGGTCAGAAAGATCTGGCTTCTCATCCCGGCTCCGCCACTTGTCTGCCGGATGACCCCGGGCGGGTCACTTCACTTCTCTGCCTCAGTTGCCCCATCTGTAAAATGGGGATTAAAACTAGGAGCCCCAGGGGAGACAGGAACTGTCCCCGATCCGATTACGAGCTTAGAACAGCGCCTGGCACATCGTAAGCGCTTAACGAATACCACGTAAATAGAAAATGAAACAAGCAAAAACATCTTCGCTTCTCTGGGCCTCGGTTCCCTCATCCGTAAAATGGGGATTAAGACCGTGAACCCCGGCGGAGACAGGGACTGGGTCCGACCCGATTCGCTTTTATCGACTTCACTGCTTAGTTAGCGCTTAACGAATGCTATCGTTATCATAGGTAGAGGCCAGTGAAAAGCAGCGGGGCTCAGTGGAAAGAGCACAGGCTTGGGAGTCGGAGGTCATGGGTTCGAATCCCGACTCCACCAGGTCTGCTCTGTGACTTCGGGCACTTCCCTGGGCCTCAGTGACCTCATCTGTCAAATGAGGATGAAGACTGGGACCCCACGTGGGACACCTGACACCTTGTATCCACCCCAGCGCTTAGAACAGTGCTCGCACCTAGTAAGCGCTTAACAAATGCCATCGTTATTAGCATTATTATAAACCTTGGAAACTCCTTGGAAATTTTCTCCAAGTCGATTTGTAGCGTAGAAGTAGCCTCAGTTCCCTCAGCCGTAAAATGGGGATTAAGACCGGGAGCCTAACGGGGGCTGGGGACGGGTCCCTGGCCCACCGATTACATTGTATCAACCCAGCGCTTAGAACAGTGCCTGCACAAGTAAGCGCTTCAGCGTGCTGTAGTGGAAAGAGCCCGGGCCTGGGAGTCAGAGGCCCACCTCCTCACCGTCCCCCGTCCTCGCCCGTCCCGCCGTCGACCCCCGGGCCGCGTCCTCCCGCGGTCCCGGGACGCCCTCCCTCCTCGCCTCCGCCAACTCATTCTCTTCCCCTCTTCGAAACCCTACTTGAAACCCACCTCCTCCGAGAACCTTCCCGGACCGAGCTCCCCTTCTCCCTCTGCTCCCTCTACCCCCCCCTTCGCAGCTCAACCCTCTTCTCCCCCATCTCCCTCCGCTCCTCCCCCTCTCCCTTCCCGTCCCCTCGGCACCGCTGCTCGTCGCTCGACGGCTCAGCACGTATGTATCTTCATCACCCTATTTATTCTGTTAATGAGATGTCCATCGCCTCGATTCTGTTTTAGTCGCCATCGGTTTTACGAGACGTCCTTCCCCTCGACTCTATCTGTCGCCATCGTTCTCGTCCGTTCCGTCTCCCCGATGAGACCGTGAGCCTGTCTCTATCTGTTGCCGACTTGTTCGTTCCGAGCGCTTAGTTACGGTGCTCTGCACATAGTAAGTCGCTCGGTAAATACTATTGAATGAACGAATGGAAGGCCGTGGCTTCTAATCCGGGCTCCGCCACTCGTCCTCTGTGTGACCTTGTTCAAGTCACCTCCCTGGGCCTCAGTTCCCTCATCTGTCAAACGGGGGTGAAGACTGTGGGCCCCACGTGGGACAACCTGATGACCTTGTAACTACCCCCGTGCTTAGAACAGCGCTTGGCACGTAGTAAGCGCTTAAGAAATACCGTCATCATTAGTAGTAGTAGTATTAAATGCCATTCAAAAAGAAAGGGGGGGAGAGAACCCGGACTTTGGGCCTGGCGGGTGGGGGCAGCGGGCGGCGCGGAAAGGAGGGGAGGGGTCCGTGCTTCAGTGTGCTCTGCTCTTTATTGTTGCTGCCCGGAAAGCCCCCGGCTGAGGGGGCAAAACGGGGCAGGGGGGATCGGTGAGGCCTCGCCCGCCCCCGCCGGGGCCCGGGGCCGCGCTCTCCGCCTCTCTTCCCTCTCCTCCGCATCGCCTCCCGCACTCATCTTCTCCTTCTCCGGCTCCTGCTCCCACATACGGCACTTTCGGGGTTCCCTCGGGGGCCGCCCGCTCCTCCTCGGCCCTCCTGGGCCAGGCCAGAAGACACACAGGGGTGGGAGGGAACCGAGGCGGGCGCGAGGCGGGGAAGGGGACGCTGAGGTGAGCTCTGGTCGTCTCCTCCGCCCACAGGTGGTGGCCTGGGGCCTTGGGACTCCTATCCCCAACTTCGGAGCCCCTCGACAGTGCTCTGCCCAGAGTAAGCGCTTGGCAAATACTATTATTACGGTTATTATTATTAAATGGGGATCGATCGATCCTTCGGTGGCATGTGGTGAGCGCTTACTACGCGCAGAGCACTGTTCTGAATGCTTGGGACGGGACGCTACGAGGGAATAGGGAGACGTGTTCCCCGTCCATGATGAATTTACGGTCTAGGGACGTCTCTTTGTTGTCGTAAGCGCTCAGTAAGTACAACCAAGCTGAACTAAACTGACTAAACTGAAGCAACTCAGCCAATCCCTGTTGGAGGAAAAGGCTGAGCGGGAAAGGGGGAAGCGCTTATCCAGTGCTCCGCACACAGTCGGCGCTCAAGAAGTACGACCGACTGACCTGAAGCATCTCAGCCAATCCCTGTTGGAGGAAGAGGCTGAGCGGGAAATGGGGGAAGCGCTTATCCAGTGCTCGCACCACAGTCGGCGCTCAATAAACACGATCGGCCGACTGTACCCGGGGTGGGGGACACTAGAGAAGCAGCGTGGCTCAGTGGAAAGAGCCCGGGCTTTGGAGTCAGAGATCATGGGTTCGAATCCCGGCTCTGCCGCTCGTCAGCTGTGTGACTTTGGGCGAGTCACTTCACTTCTCCGTGCCTCGGTGACCTCATCTGGAAAATGGGGATTAAGACCGCGAGCCCCACGTGGGACAACCTGATGACCGCTGTGGTCTACCCCACGCTTAGAACAGTGCTCGGCACACAGTAAGCGCTTAACAGATTACCAACGTTATTATTGCTATTAAGGCGGGAGTTTGGGGGTGTCGAGAGGCCGGATTACGGAGCCGCCCCCCGGCCCACCGTCACCCCCAGTCCTTCGGGCCCGTGACGGAGCAGGCCCGAGCCTGCTCGGGTGGGACGGTCGGGGAGGAAGCGGGGGGCGACCCAGGGACGAGGATTCGGGGCCGGGGGAGGCGAGGAGGGGGCTTCTCACATCGGGTCCAACGTCGGACAGCTCGGGGGTCGGGGGGCCCGCGGGCACCGGGCGGGGGCTAAGCGTGCGGGGCGGTGAGGCGGTGGTCTCGGGTTCCGGAAGGTTCTCCGCGGCGGGTGAGGCTCGGGGCCGTGGCGGAGGGGCGGTCTCAGGAGGGTGTTGGGGGGGGGGGGGGCGGCGGGAAGGACCTCTCCGGGGACGATGTCGCTTTCTAGAGCACCTCGTGTTGTTGCTGTGTGGCCTCGCTCACAACCTGCGGGGGGAACGACAGCGGCCGGTGGGATTTAGCGGCGTGCGGGGCGCTGTGCTGAGCGCTTGGGAGAGGGCGAGCCGCCGAGTCCCCGCCCGCCACGAGCTTACGATCTAGAGGGAGGTGGAAGACGGGGCGGGAGGCAGTTAGCACAGTGTGGGCAGGGAATATTAATATTAAATCCAGCGGCGGCTCAGTGGCAAGAGGCCGGGCTTTGGAGTCGGAGTCATGGGTTCGATTCCCCGCTCTGCCCTTGTCAGCTGGGTGACTGTGGGCAAGTCACTTCTCTGGGCCCTCAGTTCCCTCATCTGGAAAATGGGATGAAGACGGTGAGCCCCACGTGGGACGACTGATTCCCCTGTGTCTACCCAGCGCTTAGAACGGTGCTCGGCACATAGTAAGCGCTTAACAGATACCCAGCATTATTAATTAAATCGTTCTATCGTCCTCTCCCAAGTGCTCGGTCCAGCGCTCGGCACCAGTAGCGCTTGATAAATGATTATTATTATGGTATTCGTCAAGCGCTTACTATGTGCCCGAGCACCGTTCTGAGCAATGGGAGTAGACACAGGGCGATCAGGTTGTCCCACACGGGGCTCGCACTTTAATCCCCATTTTCCAGATGAGGGAAGTGAGGCACCGAGAAGTTAAGTGACTTGCCCAGGGTCACACAGCAGACAAGTAGCGGAGGATTGATGAGAGAAGCAGCGTGGCTCAGTGGGAAAAGCCTGGGCTTAGGAGTCAGAGGTCGTGGGTTCTAATCCCGGCCTCCGCCACCTGTCAGCTGTGTGACTTTGGGCAAGTCACTTCACTTCTCGGTGCCTCAGTTCCCTCATCTGGAAAATGGGGATGAAGACTGGGAGCCTCATGGGACAACCTGATTACGCCGTATCTCCCCCAGCGCTTAGAACAGTGCTCGGCACATAGTAAGCGCTTCACAAATACCAACATTATCATTATTATCACCAGCGCTTAGTCTTGGCACATAGAAGCACTTAACAAATACTATTATTATTATTGACAGGACGGGAGTAGGAGAACCTATTTTTCTTTGGTTGGGGTTTTTTTAATGACATTTGTTAAACCCTTACTATGTGCTGGCCGCTGTAATTATTAGTATATTTTATACTGTACTAAGCCCTGGGGTAGGTACAAGCTCATCAGGATGGACACAGCCGGTGTCCCACGTGGGACTCCCCCTCTTCATCCCCATTTTACAGATGAAGACACTGAGGCTCAGAGAAGTGAAGTATTCCATCTGGAAAGTTCCCTCAGCTTTAAAGCGGGGATGAAGGCAGCGAGTGCGATGTGGGATAGGGACCGTGTCCAACCTGATTGTCTTTTATCTCTCCCCGGCCTTTGGACGGTGCCTGGCACATAGTAAACGCTTAACAAATACCATTAAAAAAAAGAAAAGGGGAAAAAAAAGGATGGGAGATGGGGAGAGAACGGGGGAGGATGGAAAGGGGGTGAAGAAGAGTTGGGGGGATGCTCTGAAATGGAGGTGCCGGGGGGAAGGAGGGAGAAGCAGCACGCTTAATGGATAGAGCCCGGGCTTGGGTGTCAGAAGGTCATGGGTTCTAATCCCGCCTCCTCCCCTTGTCTGCTGGGTGACCTTAGGCAAGTCACTTCGCTTCTCTGGGCCTCGCTTCCCTCATCTGGAAAATGGGGATGAAGACCGTGAGCCCCACGTGGGACAACCCGATGATCATAGTAATAATCTTGGTATTTGTGACTTCTCTGAGCCTCAGTCTCCTCATCAGGAAAATGGGGATGAGGACCGTGAGCCCCACAGGGGACAACCTGACGACCTGGTGTCTCCCCCAGCGTTTAGAACCGGCACATGGTGAGCGCTTGGACGAATGCCGTCGTCGTCATTATTAGACAGAAGGAAAGGAGAGCGAAGTTGGGTTGGGAATGTGGACGGAGGGAGGGAGACCGACGGGAGACGGGGAAGAAAGACGATGGGATGGTGGGGGGAAGTCGAGGCCTGGTGTGGGGGTGGGGGGATGTACTCACTTCTCCATCCCGGGTCTCGATGGTTTTGATCATCACTGTCTTCTTGGTGTGGACCTCCGAGCCTCGCTGCTCTGGGCTCGTCTCTGTCGAACGATCCCGCTAGGTCGGGGTCCAGGACGCCCCCCGGCCCCCCGACCTTCAGGCAGACGCCCCCCGCTCCATCCCCTGATCTGACCTGGTCTGATCCCCTCCCCGTAGATCGATCTCCCACCTTGCGTGGGGCGCTCTGCACACAGTGAACGCTCAATGAATACGGTTGATCGAGTGATTCCCGCGCCAACCCCTTTTCACTCATTCGATCGCATTTACCGAGCGCCTAGTGTGTGCGAAGCACTGTAGTGAGCCCCGGGGAGGGGACGATAAAACAATAAAGAGACGCATTCGCCCTCAAAGCCTTCCGGGGGGGGCCTTCCCAGACTAAGCCCTCCCCTCCTCTTTTCCCGCTCCCTTCTGCGTCTCCCTTCGTGCTTCGACTCGGCCCTTTCTCCCTCCCGTCCGCACCCCCACGGCGCTGACGTCCGAGATCTGTCATTTATCGATTCGATTCACGTCTGTCTCTAGCCTGCGGCTCCCTGTGGACGCCGAACGCTCAGTAACGCTGTTCTGAAACCCAGTCGGTGCTCAGTAGATACGATGGAGCCGCCCCGTTCTGCCTCCTTTCTCCGTCCCCGGCCCTACTCACCTCGGAAGTTGAGGGCCGAGAAGCTCTGGATGGGAAGGTTGATCCTGGATGGGAGTTCAAAGGTCAAAGTTCGTGTCAGACGAGCCAAGGTTCTCCTGGCTTTCCGTTCCCTAACCCCACTCTTTTCTCTCTTTTTCGGTATTTAATAATAATAACGATGGCATTTGTTAAGCGCTTGCTATGTGCAAAGCACCGTTCTAAGCGCTGGGGAGGATAGAAGGTGATCAGGTTGTCCCGCGTGGGGCTCCCGGTCTTCATCCCCCTTTTCCAGATGAGGTCACTGAGGCCCAGAGAAGTGAAGTGACTTGCCCAAAGTCACACATCTGACAGGCGGCTGAGGTGGGATTTGAACCCATGACCTCTGGCTCCCAAGCCCGGGCTCTTACCACGGAGCCACGCTGCTTCTGTTCGTTAAATGCTTAGTAGATGCCCGCTGTAATCTCGCAGAGAAGCAGCGTGGCTCAGTGGAAAGAGCCTAGGCCTGAGAGTCCGAGGTCATGGGTTCGAATCCCGGCTCTGCCACTTCTCCGCTGTGTGACTGTGGGCAAGTCACTTCACTTCTCTGTGCCTCAGTGACCCCATCGGTAAAATGGGGATGAAGACTGGGAGCCCCACGTGGGACAACCTGATCACCTTGTATCCCCCAGCGCTACAGAACAGTGCCATTATTATTATTTCCTATTATTAAAAATAATCATAACTGTGGAATTTCTTAAGCACTTAGTATGTTCCAAGCACTGTTCTAAGCACTGGGGTGGATACAAGCTAATCAGGTTGAACACAGACCCTGTCCCACATGGGGTTCACCACCCAGGTCTGTGCTCTATCGAGAAGCAGCCTGGCATAGTGGGTAGAGCCCAGGGCCTCGGGGACAGAAGGACCCGGGTTCTAATCCTGGCTCTGCCACCTGTCAGCTGTGTGACTTTGGACAGGTCACTTCACTTCTCTGGGCCTCAGTTCCCTCATCTGGACAATGGGGATGAAGACTGGGAGCCCCACGTGGGACAACCTGATGACCTGGTATCTCCCCCAGCGCTTAGAACAGCGCAAGGCACATGGTAAGTGCTTACCAAATACCATCATAATTATTGTTACTATTATTATTACCAACTCGGTTGTACAGGGCTCTCCCCAAGCGCTTAATACAGTGCTCTGCACTCAGTCAGCTCTCAATAAGTACCATTGATTGACAGCCTGGAAAAAAAAAATGATGGTATGTGTCAGGCTTGAGAGTCAGAGGTCGTGGGTTCTAACCCCAGCTCTGCCACTTGTCAGCTGGTGACGGTGGGCAAGTCACTTCGCTTCTCTGGGCCTCGCCTCCCTCATCTGGGTAATGGGGATGAAGACCGTGAGCCCGACGTGGGACAACCTGATTCCCCAGTGTCTACCCCAGCGCTTAGAACAGTGCTCGGCACATAGTAAGCGCTTAACAAATACCCACATTATTATTAATCCTCATTTTACAGATGAGGTAACTGAGGCACCGAGAAGTGAAGTGACTTGCCCAAGGTCACACAGCTGCCAAGTGGCCGAGCCGGGATTCGAACCCATGACCTCTGACTCCAAAGCCCGGGCCCTTTCCAGTGAGCCGTGCTGCTTCTCTGAGCTCTTTATTGAGCGCTTTATTTATTGAGCGCTTACTATGTGCAGAGCACTGTGCTAAGCGCCTGGAATGGACAGTTCGGCAACAGATAGAGACAATCCCTCGCCGTGGGCAGGAAATGCGTGTTTCCTGTTGTGATGTACTCTCCCAGGTGCTTAATCCAGTGATCTGCAACCAATAAGCCTCAATAAATAGACCGTGAGCCCGTCAGTGGGCAGGGACCGTCTCTATCCGTTGCCGAATTGTCCATTCCAAGCGCTTAGTCCAGTGCTCTGCACATAGTAAGCGCTCAATAAATACGATTGAATGAATGAATGAATAAATAGGATCGAATGAATGAAATAGTAAATACCAACATTATTATATTGGGAAGCAGCGTGGCTCACTGGAAAGAGCCCGGGCTTTGGAGTCAGAGGTCACGGGTCCGAACCCCGGCTCTGCCACTTGTCAGCTGGGTGACTTTGGGCGAGTCGCTTAATTTCTCGGTGCCTCGGTCACCTCATCTGTAAAATGGGGATGAAGACCGTGAGCCCCACGTGGGACGACCTGATGACCCCGGGTCCACCCCAGCGCTTAGAACGGTGCTCGGGCACATTAGTAGGCGCTTAACAGATACCAACGTTATCATTATATCGTAAAAGCGGAGGTTACGGTGTAGAGGACGAGCGCCCCCGGGGTCCTCCCCATCCCCACCCCCTACCTGCTCTCCTCGCCCTCCAGGAGCTTGCGGTAAGTGGCGATCTCCACGTCCAGGGCCATCTTGACGTTGAGGAGGTCCTGGTACTCGCGCAGATGGCGGGCCATCTCGTCCTTGAGGTGGCGGATCTCCTCCTCCAGCCGAGCGATGCTGTCCTGGTAGCCGTTGGCCTCCCCGGCGAAGCGCTCCTCCAGCTCCCGCATCTGACGCATCAAGGGAGTCGTTCTGGCCAAGGGGGACAAGGAGGTCAGAGGGCGTCGGGACGGGAGGAGGCCGGCCGGGGCCGAGGCACGGCGGCCTCAGGGAAGCTTGGTATTTGTTAAGCGCTTACTCTGGCGGACCACCGTTCTAAGCGCCGGGGGAGGATACGGGGTCATCGGGTCGTCCACGTGAGGCTCCCGGTCTTCATCCCCCATTTTACACATGAGGTCACTGAGACACAGTGAAGTGACTTGCCCACAGTCACACAGCTGCCAAGGGGCAGAGCCGGGATTCGAACCCCTCCTCGCCCCCGCCAAATCATTCCCTTCCCTCTTCAAAAACCCTACTTAAAGCTCACCTCCTCCGAGAGGCCTTCCCGGACCGACCTCCCCTTTTCCCTCTGCTCCCTCTACGCCCCCCTTCACCTCTCCGCAGCTCAACCCTCTTCTCCCCCATCTCCCTCCGCTCCTCCCCCCTCTCCCCGTCCCACCCCTCGGCACCGTGCTCGTCCCGCTCGACTGTCCTCTATCTTCATCGCTCCGATTTATTTCGTTAATGAGATGTACATCGCCCCGATTCTATTGATTTGCTATGTTTTAATGAGATGTTCTTTCCCCTCGACTCTATTATCGCCATCGTTCTCGTCCGTGCCGTCTCCCCCGATGAGAACCGTGAGCCCGTCAACGGGCAGGGACCGTCTCTATCTGTCACCGATCTGTCCATTCCGAGCGCTTAGTCCAGTGCTCTGCACACAGTAAGCGCTCAATAAATACTATTGAATGAATGAATGAATGACCTCTGACTCCCAAGCCGGGGCTCTTTCCACTGAGCCACGCCCGCTTCTCTAATGTGTCGGCTTATCATTGTCTCGCGCCCTCTCCGAGCGCTTAGTAAGAAGAAAGAGAAGCAGCGGTGGCTCAATGAAAGAGCCCGGGCCTTTGGAGTCAGAGGTCATGGGTTCGAATCCCGGCTCTGCCACCGGTCAGCTGTGTGACTGTGGGCAAGTCACTTCACTTCTCGGTGCCTCAGTTCCCTCATCTGTAAAATGGGGATGAAGACTGGTGAGCCTCATGTGGGACGACCTGATTACCACTGTATCTACCCCAGCGCTTAGAACAGTGCTCTGCACATAGTAAGCGCTTAACAAGTACCAACATTAGTAGTAGTAGTAGTACGGTGCCTCAGGGGCAAGAGCTGGGGCTTGGGAGTTAGAGGTCGTGGGTTCTCATCCCGGCTCCGCTGGTGACCTTGGGCCGGCCGCTTCATTCATTCACCCATTTATTCAATAGTATTTATTGAGCGCTTACTATGTGCAGGGCACTGGACTAAGCGCTTGGAATGGACAATTCGGCAACAGAGAGAGACCCTCCCTGCCCACCGACGGGCTCACGGTCTAATCGGGGGAGACGGACGGACAAAAACAAGACAACATCATCACGATAAATAGAATCAAGGGATGGACACCTCATTAGCAAATAAATAGGGGAATAAATAATATATACAAATGAGCACAGTGCTGAGGGGAGGGATTCTTCTCTGGGCCTCAGTTCCCTCATCTGGGAAATGGGGATGAAGACTGTGGGCCCCACGGGGGACAACCTGATGACCTCGTATCTATCCCAGCGCTTAGATCAGAGCTTGGCACATAGTAAGTGCTTAATAAATACCATCATCATTATTATTATATGAGTGGGTCACAGAGATGTGGAGGGGGTACACTTTGGAGTCGAAAAAGTTGCCCTGAAAGACAGGGAACGTGGAATCCCACCTCGGAGAAGCGGCGCGGCCTACTGGAAAGAGCCCGGGCCTGGAAGTCGGAGGACCTGGGTTCTAATCCCGACTCCGCCGCTTGTCTGCTGTTAGTGACCTTGGGCGAGTCACCTCATTTCTCTGGGCCTCAGTTACCTCATCTGCAAAATGGGGATTAAGACCGAGAGCTCCGTGGGGGACAGGGACTGTTCCCAACTCGATCAGTTTGCATCTAGCCCGGCGCTTACTATGGTCCCTGGCACATAGTAATGCTCTGTTCACAGTATGATCTTGGGTTCAAATCCCAGCTCTGCCACTTGTCAGCTGTGTGACTTTGGGCAAGTCACTTCACGTCTCTGTGCCTCAGTTCCCTCATCTGTCAAATGGGGACGAAGACCGGGAGCCCCACGTGGGACAACCTGATCACCTTGTATTCCCCCAGCGCTTAGAACAGTGCTTCGCGCATAGTAAACGCTTAACAAATCCCATCATTATTATTAGCAGTAGTAGACCGGAAGCTCCTTGAGGGTAAGGATCGATTCTACTAGCTCTTCCGTACTCTTCCAAGTGCTTAGTATAGTGTTCTGCACACAGACTGGAAGCTCTTCAAGGGCAGGGATCGAGTCTATTACTTCTATTGTCCTCTCCCAAGCGCTCAGTACAGTGTTCTGCACCCGGTAGACTGGAAGCTCCTTGAGGGCAGGGATCATGTCCACTCACTCTATTGTCCTCTCCCAAGGGCACGTATTAAGCGCTCGGTGAACATCGCTGATCGACTGAGAGAGTTCAGAACCCGGGCTGGGCCTAGTTTGCCACTCACCATGTCCAGCTGCCGCTCACCGGGCCCACCTGCCACTCAACACATCCACCTGCCACTCACCACGTGATGATGATGATGGGATTTGTTAAGCACCTACTAGGGGTCAAAGACCCTTCTAAGCGCTGGGGGAGATACAAGGTGATCAGGTTGTCCCACGTGGGGCTCACAGTCTTCATCTCCATTTGACAGATGAGGTAATTGAGGCCCAGAAAAGTGAAGTGCCTTGCCCAAAGTCACCCAGCTGACAGGTGGCGGAGCCGGGATTCGAACTGACGACCTCTGACTCCTAAGCGCGGGCTCTCTCCACTAAGCCACAGCTGCCACTCAGTGCATCTACCCGTCAATGGGCCCACCTTCCATTCACGGGGTCCAGCTGTCACTCACCACATCCACCTGCCACTCATCGGGTCTAGCTGTCACTCGTCGGGCCCAGCTGCCACTCAACGCATCCACCTGCCACTCACCGGGTCCAGCTGCCATTCAACGCATCCACCTGCCGCTCACCAAGTCCAGCTTCCACTCACTGGGTCTAGCTGTCACTCACCGGGCCCGGCTGCCACTCACAACATCCACCCGCCACTCACCGGGCCCAGCTGCCACTCGCCACGTCCCCCTGTCACTGGACCCACCTGCCACTCACCGGGTCCAGCTGTCACTCACCACATCCACCCGCCCCTCACCGGGCCCGGCTGCCACTCACCACTTCCACCCGCCACTCACCGGGCCCAGCTGCCTCTCGCCACGTCCCCCTGTCACTGGGCCCTCCTGCCACTCACGGGGTCCAGCTGTCACTCACCACATCCACCCGCCCCTCACCGGGCCCGGCTGTCACTCACCGTGCCCTTGAGGGCGTCGATCTCACAGGTGTAGGACTGGATCTGGTGACGATACTCCATCATCTCCTGCTTGGCCTGGCGCAGGGCATCGTTGTTCTTGTTGGCGGCCTGGGTCAGGTCCGACACCTGCGGACACACAGGGTCGGGGGGTTGGTCCCGGAAGGGGTTCGGCTCCCAGCGGAGCGCGCGGGGGACGGGGCCGGGAGGGGAGAGGGGTCGGACGGGGAGCCGGAGGGGAGCCGCAGACCGGTCTCTAGACTTCAAGCTTGTGGTGGGCGGGGAATGTGTCTGTGATATCGTTCTCTTCCCAGCGCCTAGTACAGCGCTCTGCACGCAGTAAGCGCTCAATAAATACCATTGACCGACCGAACGATTGATAGGCAGATTGACTGATAGGCAGAGACGGGGAAGGAGGAGAAGGAGAGGGTCCCCCTAGGATTCGTACCGCTCTTCGGCCTCGGAGGCGATCTTGGCGGGAAATACCATTCATTCATTCAATAGTATTTATTGAGCGCTTACTATGTGCAGAGCACTGTACTAAGCGCTTGGAATGGACAGATCGGTAACAGATAGAGACGGTCCCCGCCCTTTGACGGGCTTACGGTCTAATCGGGGGAGACGGACAGACAGGAACCTGGCAGTAAAAGACAAGGACAATAGCAATACCGATGATCGGTCGATCGATCGATCGATTGACAGATAGACAGAGGGGGGAAGGAGGGGAAAGGGAGGGCGCACCTTGGATTTATACCACTCCTCGGCCTCGGAGATGTTCTTGGCAGCGATGGTCTCGTACTGAGCCCGGATGTCTCTGAGGGCGGCGGTCAGGTCTGGCTTGGACACATCCATCTCCACCTGCACCTGCTGCTCTTGGAGCTGAGCCTGCAACTCCCGGATCTCCTAATGATAACAATAATAATAATATCTGTTAAGAGCTTAGTATGTGCCAGTACTGTTCTAAGCGCCGGGGCGGGTCCAAGCCAAACCGGTTGGACGCGGTCCCCATCCCACGTGGGGCTCGCGGTCTTCATCCCCATTTTCCAGATGAGGGAAGTGAGGCCCGGAGAAGTGAAGTGACTTGCCTAAGGTCACACGGCAGACGAGGGGCGGAGCTGGGATTAGAACCCATGACCTTCTGACTCCCAGGCTCGGGCTCTATCCATTGTGGTATTTGTTAAGAGCTTACTGTGTGCCAGGCACCATTCCAAGTGCTGGGGTAGACAATAATAACAATAATAATATTAATAATGGTATTTGTTAAGTGCTGACTAGGTGCCGGCACCATTCCAAGTGCTGGGGTAGATAATAATGACAATAAGAAGAAGAAGAAAATTGTGGTATTTGTTAAGCACTTAATTCGTGCCAGGTACTGTTCTAAGTTCCGGGGTAGATAATATTGACAATAATCCTACTAATGATTGTGGTATTTGTTAAGCGCTCACTAGGTGCCAGGCACCGTTCTAAGCACTAGGATAGATAATGATTACAGTGTTAGTAATAGCTACCGTGGTATTTGTACCATTCTAAGCACTGATCTAAGCGCTGGGGTAAATAATAAGAATAGTGGTATTTGTTTAGTGCTTAATACATGCCAGGCACCGTTCTAATTGCTGGGGTAGATAATAATAATAATAATAGTGATGGTATCCGTTAAGCACTTATTATGTGCCTGGCACCGTACTAGGCGCCGGGGCTATTATTAAGTGCCGTCGAGTCGTTGCCGATCCACAGCGACTCCACGGATAGACTTTCTCCAGAAGGTGCCGTCCTCGGCCGTAATCCGCGACCTTTCTAACGGTTCTTCCGTTACGGTTGTGAGGGTGTCTGTCCATCTAACCGCCCCTCCGCCCCTTCCGCCTTTTCCCTGGACTTTCCCTAGCCTGAGTGTCTCCTCCGGGGAATCCGGCCCCCTCATCGTCCGGCCAAAATCGGCTCATCCGAGTCCGACCGTTTGGCCTCCCAGAGACCTCTTTGGTTTCATTTGCTCCAAAGTCCGTCTGTCTTTGGGGCCGTCGGGGTTATTCACAAACGTAGGGACGAGCAAATGGGGTTGGTCGCGGTGTCCCGTCCACCGTGGGGCTCACGGTCTCCATCCCCATTTTACAGCTGAGGAGACTGAGGCCCAGAGAAGTGACTTGCCTAAGGTCACCCAGCTGACAAGTGGCAGAGCCGGGATCAGAACCAGGTCCTCTGACTCCCAGGCCCGGGCTCTTCCTACTAGCCCAGTTAATGGGGGTGTAATAATGTTGGTATTCGTTAAGCGCTCACTACGTGCAGAGCACCGTTCTAAGCGCTGGGGGAGATACGGGGTCATCGGGTCGTCCCACGTGAGGCTCCCAGTTAATCCCCATTGTACAGATGAGGGAACTGAGGCCCAGAGAAGGGAAGCGACTGGCCCACAGTCACCCAGCTGATAAGTGGCAGAGCCGGGATTCGAACCCATGACCTCTGACTCCCAAGCCCGGGCTCTTTCCCTCCCGCTCCCCAGGTCCTCACCTCCTCGTGCACTTTCTTCAGGAAGGCGATCTCCTCGTTCAGGGACTCGATCCGCCGCTCCAGGTCAATGCGGGCCAGGGTAGCTGCGTCCACGTCCTGGTCGGGGCACAGCGGGGCGAGGAGAGGGGAGGGGTCCGGCCGCCCCCCGGGACAGATGGAATAAAAAAACAAACCGAAAAATAACAGATGAGGAGGCGGTCCGGGGTCGGGCCCATGGGAGATGATGATAACGGTGATATTCGTGAAGCGCTTACTCTGTGGCACACACCGTTCGAAGCGCTGGGGTGGATGGAAGCAACACAGTGCCCGTCCCACGTGGGGCTCGCGGTTTTCAACCCCATTTTATTAATAACAACAATAATGATGATAATAATGTCGGTATTCGTTAAGCGCTTACTATGCGCAGAGCACCGTTCTGAGCGCTGGGGGAGATACAGGGAAATCAGGTCGTCCCACGTGAGGCTCACAGTCAATCCCCATTTTACAGATGAGGGAACTGAGGCCCAGAGAAGCGAAGTGACTCGCCCACGGTCACACAGCTGACAAGTGACAGAGCTGGGAGTCGAACCCATGACCTCTGACTCCGAAGCCCGGGCTCTTTCCACCGAGCCACGATGGCATCTGTTAAGCGCTTACTATGTGCCGGACACCGCTCTAAGCGCTGGGGGAGATACAAGGTCATCAATTTGACAGATAGACGACCGGGGGAGTGCCTGTGCCTCAGTTACCCCATCTGTCAAAGGAGGATGAAGACTGTGAGCCCCACGTGGGACAACCCAATCGCCTTGCGTCCTCCCCAGCGCTTAGAACGGTGCTTCGCACATAGTAAGCGCTTAACAAAGGCCGTCGTTCTTATTATTATTGTATCTCATTTATCTATTCTGATGGCGTCTGCCTACTTGTTCTGTTCCGCTGTCCGTCTCCCCCTTCCAGACCGCGAGCCCGTCGTCGGGGCGGGGATGGTCAGCGTGGCTCAGTGGCAAGAGCCCGGGCTTGGGAGTCGGAGGTCACGGGTTCGACTCCCGGCTCTGCCACTCGGCAGCTGTGTGACTGTGGGCGAGTCACTTCGCGTCTCTGGGCCTCAGTGACCTCATCTGGAAAATGGGGATGAAGACCGTGAGCCCCACGTGGGACCACCTGATTCCCCTGTATCTCCCCAGCGCTCAGAACGGTGCTCTGCGCATAGTAAGCGCAGTAAACAAATACCAACGTCGTTATTATGGCCTCTGTTGCCCAACTGTAGCCTCCGACCGCTCAGTCCAGTGCTCTGCACACAGTAAGCGCTCGATACATTCAGCGAATGAATATCCACCTCCCCCAGGTTGGGATGTCCGGCCCAGCCGCTTCTGGGGCCCAGTCCGCCCCTCTGGGGCTTGGGCGAGCACGGGCCGGAGGGGGGCCGGGGCCGGGGAGGCAGCGGGGCCTGCGGGAGAGGGAAACTCACCGCCCGGAAGGCCGCTAGGTTGTTCTCCGCTTCTTCCTTCAACTGGATCTCTTCCTGGAGCCTGGGCAGGACAGGAGAAGCAGGCGAGGCCAAATCAGTCTAGACGGCCAGCTCGCCGCGGGCAGGGAATGTGCCTTTCCCTCGCCCTCCCCCAGACTCTCGCCCGGTGCTCGCCGCACAGTAAGCGCTCGATAAATGCCGCTGAATCCATCAATCGTTGGGATGCCCGGAGCGCTCACTATGGGCAGAGCACTGTCCTAAGCGCTTGGGCGACGTCCGGACAACGGAGTTGACAGATCCGTTCCCTGCCCGGAAGGAGCTGCCGGTCCAGGGTCAGAGGAGACGGACCGTGAGCCTCACGTGGGACGACCCGATGACCCTGTATCTCCCCCGGCGCTTAGAACGGTGCTCTGCACGGAGTAAGCGCTTAATAAATACCAACATCATTATTATTCATTCTTTCATTCGTCCAGTCGTATCTATCCAGTCCTTACTGTGGGCAGAGCACTGTACTAAGCGCTTGGGAGAGGACAATGGAAGAAGCAGCGTGGCTCAGAGGCAAGAGCCCGGGCTTGGGAGACGGAGGTCGCGGGTTCTAATCCCGGCTCCGCCACTTGTCGGCTGTGTGGCTTGGGGCAAGTCGCTTCACTTCGCTGGGCCTCAGTTCCCTCATCTGGAAAATGGGGATGGAGATCGTGAGCCCCATGTGGGACAACCTGATGACCTTGTACCTACCCCAGTGCTTAGAACAGTGCTTGGCACATAGTAAGCGCTTAACAAATGCCATTATTATTATTATTACTCTCTGGGCCTCAGTTCCCTCATCTGTAAAATGGGGATGAAGACTGTGAGCCCCACATGGGACAACCTGATGACCTTGTACCTACCCCAACACTTAAAACAGTGTTTGGCACGTAGTAAGGGCTTACCAAATACCATTTTTATTATCATTATTACTAATAATAGACACATTTAATAGCACTTAGAACAGTGCCTGTCACATAGTAAGCGCTTAACAAATACCATTCATCATCTTCTTCTTATTATTAGTACATTTCCTGCCCACAGCGAGCTTATGGGAAGCAGCATGGCTCAGAGGAGAGAGCCCGGGCTTGGGAGTCAGAGGTCATGAGTTCGAATCCCTGCTGTGTGACTGTGGGCAAGTCACTTAACTTCTCTGTGCCCCAGTTCCCTCATCTGTCAAATGGGGATGAAGACCGTGAGCCTCACGTGGGACATCCTGATGCCCCTGGATCTCCCCCAGCGCTTAGAACAGTGCTCTGCACCTGGTAAGCGCTTAACAAATACCAACGTTATTATTATTATAATCTAGAGGGGGAGATGGACCCACCCACTCCGCTCCTCTGGCGCTGACCTCATCGTTCTCGTCTATCTCGTCTATCTATTCCCCCCTTTCAAAGCCCTACTGGAGGCCCACCTCCTCCAAGAGGCCTTCCAGGACTTGGCCCCCTTTTCCTCAGCTCCCCCTCCCTTCCGCGTCACCTCGACTCGCTCCCTTTGCTCTTGCCTCCTCTCCCCGCCCCACACCGCTTGTATATCCATTATATATCTATAATTCTATTTATTTCTATTCATTCATTTAATAGTATTTATTGAGCGCTTACTATGCGCAGAGCACTGTACTAAGCGCTTGGAAAGGACAATTCGGCCACAGATGGAGACCATCCCTGCCCAATGACAGGCTCTGTTGATGCCTGTTGACTTGTTTTGCTGCCTGTCTCCCCGCCTCTAGACCGTGAGCCCGTTGTTGGGCAGGGATTGTCTCTCTTTGTTGCCGAATCGGACTTTCCAAGCGCTTAGTACAGTGCTCTGCACACAGTGAGCGCTCAATAGATACCACTGAATGAATAAATGAATGACAGAGATGGACGTAAGCGGTAAGTGGGGCTGGGAGGGGGGATGAAGAAAGGGAGCGAGTCGGGGCGACGCAGAAGGGAGCGGGGGAAGAGGAAAGGAGGGTTTAGGGAGAGAAGGGATTAGATTCGGGTGTGAGTTCAAGTCTTGCCACCAGCCTGAAGCAAGTCGCTGAACCTCAGTTTTTTTCACCTGGAAAACGGGGAGAACGATGTTGGGCTCCCTAATTTGCAAAGTTGTCGTGAAGGGGAAAATGAGATGGGTGATGCGAGAGAGCTTTTTGCTTTTTTATCAGGTATTTGTTAAGCTCTTACTGTGTGCCAGGCACTATACTAATCGTTGGGGGAGATACAGGATCATCAAATTAGTCACGTCCACATCCCACCTGGGGCTCACAGCCTTAATCGGGAAGCAGCGTGGCTTAGTGGAGAGAGCCCGGGCCTGGAAATCAGAAGGTTGTGGGTTCTAATTCCAGCTCTCCCACTTAAAATAAAATAAATGGTGGCATTTGGGAAGCGCTTACTACGGGCAAAGCACTGTTCTAAGCGCTGGGGGATACAAGGTGATCAGGTTGTCCCACTTGGGGCTCACAGTTTTAATCCCTATTTGACAGATGAGGTAACTGAGGCACAGAGAGGTTAAGTGACTCGCCCAAAGTCACAAAGCTGGCAAGCGGCGGAGCCGGGATTCGAACCCATGACCTCTGACTCCTAAGTCCGGGCTCTTTCCGATGAGCCACGCTGTTTCTCATTGAGAAATGAAGTGACTTGCCCAAGGTCACACAGCACACAAGGTCGGGGGGAACTGGGAGAGGAGAAAGCAGGTTGTGGGCAGGGAATGGATGCGTATATTGTTAATATTGTCCTCTTCCAAGTGCTTAGTACAGTGTTCTCCACACAGTAAGCGCTCAATAAATATGATGAAATCAATGAGCTCAGGTCCTTCTGACTACTTCTGATTGTAGTAGAATCAACATGTTATAAGGGCGTGAAAACAGGACAGGATATTAATAATGACAATAAGGATGATGTTGGTGTTTGTTAAGGTCTTACTACGTGCCAGGCACTGTACTAAGCACTGGGGGGAGCACAAGCAAATCAAGTCGGACAGAGTCCCCTGTGGGGCTCACGGTTTCAATCTCCATTTTACGGACGAGGTAACTGAGGCCCAGAGAAGTGACTTGCCCAGGGTCACCCAGCAGACAAATGGAGGAGTGGGATTAGAACTCATGATCTTCTGACTTCCGGGCCCGGGATCTATTCACTGTGGTGGCCAATTGATCAGTTCCTAATTGGAGAACCTGAGTGGAGAAGGGAGAGGGCGAGAGGACAGAGGAGGAAGAGGAGGAGGAAGAGGAGGAGGAGGAGGAAGAGAGTAGAAGGAGGAGGAGGAAGAGGAGGAAGAGGAGGAGGAGGAGGATTATCCCGCTTGAGAACCAACCCACAGGTCAGGCGGGTCCTAAGAATGGCTCCATCCCTCTCCGTTTGGGTGGCCGAGAAGCAGCGTGGCCTAGTGGGTAGCGCCCGGGCCTGGGCGTCAGAAGGACCTGGGTTCTAATCCCGGCTCTGCCACTCGTCCGCTGGGTGACCTTGAGCAAGTCACTTCACTTCTCTTTGCCTCGGTTCCCTCATCTGCAAAATGGGAATTCAGTGCCCTTCGACTGCCTTCGATTTAAAGTGTGGGACTGGATTATTTTCCTCTAGACTCTAAGATCGACGTGAGAGAACGTGTCTAGCAACTCTGTTATATTTTATCAGTCCATCGGCCGGTGGTGTTTACTGAGTGCTTAATATGCGCAGAGCGCTTGGGAGAGTACAATATAACAGGGTTGGTAGACACATTCCCTGCCCTTCTAGACCGTGAGCCCGTTGTTCGGTAGGGATCGTCTCTGTTTGTTGCCAGACAAACGCTTAGTACAGTGCTCTGCACACAGTAAGCGCTCGATAAATACGACCGAACGAATAACGATCTTGCAGTTAGGGGAAGCAGCACGGTGCAGCGGATAGAGCACGGGGTCGAGAATCAGAAGGTCATGGATCCTAATCCCGGCTCTGCCACTTGTCCGCTGTGGGGCCTCGGGCAAGTCACTTTGCTTCTCTGTGCCTCAGTTCCCTCATCTGTAAAATGGGGGTGAAGACTGGGAGCCCCATATGGGACAAGGACTGTGTCCAACCCGATTTGAGTGTATCCGCCCCAGTGTTTAGTAGAGCGCCTGGCACATTAGTAAGGGCTTAACAAATATCACAATTATCACTACTGGGAAGTAGCGTGGCTCAGTGGAAAGAGCCCGGGCTTGAGAGTCAGAGGTCATGGGTTCTAATTCCGCCTCCGCCCCTTGTCAGCTGTGTGACTGTGGGCGAGTCACTTCACTTCTCTGGGCCTCAGTGACCTCATCTGGAACATGGGGATGAAGACTGGGAGCCTCACGTGGGACAACCTGATTCCCCTGTATCTACCCCAGCGCTTAGAATAGTGCTCTGCACATAGTAAGCGCTTAACAAAAAATACCAACATTATTAACAATCATATTGTTATAATAATGACATTAATTATTAGGTGCTTAACAAATACCGCAGTTACTATCGTAAAAATAATGCTATTTGTTAAGCATTTACTACGCGTCAAGCACTAACCTAGAGGAGGCGTGCTCTCCCCGGGGCTTATTACAATGCTCCGCACACTGGAAGCCCTCAATAAATAGCAATGATTGATCGATCGATCGATTGATGGGTACAGGGCCTACGGGGAGAGGGAGGTAGAGAGGAGAGCCGGAGCTAGGGCCTTGGCCAACTCCACCGCGTTCCCTCCCTCCTCCCTCCCAGTCGCCTTGAAGTCCCGTCAGTGGGCAGGGATTGTGTCTATCTGTTGCCGAATTGTCCATTCCAAGCGCTTAGTACAGTGCTCTGTACATAGTAAGCGCTCAATAAATACTATTGAATGAATGAATGACCGGGGAGGGGAGACGGACACTTCCAGCAGGAACCCGGAGTCTGGATTCCCTCCCTCTCCCGCCCTCCACCGTCCCCCAGTCATTCATTTCATTCACTAGTATTTAGTGAGCGCTTACTCTGTGCAGAGCACTGTACTAAGCGCTTGGAATATACAATTCAGTTCAAAGAGAGTGAATAATACCATCTGCTAAGCGCTCACTACGTGCCGAGCACCGTTCTAAGCACTGGGGTAGATCCAGGCTAGTTGGGTGGGACAGTCCCCGTCCCACGTGGGGCTCCCGGGCTCGATCCCCTTTCTCCGGATGAGGGAACGGAGGCCCAGAGAAGCCAAGTGACCCGCCCCAGGTCACGCAGCAGACAAGTGGCAGAGCCGGGATTAGAACGGGGGTGATAATGATGATGATGGCATTTGTTAAGCGCTCACTGTGTTCCAGTTGCTGTACTGAGGGCTGGGGTGGACACAAGCAAATGGAGTTGGACACCGTCCCCGTCCCTCACGGGGCTCCCTGTCTCAATTCCCCCTTTTCCGGATGAGGGAACTGAGGCCCAGAGGAGTGAGGTGACTTGCCCAAGGTCACACAGCAGACAAGTGGCGGAGCTGAGATGACAACCCAGGTCCTTCTGGCTCCCAGGCCGGGGCTCGAACCACTAGGCCGTGGAGCCCAAGTGGGCGAAAGGCGAACACGCACAAACACACCTTTCCTAGCCTCTGTGCCTGGGGCAGACCGAGTCCCCTCCGCCAGTGGAAGGGTCTGCATTGGTCCCCTAGCGCCCCCACCCCCCACCTCCTTTCCCCGCCTGGTTCCCCCCACCCTTGGCATCCCCCTGGCCCAGTGGGCCCGCAGGGTGGGACGAGGGCTCTGGGATCCCCCCCCTTCCGCAACAAGGTCACCCCCTAACCCTGCCAGCCCCCCAGGCCCGAAGCCCTGCCGGGGAGCGGGTCTCTGGGTGCAGGTTGTGGGGGTGGGCGAGTGGGTGGGTGGGTGGGCCTGAGGCTGCGAAGTCTGCAGAACCAGGAGAGCTTTCTCAGGGGCTCCAACTCCCTCCGGCCTCCCTTCCTTTCTCCTCTCCTGCCTCCCCTTCCCTTCCCCTCCCCTCTCCTGCTTCCCCCCTTTTTACTTCCTTTTCCCTTTCCCTTCCCTTCCCCCCCTTTCCCTTTCCTTCCCCTTCCTCTCCTTCCCTTCCTCTCTCCTGCCTCCCCTTTTTTCCTCCTTTTCCCTTCCCCTTCCCTTCTCCTTCCTTTCTCCTTCCCTTCCCCCGCCTGCCCTCTCCTGCCCCTTCCTCCCCTTCCCTTCCCCTTCCCCTTCCCCTCTCCTGTCCCCCCTTTCCTTCCCCTTCCCTCTCCTGTCTCCCCTTTCCTGCCCCTCCCATCTCTTGCCTCCCCTTTTTTCCTCCTTTTCCCTTCCCCTTCCCCTCCCTCTCCTTTACTGCCCCTTGCTCCCTTTCCTTCCCCTCCCCTCTCTTGCCTCCTCTCTCTCCCTCTTTTTCCCTTCCCGTTCCCTTCCCGTCCCTTCCCTTTCCTTCCCGTCCCTCTCCTTCTGTTTCCCTTCCCCTGCCCCGTCCACCCCTCCTCCCCCGACCGCCCACCCTCCCCCGACGCCCCTCCCCTGCCCGGCCGAGCCGTCGGCCCCCGGGATCTGCCGTCTCCTCTCCCAGAGGTCAGAGGTCAGGAGGGTCCCACCCACCTGGTCTTGAGCCTCTGCAGGTCATCGAGCAGGTTGTCCCTCTCCAGGTCGACCCTGGCCCGCTGGTTGGTGAGCACCTCGACCTGGCGGCGCAGCTCTCGCAGCTCCTCCTCGTAGATCTCGGCCACGCGGGTGGGCTCCCGGCCCTTGAGCCGGCTGACCTCGGCGGCCAAGGCGGCGTTCTGCTGCTCCAGGAACCGCACCTTCTCGATGTAGTTGGCGAAGCGGTCGTTGAGCTCCTGCAGCTCCGCCTTCTCGTTGGTGCGGGTGGCCAGGAACTCCTGGTTCACCGCGTCGGCCAGCGAGAAGTCCAGCAGCTCCCCGGCCCCGTAGGCCCCGGCGGCGGAGGAGCGGGGGATCCCCCGCGGCGGCCCCCCGGCCCGCAGCCCGCCCACTCCGCCGGCCCCGCCGGAGCTGCGGGACACCTGGTAGACCCGGGAGGTCATCGAGCTGGCCGAGCCCTTGGAGCCGAAGGAGGCGCGGGGGAAGGACGGGGAGCCCAGCGGGGAGCCCCCCGAGAAGCTTCCCGAAAAGCCGGGGCCGCCCCCGAAGGTGCGACGGTAGGAGGACACGCGCTGGCTGGACGACGACGAGAAGCTCATGGTGGGGCTGGCCGGGGAGCTGCGAGGCTGCCGCTGGACGAGGACGAGACGACGACCCAGGCGGAGTCGGGGGACACGAGACCCCCCCCCGCCGGCCGGCCCGGCTATTTGTAGCCATCCCGAGATCGCCCCCGCCCGTCCCCCCGCCCGGGCTCCCCGTCCCGCCCCGCCCCCCGACAGCTGCATCTTCTCCAGTGCCCCCGTCCGGCTGGGAGAGGCGCCCGGGGCCGGACGGGGAGGGGGGAGGCGGGGGCCGGGGTGTCCGCCTGGGTGGGGGAGGAGACGACGGCCCCCGGGCTGGGGGTGGGGAGGCGGAGGAGGGGGTTACTGGGGCCTAGGGGGCGGAGGGGACCACCCCCCGGGTTGGAGGGCCCCCGGGCCTAGGCGGAGCGAGGGTGGGCGCTTGGTGGCAAGGGAGGAAGGGCCCCTCCCCGAAGCTGAGGCCTAGAGAGAGGAGGGGTTCGCTCGGGACCAGGTGGCGGAGGGGGAAACGCGCCCCTCCGAGCCCTAAGAAGAGGAGGGGGGGGTCGCTCGGGACCAGGTGGTGGAAGGGGAAACTCTTCCCCGAGGCCTAAGGCGGAGAAGGGGGTCACTCAGGCCCGGCCGGTGGAGGGGAGCGTCCCCGAGCTGAAGGGACCCGGGTCCTCCTGACTACTGGGCCCTGGCTTGCCGAGACCCCCGGGATTGGCCCCCAGAGGGCCAGAAAGGCTACCGACCACTCCTTCCCCCACCCCCTCCAACGCTCCCGGCTCCCGGGACGGGGTCACAGCGCACTGAAGGGAAGAATTTTAGAGAAGCAGCACGGCCTAGTGGGTACAGCCCGGGCCTGGGAGCCAGAGGACCCGGGTTCTGATCCCGTCCCCTCCACTCGTCTGCTGGGTGACCTTTGGCCAGTCACTTCACTTCCGTGCCTCTCAGTCACCTCACCTGTGCAATAGTAATATGTTGGTATTTGTTAAGCGCTTACTACGTGCAGAGCACTGTTCTGAGCGCTGGGGTTAGATACAGGGTCATCGGGTCGTCCCACGTGAGGCTCACGGTCTTAATCCCCATTTTCCAGATGAGGTCACTGAGGCACTGAGAAGTGAAGGGACTCGCCCACGGTCACTCAGCCGACAGGTGGTGGAGCCGGGATTCAAACCCATGACCTCTGACTCCCAAGCCCGGGCTCTTTCCGCTGAGCCGCGCTGCTTCCTGGGGCCTGCGAGTCCCGCGTGGCACAGGGGCTGGGTCCAACCTGATTCGCTTGGTACAGTGCCTGCCACATAGGAGCGCTCAGCAAATAACAAATATCCAGAAGCCCCGGGTGGAAGGTCCGGCCGGGGTCAGCCCAGGTCAGCGGAGTGGAAATCTCCATCCGTGACCTCTGAGGGAAGGCAGGGTGGTCCAGTGGGCAAAGCTTCGGATCCGAAAGGGCTGAGGGAGGGGGGACGGGCAACCACGTCGGCAAGGTGACCTCGCGGGGGCGGGAGGTGGGTCCGGGCCTCGATTTCCCCTCCGCGCCGCGGAGCCAGGGACCGGAGAGGGTTCGAGGCCCCCCCCCCCCCCCGGGTGTTGTCACAAACAGCGAGGTGGTTTCCCAGAAGACGGGCCCCCGCGTGATCCGGGGGCTGGGGGCGGGGGGCTTCCTCGGCGCCCGCTCCCAATGGGCCCGGCCTCCCCGGAGCCGCCCACCCCCGGCTCTGACTCACCCTCTTCCCTGCCCCCCGGCCGAAGTTTGTCTATCTTGTCCCAAGTCGGAACGTCACCCCACCGCCGCCTCATACCAGAGCGCGGACGTTGATATTTATAGAAGGGAGAGCTCGGCCAGGCCGGGGGAGGGGAGGGCCGGGAGGGACTGGATTCTGTCTTCCGTCAGGCCCGTACTGGGCGCCGAGCGCCGTGCTAAGCGCTGGCGTCGACCGGCTCGCTTTGGCGGGTTCGGGGGGACCCGCTACGCCCTTACCGTGCGCCGGGCTCTCGACTAAGCTCCGGGGCAGATACGAAGTCGTCAGGTTGGACGCGGTCCCCGTCCCACGTGGGGCTCACGGTCCTCATCCCCGTTTTCCAGATGAGGGGACCGAGGCCCAGAAAGAGTGAAGTGACTTGCCTAAGGTCACGCAGTTGACCGGCGGTAGAGCTGGGATCAGAACCCAGGTCCTTCTGACTTCCAGGCCCGGGCTGTAGCCGTCAGGCCACGTGTGGGCGGGGAACGTGTCGGCCAGTTCTGTCGTAGTGGACTCTCCGAAGCGCCTAGTACAGCGCTCCGCACGCGGTAAGCGCTCAACGGGTACCACCGAATGATAGACCGTGAGCTCGTTTTGGGCGGGGAACGCATAGGCCGACTCTGTTGTATTGGACTCCCCCAAGCGCTTAGTACAGAGCGTTTCACCGAGGCGGCAACTGAGTGAAGTGACTAGCCCAGAGTCACAACTGGCTCAGTGGAAAGAGGCCGGGCTTGGGAGTCAGAGGTCATGGGTTCGAATCCCGGCTCCGCCACTCGTCAGCTGGGTGACTGTGGGCGGGTCACTTCACTTCTCTGGGCCTCATCTGGAAAATGAGGGATTAACTGTGAGCCTCACGTAGGGACAACCTGATCACCCTGTATCTACCCCAGTGCTTAGAACAGTGTTCTGCGCATAGTAAGCGCTTAACAAATACCAACGTTATTAACCTCGGCTCCGCCACTTGTCAGCTGTGTGACTGGGCAAGTCGCTTCACTTCTCTGTGCCTCAGCGACCTCATCTGCAAAATGGGGGTGAAGGCTGTGAGCCCCACATGGGACAACCTGATCACCTTGTATCCCCCCCAACGCTTAGAACAGTGCTTTGCACGTAGTAAGCGCGTAACAAATAGCACCATTATTCTTATCATTGAGGCAGTAGCCAAGCTGGGACTGAACCCAGGTCTCCTGGCTCCCAGCCCCCCGGCTTTTCCCGTTAGACCGGTGACCTAACTGTTGCAGCCTCCCTCAGATTCCGGGGTCCTGAGGAGCAGAGAGTGGGGAGTCCAATAAGCTCTTCCGAGGTTCAGTCGATCACTAGTATTTATTGAGCACCTATTCTTTGCAGAGTACAATACTAAGTCCCTGGGAGAGCACGATGGAAACACGATTCCGGCCCTCAAGGAGCTGACACGGGAAGCATCATGGCGTTAATAATAATAATAAGGGTATTTGTTCATTCATTCATTCAATAGTATTTATTGAGCGCTTATTGTGTGCAGAGCACTGTACTAAGCGCTTGGAAGGTACAGATTGGCAACACATAGAGACCGTCCCTGCCCAACGACGGGCCACAGTCTGCCAAGCACTGTTCTAAGCTCTGGGGTAGATACAAGGTCATCAGGTTGTCTCATGTGGGGCTCACGGTCTTCATCCCCATTTTCCAGATGAGGAAACTGAGGCCCAGAGAATAATAATAATGTTGGTATTTGTTAAGCGCTTACTATGTGCAGAGCACTGTTCTAAGCGCTGGGGTAGATACAAGGTAATCAGGTTGTCCCACGTGGGGCTCACAGTCTTCATCCCCATTTTACAGATGAGGTAACTGAGGCCCAGAGAAGTGACGTGACTTGCCCACAGTCACCCAGCTGACAAGTGGCAGAGCCGGGATTCGAACCCAAGACCTCTGACTCCAAGCCCAGGTTCTTTCCATGCGGAGAGGAGAGAGCACTGGCCTGGGAGTCAGGGGGTCATGGGTTCTAATCCTGACTCCGCCGCTTTGCCGTGTGGCTTTGGGCAAGTCACTTCACTTCTCTGGGCCTCAGTTACCTCTTCTCAAAATGGGGATTAAGACCGTGAGCCCCGTGCGGGTCAGGGACTGCGTCCGATCCGATTTGACTGTATCTACCCCAGCTGTTAGTACAGTGCCTGGCACATAGTGAGCGCTTGAGAAATACCATTATAAATAAAGAAGCAAATAAATAAAATAAGGAGCACTATTGTGTGCAGAGCACTGGACGGAGCACTTGGGAGAGGACAACAGAGTTAACAGGTACAATCCTTTCCCCCAAGGAGCTGACGGTGGACTGCGTGCGGAACGTTATGGTAAGTCCTCGGGGGGATAAAACAGAGTTAGTAGGCAGAATTCTAGTCCTCAGATGGCTTATCGATCAAGTTATTGAGCAATTTCTGTGTGCAGAGCACTGTACTAAGCGTTTGGGAGAGTCCAATCCAACAGAACTGTGAGACCAGAACTTACGATCTACAGTGGGAGGCCGACTTCAAAATACGTGACCCATTTGGACGTGAGTGTCATAAGGCCGAGGGTGGGGTGAGTATCAGGTGGAAATACCCCGGGCTTGGGAGTCAGAGGTCATGGGTTCTAATCTAGCTCCGCCACTTGTCAGCTGTGTGACTGTGGGCAAGTCACTTAACTATTCTGGGCCTCAGTGACCTCATCTGGAAAATGGGGATGAAGACCGGGAGCCCGACGTGGGACAACCTGATGCCCCTGTATCTGCCCCAGCGCTTAGAACAGCGCTTGGTCCATAGTAAGCGCTTAACAAATACCATCGTTATTATTAAAGGGGACAGACGCCAAAGGGAGAGGGAGTAGGGGAAAGGAAGGCTTAGTCGGGGAAGACCTCTTGGAGGAGATGGGCCTTCAGTAAGTGTTTGAAGCCGGGGGAGAGTCATCGTCTGTTGGGTAGGAAAGGAGAGAACATTCCAGGCCGGGGGAAGGACTTGGACGAGGGGTCGGCGATGAGATGGGAGAGAACGAGGCACAGAAAGTAATAATAATAATGGTGGTATTTGTTAAGAGCTTACTAGGTGCAAGGCACTGTACTAAGCGCTGGGGGATACAAGGTGATCAGGTTGTCCCACGTGGGGCTCACGGTTTTAATCCCCATTTTCCAGATGAGGGAACTGGGGCCCAGAGAAGTGAGGTGATTTGCCCAAAGTCACCCAGCTGACAAGCGGCAGAGCTGTGATTCGAACCCATGACCTCCGGGCTCTTTCCACTGAGCCACGCTGCTTCTCTGAAAGTAGGTTGGCATAAAAGGGGCGAAGTGTGCGATCTGGGCTGGACTAGAAGTGTCGTGAGGTGAGGTAGGAAGGGGTGAGATGATAAAGCGAGAAGCAGCGTGGCTCAGTGGAAAGAGCCCGGACTTGGGAGTCAAAGGTCGTGGGTTCGAATCCCAACTCTGCTACTTGGCGGCGGTGTGAGCTTAGGCAAGTCACTTCACTTCTCCGGGCTTCGGTGACCTCATCTGTAAAATGGGGATGAAGATGGCGAGCCCCCCGTGGGACGACCCGACGACCTGCTATCTACCCCAGCGCTCAGAGCAGGGCCTGGCACATAGTAAGCGCTTAACAAATGCCAACGTCATTATTATTATTATTTTTAAAGCTGATGGTGAGGAGTTTTTCTTTGAGGTGGAGGGGCAACCCCTGGAGGTCCTTGAGGCGGGCGAGATGTGGACTGAAAGGTTTTGTCGAAAGGTTTTGTCGAAAAACGACGCGGGCGGCAGAGTGAGGTCTGGACTGGAGTGGGGAGAGAGGGGAGGCAGGGAGGAGGCTGCCGCGGTCATCGAGGCGGGATAGAATAAGCGCTTGGATAAACGTGGCGACAGTCTGGATGGAAAGGAAAGGGCGGACTTGAGCAACGCTGGGAAGGTGGAACCGACGGCGGGATTCGGTGACGTGGGTTGAATGAGAGTTGGGTTGAGGATAACGCCAAGATTATGGACCTTTGAGGCTGAGAGTCAATCAGTCAGTCGCATTTTATTGAGCATTTATTGTATGCTAAGCGCTTGGGAAAGTACAAGAAGTGTGGCTCGGTGGAAAGAGCCTGGGCTCCGGAGTCAGGGGTCATGGGTTCGACTCCCTGCTCTGCCACTTGTCAGCTGTGTGACTGTGGGCGAGTCACTTCACTTCTCTGGGCCTCAGTTACCTCATCTGTAAAGTGGGGATTAGCTGGGAGCCTCACGTGGGACAACCCGATCAGCCTGTCTCTCCCCCAGCGCTTAGAACAGTGCTCTGCACATAGTAAGCGCTTAACAAATACCAACATTATTATTATTACATTAGAATAAAGAGACACATTCCCTGGCCACAACGATCCAACAGCTCAGAGCCCTGATCTCTCTCCGTCTCTCCAATCTCTCATCTCCTCCTGCTTTCAAAAACATCCCTACTTGGATCACCTCACCTCAAACTTAACTTGTCCAAACCCGAGCTCCTGATCTTCCCACCCAAACCCCGTCCTCCCCCTGACTTTCCCATCACTCTAGACGGCACCACCATCCTTCCCGTCTCACAAGCCCGGAACCTTGGCGTTATCCTCTGCAGAGAAGCAGCGTGACTCAGTGGAAAGAGCCCGGGCTTGGGAGCCAGAGGTCATGGGTTCAAATCCCAACTGTGCCACTTGGCAGCTGTGTGACTGTGGTCGAGTCACTTCACTTCTCTGTGCCTCAGTGACCTCATCTGGAAAATGGGGATGAAGACTGTGAGCCTCCCGTGGGACAACCTGATGACCCTGTATCTCCCCCGGCGCTTGGAACAGTGCTCTGCACGTAGTAAGCGCTTAACAAATACCAACACTGTCATTATTATTATTACTGAAGGCCCATCTCCTCCCCTTCCCTGACTAAGCCCCCCATTCCTTTTCTTCCATTCCCTTCTGCATCACCCTGACTCACTCCCTTTGTACTTCCCCTCTCCCAGCCCACAGCATTTCATTCAGTCATATTTATTGAGCGCCTGCTGTGTGCAGAGCACTGTACTAAGCGCTTGGAAAGTACAATTCAGCAATAAAGAGAGACCATCCCTGCCCACACCGGGCTTACGGTCTAGAAGCGGGGAGCCGGACATCAAAACAAGTAAACAGGCATGAGTATAAATAAATGGCATTCTAGATCTTTACATATGTACATATGTACATGGGAAGCAGCGTGGCTCAGTGGAAGAAGCCCGGGCTTGGGAGTCACAGGTCACGGGTTCGAATTCCCGCTCTGCCACTTGTCAGCTGTGTGACTGTGGGCAAGTCACTTAACTTCTATGTGCCTCAGTTCTCTCATCTGTCAAATGGGGATGAAGACTGTGAGCCTCACGCGGGACAACCTGATCACCCTGTATCTCCCCCAGCGCTTAAAACAGTGCTCTGCACATAGTAAGCGTTTAAACAAATCCAGCGTTATTATTAGAAGTGCTGTGGGGTGGGGAGAAGTGAGGAAGAGCAAAGGGAGAGAGTCGAGGTGACGCGGAAGGGAGGGAGAGGTGAGGAAAAGGGAGGAGGTGAGCCTTCAGTAGGACTTTGAAGGGGGGAAGAGTCATTGTTTGGCGGATTTGAGGAGGGAGGGCGTTCGGGGCCAGAGGCGGGACGTGGGTGAGGGGGCGGAAGCCAGATGGACGAGATCGAGGTAAAGTGAGAAGGTTAGCATTGGAGGAGCAAAGTGTGCGGGCCGGGTTGGAGAAAGAGAGGATGGCGGCGTTGTCTTCCGTATTAGAAAATTCAGAGAGAGGACGAGGTTTGGGTGAGGAGAGAGCTGACGCTAAAAGAAATTACAGGCAGAGAGGAAGCGATGGAGTATAAAGCTAGGTCAAAAGTGGTAGAGGGACGGACGTGGGAGAACCTAACCGAGAGCTGAGGTGATACGGAAATGCTGAAACGTCAGCGTGGGCCGGGGAGCAGTCGATCCATCGAGCGATCGTATTTATTGTGCGCTTACTGTGTGCAGAGCGGAGACGAGAGGTTAATCAGGGAGGGCCTCCTGGAGGAGGTGTGATTTCAGAAGGGCCTTGAAGACGGGGAGAGCGGTGGACGGATGTGGGGGGCGGGAGGGAGTTAGACGTTCCAAGCGGGAGAGAAGATGTGTGCAGAAAGCTCATTCGATCGAATTTATTGAGCGCTTACTGTGTGCAGAGCACTGTTCTAAGCGCTTGGGAGAGGACAGACACATTCCCTGCCCACAACGAGCCTGCCTCCCCCACTCTAGACTGTAAGCCCATTGTGGGCAGGGAATGTGACTGTTTATCGCTGTAGCCTCCTCTACCAAGGGCTTAGTGCAGTGTTCTGCGCACAGTAAGTGCTCAGAAAATACGATGGAATGTATGAATGAAGGGTGAGCATTAGCACAAATAAATAAATTACACATATGGGCATAAATCCTGGGAGGGGGAAAAGCAAAGGAAAAAAGTCAGGACGACGCAGAAGAAAAGTGGGAGAAGACGAAAGGGGGTGAGAGAGGCGATTATGAAGCTAAACGATTAGGTAATAATAATAATAATAATAATAATGTTGGTATTCGTATTTGTTAAGCGCTTACTCTGTGCCGAGCACCGTTCTAAGCACTGGGGGAGATACGGGGTCATCAGGTCGTCCCACGTGAGGCTCACAATAAATCCCCATTTTCCAGTTGAGGGAACTGAGGCACAGAGAAGTTAAGTGACTTGCCCCAGTCACACAGCTGACAAGTAGCAGAGCCAGGATTCGAACCCATGACCTCTGACTCCCAAGCCCGGCCTCTTTCCACTGAGCCACGCTAATCAGAACCCAGGTCCTTCTGACCTCCAGGCCGGGGCTCTTTCCACTAGGCCACGCTGCTTCTCCAGATAATCAAGTTGGACACAGTCCACGTCCCATAGCGGGAGCCCAGTCTTAATCCCCATTTTACAGATGAGGTCGTTGAGGCCCAGAGAAGCGAGGTGACTCTCCCAAGGTCGCACAGCAGACAAGTGGAGGAGCCGGGATTAGAACCCAGGTCCTTCTGACCCCAGGCCAGAGATTTTTCCACTAGGCCACACTGTTTATCGTGATATTATTTATTATTATCTATTATGGGAAGCAGCGTGGCTCAGTGGAAAGAGGCCGGGCTTGGGACTCATAGGTCGTGGGTTCGAATCCCGGCTCTGCCACTTGGCAGCTGTGTGACTGTGGGCCAGTCACTTCACTTCTCTGGGCCTCAGTGACCTCATCTGTAAAATGGGGATGAAGACCGGGAGCCTCACGTGGGACAACCTCATTCCCCTGTATCTCCCCCAGCGCTTAGAACAGTGTTCTGCACGTAGTAAGCGCTTAGCAAATACCAACATTACTATTATTATTATGATAGGAATATTCACCCTAAGTCTGTGGTGGGCAGGAGATGTATCTACCCACTCTGTTGTCCTCTCCCAAGCGTTTAGTACAGTGCTCTCCACACAGTAAGCGCTCAATAAATACGATTGATTGATTGGTTGATAGTGGAAAGGAAGTGAGAAGCAGTAATGGGGAGGGAGCTGATTGACTACTTGGAGGCGATGGTCAGTGCTTTCTGCTGTCTGCTTGACGGAGAGGAGAGTCGTGACCTAGCGGCCAGAGCCCGGGCCCGGGAGTCAGAAGGTCCTGGGTTCTAATCCCGGCTCCACCACTTGTCTGCTGTGTGACCCTGGGCAAATCACTTCACTTCTCTGGGCCTCAGTTCCCTCATCTGTCAAATGGGGATTAAGACTGTGAGCCCCTTGTGGGCAGGGACTGTGTCCAACAGCCCGTTGTTGGGTAGGGATTGCAGCTATCTGTCGCCGAATTGTACTTTCCGAGCGCTTAGTACAGTGCTCTGCACACAGTGAGCGCTCAATAAATACAATTGAATGAATAAATGACTGAATAAATGAACAGCGCAGCATGGCTTAGTGGAAAGAGCCAGGGTTTAGGAGTCGGAGGACGTAGGTTCTAATCCCGGCTCCGTCGCTTGTCTGCTGTGTGACCTTGGGCGAGCCGCTTCACTTCTCTGGGACTCCGTTCCCTCATCTGCAAAATGGGGATGAAGACTGGGAGCCCCACGTGGGACAACCTGATGACCCTGCATCTACCCTGGCGCTTAGAACAGTGCTTGACCCATAGTAAACGCTTAACCAATGCCATCATTATTATATCCCCTCCACCCAGCCCTTGGTACAGTGCCCGGCACATAGGAAGTGCTTAATAGAGGAGCAGCGTGGCTCAGTGGAAAGAGCCGGGCTTGGGAGTCAGTGGTCGTGGGTTCGAATTCCGGCTCTGCCACTTAGCTGTGTGACTGTGGGCAAGTCACTTCACTTCTCTGGGCCTCAGTTCCCTCATCTGTAAAATGGGGATTAACTGTGAGCCTCACATGGGACAGCCTGATGACCCTGTATCTCCCCCAGCGCTTAGAACAGTGCTCTGCACATAGTAAGCACTTAACAAATACCAACATTATTATTATTATTATTATTATTATTATTAATAGATGCCACCGTTATTATGATCAGAAACTTCCAAGGCTTGCCCACTAATCCCACCTCCCCCACTTGCCTGCAGTGTGACCTTGGGCAAGTCATTTCACTTCTCCAAGCCCCATTTCCCTCATTGGTAAAACCAGAATTCAATCCCCGTTTTCCCTCCTACCTGTGAGCCCCACGTGGGACCTGATGATCCCGTATCTGCCCTGGCGCTTACTACAGTGCTTGGCATTCATTCTTTCATTCAATCGTATCTATTGAGCCCTTACTGTGTGCAGAGCACTGTACTGAGCGCTTGGGTGGTACAATCCAGCAACAAACAGAGACGATCCCAACGACGAGCTCACGGTCTAGAAGGGCAGGGAATGTGTCTCCCAACCCTGTTATATTGTACTCTCCCAAGCGCTCTGCGCATATTAAGCACTCAATAAATACCATCGACCGATGGATTGATATAATACAACAGACACGTTTCCCCGCTCTCGGCGGAGAAGTCTAGAGGAAAGTCTAGAGGAAAATAATCCGGTCCCACACTCTAAGTAGGAGGGAGAAAGGGCAAAATGGGCCCCATTTTGCAGATGAGGTGACTGAGGCCCAGAGAAGTGAATATACCAGTTATTATTAACTGGGATCCGCGTCTGTGGGCCTGGGAGCCGCTGGGAGGAAGGGGACTCCTGGGTCTGCCTGAGCAGCTGACGGTCTTCCCCTCCTCCCTCTGCCTCTCCACTCCTCCCTCTCCCATCTCGTTTCTCCTGGATCCCGATTCGGAACCTGGAGAGAGACGCAAAAAGAACGGGGATGGGGACTGTGTCCCACCCAATTTGCTTGTATCCATCCCAGTGCTTAGTACAGTGCTTGGCACATAATAAGCACTTAACAAATACCATAATGATTATTATTATTATGGTCAGGGAATAATAATAATAATAATGTTGGTATTTGTTAAGCACTTACTATGTGCAGAGCACTGTTCTAAGCGCTGGGGGAGATACAGGGTCATCAGGTGGTCCCCCGTGAGGCTCACAGTTAATCCCCATTTTCCAGATGAGGGAACTGAGGCCCAGAGAAGTGAAGTGACTCGCCCACGGTCACCCAGCTGCCAAGTGGCAGAGCCGGGAGTCGAACCCATGACCTCTGACTCCGAAGCCCGGGCTCTTTCCACTGAGCCACGCTGCTTCTCTGAATCCCAGCTGCAGAGGCGGTGGGACTGACTGGAGACAAGGAGGAGCAGAGTTAAGGAAGATTGTCCCCCAGCTCTCCCCGTGGAAGCCCCTTCCTTCTTTCCTTTTTTTTTTTTTGGTATTTGTTAAGCACTTACTACGTGCTAGGCATTGTTCTAAGCGCTGGGGTAGATACAAGCAAATCAGGTTGGATACAGTTCATGTGTCCAAGCAGTTTGGCCCAATAATGGATAGAGCCCGGGTCTGGGTGTCAGAAGGACCTGGGTCTTCATCTCGGCTCCCCCACTTGTCCGCTGTGTGACCTTGGACGAGTCATTTCACTTCTCTGGGCCTCAGTTTTCTCATCTGTAAATTGGGGATGAAGACTGGGAGCCCAACGCGGGACGGGGACTGTGTCCAGCCCGATTTGCTTGTATCCGCCCCCACCGGCACTTACTCCAGTGACTGGCACATAGTAAGCGCTCAACAAATACCACAACTATTATGCTCAGAAGGCTCCAGTGGTTGTCCATTAATTCCTGTTCCATTCCCTGTCTGCTGGGTGTGACCTTGGGTGACTCACCTCACTTCTCTTGGCCTCAGTTCCCTCAGCTGTAAAATGGGGATTATGACTAAAAGCCCCGTGTAGGACAGGGACTGTGTCTGATCTGATTATCTTGTATCTCCCCCAGCGCTTAGAACGGTGACTGGCACATAGTAAGTGTTTAAAAAAACCCACATTTATCACTATCGTTATTCTGTCCCACATGGGGCTCACAGTCTTCATCCCCATTTTCCGGAGGAGGAAACTGAGGCTCAGAGAAGTGAAGCGACTCTGTTCTTGTCTGTCCGTCTCCCCCGATTAGACCGTAAGCCCGTCAAAGGGCAGGGACCGTCTCTATCTCTCACCGATTCGTCCATTCCAAGCGCTTAGTCCAGTGCTCTGCACATGGTAAGCGCTCGATAAATACTATTGAATGAATGAATGAATGAGCGGCAGAACCGGAACTTGAACCCAGGCCCCCCTGACTCCCAGGCTCGGGCTCCAGCCACTGGGCCAGGCTTGTTCCCCGTCAGAGACGTCTCTCAGCATCCTCTCCTTCCCCCCCACCCCGGCCTCCCGGTTCCCTCTCAGACTCATCCATCTCCCCAGCAGCGACGGCAGCCCCCCGGCTTCGCGGCCCCATCCCGAGCGGTGACTGTAAAAGGGAAGGAATGTCCCGATGGTGATTGTTTCATCCTGATATCACCGGGCAGGGCAGGCCCGGGAGGAGTCAGGCCCAGGGATGGGGGAGAAGAGAAGGGGGTGAAGGGAAGAGGGGGGACGGGGCACACGGTGTGGGGGCGAGGGGGCTTCTGCCCGGCCCTACGCGGGGTCTTCCCCCCGTCATCCTATCCCAGCTCTGCCACTTGTCAGCTGTGTGACTGTGGGCAAGTCACTTAACTTCTCTGGGCCTCAGTTACCTCATCTGGAAAATGGGGATTAAGACTGTGAGCCCCATGTGGGACGACCTGATTCCCTTGTGTCTACCCCAGCGCTTAGAACAGTGCTCTGCACCTAGTAAGCGCCTAACAGATTCCAACATCATTATTATTATTATTACCCCTCTCCCCGCCGACCGCCTCCTTAAAGGTCAGTTTCTCCAAATAATTCCACCCTGGCCCCCATCCTTCGAACCTCCTTTCCCCCCCCAAATAGCTCTCGCCCTCCCCTATTCCCAGGTCTGGTGGCCCCCCAAATTCCCCCTGCTCCCCCAGCCCGAATAATAATAATATTAATAATAATTGTAGTACCTGTTAAGCACTTGCTATGTGCCAGGCACTCTACTAAGTAATAATAATGTTGGTATTTGTTAAGCGCTTACTTTGTGCAGAGCATAATAATAATAATAATGTTGGTATTTGTTAAGCGCTTACTATGTGCCGAGCACCGTTCTAAGTGCTGGGGTAGACATAGGGGAATCGGGTTGTCCCACATGGGGCTCACAGTCTTAATCCCCATTTTCCAGATGAGGGAACTGAGGCACAGAGAAGTTAAGTGACTTGCCCACAGTCACACAGCCGACAAGTGGCAGAGCTGGGATTCGAACCCATGAGCCCTGACTCCAAAACCTGTGCTCTTTCCACTGAGCCACGCTGCTTAGAGCACTGTTCTAAGCGCTGAGGGAGATCCAGGGTGATGAAGTGGTCCCACGTGAGGCTCACAGTCTTTATCCCCATTTTCCAGATGAGGGAACTGAGGCCCAGAGAAGTGAAGTGACTTGCCCACAGTTACACAGCTGACAAGGGGCAGAGCCGGGATTCGAACCCATGACCTCTGACTCCCAAGCCCTGGCTCTTTCCACCGAGGTAGATGCAAGCCAAATCAGGTTGGACACGGTCCTCGTCCCCAGCCTTAACATTAATAATAACTGTGGCATCCGTTAGGCAGTGACTACGTGCCAGGCACTGTAATAATAATAATAATGTTGGTATTTGTTAAGCGCTTACTATGTGCAGAGCACTGCTCTAAGCACTGGGGGAGATACAGGGTCATCAGGTCGTCCCACGTGGGGCTCACAGTCTTCATCCCCATTTTACAGATGAGGTCACTGAGCCACAGAGAAGTTAAATGACTTGCCCACAGTCACCCAGCTGACAAGGGGCAGAGCCGGGATCCGGACCCGTGACAGCGCTGGGATGGATACGAGCAAAATCGGGTTGGACACGGTCCCCGTCCCCCGTGAGGCCCACGGTCTCAATCGCCCATTTTCCAGATGAGGGAACTGAGGCCCGGAGAAGTGAAGTGACTTACCTGAGGTCACCCGGCGGACAAGTGGCCTTTGTTCTCGTCCGTCCGTCTCCCCCGATCAGACCGTAAGCCCGTCAGAGGGCAGGGACCGTCTCTATCTGTTACCGATTTGTACCTTCCAAGTGCTTAGTCCAGTGCTCTGCACAAAGTAAGCGCTCAGTAAATACTATCGAATGAATGAGGTGGCCGAGCGGGGATTAGAACCCACGACCTCCCAGGCCCAGGGTCCGGCCACTAGGCCACGATGGCCGAACCCAGCCCCTCCCCACTCTCCCCAGTCTGGCTGCTCTAAACGGCCCCCCACCCCCCGTCCTTCGGTCCCCCCCCCGACCCCCCTCTCTCCAGTCTGGGACTCCATTCCTTTTACAGACGTAAAAGCTGGGAGAGTTTCTGCCAAAGTAGGAGACGTTTGGGGAATCGTTTCCCCACCTCCATCCCAGACAGATCATTCCCGACCAAGAAGGCGATTCCACCCAGCTGCATCTCTCCAAGGGGGGGTGGGGGGCCCTGACGCTGGGGGTGGGATGAGGGGGAGACCGGGAAGACACGATCCCAAAGGCAGAGGCCGCGGGGCGGGAGGAGAGAGATCAGGAAGAGAAGGTCCGGGCGGCGGAGAAAGACCGGGAAGACAAGATCCGACGTGATTGGGGGGAAGAGTCCGGGAAGTCAGAGAAGCGGCCCGGTCCGGTGGCTAGAGCACGGGCCTGCGAGTGAGAAAGTCCTGGGTTCTAATCCCGGCTCCACCAACTGTCTGCTGTGTGGCCTTGGGCAAATCACTTCTACTTCTTTCTACCGCCCACCCCGCAGGCTCCGCTCCTCCGCCGCCCGCCTCCTCGCCGTCCCCCGTCCTCGCCCGTCCCGCCGTCGACCCCCGGGCCGCGTCCTCCCGCGGTCCCGGAACGGCCTCCCTCCTCGCCTCCGCCGAATTCATTCTCTTCCCCTCTTCGAAACCCTACTTAGATCTCACCTCCTCCGAGAGGCCTTCCCACACTGAGCTTCCCCTTTTCCCTCCGCTCCCTCTACCCCCTGCCCCTTCACCTCTCCACAGCTAAACTCTCTTCTCCCCCCTTTCCCTCCGCTCCTCCCCCTCTCCCGTCCCATCCCCTCGGCGCCGTCCTCGTCCGCTCGACTGTCTATATTTTCGTTACCCTATTTATTTTGTCAGTGAGATGTACATCGCCTTGATTCTATTTATTTGCTATTGTTTTAATGAGATGTCCATCCCCTCGATTCTATCTATCGCCATCGTCTTTGTCTGTCCGTCTCCCCCGATTAGACTGTAAGCCCATCAGAGAGCAGGGACCGTCTCTGTCTGTTACCGATCTGTCCATTTCAAGCGCTTAGTACAGTGCTCTGCACATAGTAAGCGCTCGATAAATACGAATGAATGAATGAATGAACTTCACCGCTCCGGGCCTCAGCGACCTCATCTGGAAAATGGCGATGGAGACGGGGAGCCCCACGTGGGACGGGGACCGTGTCCGACTTGATTTGTTTGTCTCCACGGTGCCTGGCACATAGTAAGCGCTTAACAAATAGCAGAATGATTATTATCGTTTTTAAGACAAGATCCAAGCGGGGGGAGGAGGCAGGAAGACAAGATCCAGGGATGGAGAGGGGGAAGAGGCCAGGAAGACAAGATCCGAAGGGCGGGGGGAGAGAGCGATCAGGAGGACGTCATTCATTCATTCATTCATTCATTCATTCAATAGTATTTACTGAGCGCTTACTCTGTGCAGAACACTGTACTAAGCAACTTGGAATGGACAATTTGGCAACAGATAGAGACAATACCTGCCCAACGACGGGCTCACGGTCTGAGGTGGGTGGGGGAAGAGGTTTAGAAAGACGAGATCCCGGCGAGGAGGCGGCGGTGGAGAGGCCAGGAAGACAAGATAATAATATAATAATAATAATGATGGTATTTGTTAAGCGCTTACTCTGTGCCGAGCCCTGTTCTAAGCGCTGGGGGAGATACCAGGTCATCAGGTTGTCCCTCGTGGGGCTCACAGACTTCATCCCCATTTTACAGATGAGGTCACTGAGGCCCAGAAAAGTGAAGTGACTTGGCTAAAGTCACACAGCTGACAAACGGCAAAGGCGGGATTCGAACCCATGACCTCTGCCTCCCAAGCCTGGCCTCTTGCCACTGAGCCACGTGGCTTCTCCAACAAATAGACACATTCCTGCCCACCACGAGAAAGATCGGGAAAACAAGATCCAAGGGCGGGGCTAAGTAGGAGAGAGGTTTCTCCTTAGGGAAACAACGTGGCTCAGTGGAAAGAGCCTGGGCTTGGGAGTCGGAGGTCATGGGTTCGAATCCTTGATCTGCCACTTGTCAGCTGGGTGACTGTGGGCAAGTCACTTCACTTCCCTTTGCCTCATCTGTAAAATGGGGATGAAGACTGTGAGCCTCATGTGGAACAAGCTGATGACCCTGTATCTACCCCAGCATTTAGAACAGTGCTCTGCACATAGTAAGAGCTTAACAAATACCAACATTATTATTATTATTATTATTATTGTTATCTTCCTGGGGCTGTGTGAGGACCTTGCTGTCCAATCAATCAATCGATCAATGATATTTTTTATGATATTTATTAAGTGCTTACTATGCGCCAGGCACTGTACTAAGCAAGGGGGTAGATACAAGGCGATTAGGTTGGACACAGTCCTTGTCCCACATGGGGCTCATAGTCTTCATCTCCATTTCACAGATGAGGCACAGAGAAGTGAAGTGACTTGCCCACAGTCACCCAGCTGACAAGTGGCAGAGCCGGGATTCGAACCCGTGACGTCTGACTCCCACGCCTGAGCTCTTTCCATTGAGCCACGCTGCGTGCTTACTGTGTGCCAAGCACTGTTCTAAGCCCTGGGGTAGATACAAGGTCATCGGTTCGTCCCACCAGGGGCTCCCAGTCTTCATCCTTATTTTACGGATGAGGAGACCGAGGCCCAGAGAAGCGAGGCGGCTCGCCCAAGGTCACACGGCAGACAAGTGGTGGAGGCGGGATCAGAACCCACGGCCTCTGACTCCCAAGCCCAGGCTCTTGCCACTAAAGCCAGAAAGTTCTGTCCGGGGGGGCCGTGAAGGGCCCGGTTTCCATCGGTCGGAGGACGCCCGGCGTTGTCCACGTCAAGCGGCCTCTGTAATGGCCGGGGGGACGCTAAAACAGAGCCAGGAAGTCCTCTTGAAAAGCTCCAATTCAACCTGAGACGGCATGGCCTGGCGGAAAGACCAGGAGCCCGGGGAGAGACAACAGCTAGATTCCTTCATTCGTTCATTCAGTGGTACTTACTGAGTGCTTACTGTGTGCAGAGCACTATACTAAGCGCTTGGAATGGACAATTGGGCAACAGATAGAGACGATCCCCGCCCAACGACGGGCTCACGGTCTACGAGGGGGGAGACAGACCACAAAACAAAACAGGTAGGCATCAAGACCATCAGAATAGATTAATAGACTCATAGATCTAGACACATCATTAATAAAATCAATAGAATAATAAATAATATAATAATAATAATGGTATTTGTGAAGCGCTTACTACGTGCCGAGCACTGTTCTAAGCGCCGGGGCAGATACGGGGTAATCAGGTCGTCCCACGTGAGGCTCACAGTTAATCCCCATTTTACAGATGGGGTAACTGAGGCGCAGAGAAGTGAAGTGACTTGCCCACAGTCCCACAGCTGACAAGTGGCAGAGCCGGGATTTGAACTCATGACCTCTGACTCCCGAGCCCGGGCTCTTGCCACTGAGCCACACTGCTTCTCTCTATACAAATAGGCCCAAGTGCGGTGGGGAGGGGAAGGGGGTCGAGCAGAGGGAGAGAGGAGGGGGAATGGGGAGGGGAAGAGGGGCAGAGGGAAAGGGAGATCGGTCAGTCAGTCGGCCAGTCGTATTTATTGAGCGCTTACCGTGTGCTCAGCACTGGACTAATTGCTTGGGAGAGAATGGTGGAACGATAAACGGACGCATTCACGTGGCTCAGAGGAAAGAGCCCGGGCTTGGGAGTCACAGGTCAAGGGTTCGAATCCCGCCTCTGCCACTTGTCAGCGGGGTGACTGTGGGCAAGTCGCTTCACTTCTCTGGGCCTCAGTTCTCTCTTCTGTAAAATGGGATGAAGCCTGTGAGCCTCACGTGGGACAACCCGATGACCCTGGATCTACCCAGGGCTTAGAACAGTGCACATAGTAAGCGCTTAACAAATACCAACATTATTATTATTATTATTATTATTATCAATTCAATAGTATTTATTGAGCACTTACTTTGTGCAGAACACTGTGCTAAGGGCTTGGAAAGTACAGCTCAGCAATAAAGAGAGACAATCCCTGCCCACGCCGGGCTCACAGTCTAGAGGGGGGAGACAGACAGCAAAACAAGTCAACAGGCATCAATAGCATCGATACAAATAAACAGAACTATAACGATGGCATTTGTTAAGCCCTTACTATGTGCAAAGCGCTGTTAGAGAAGCAGCGTGGCTCAGTGGAAAGAGCCCGGGCTTGGGAGTCAGAGGTCATGGGTTCCAATCCCGACTCTGCCCCTTGTCAGCTGTGGGACTGTGGGCAAGTCACTTCACTTCTCTGGGCCTCAGTTCCCTCATCTGGAAAATGGGGATAAAGACTGTGAGCCTCACGTGGGACAACCTCATTCCCCTGTATCTCCCCCAGCGCTTAGAACAGTGCTCTGCACATAGTAAGCGCTTAACAAATGCCAACATTATTATTCTAAGGGCCGGGAGGCGGATACAAGGCGATCAGGTTGTCCCACGTGGGGCTCACAGTCTTCATCCCCATTTTACATATGGGATAACTGAGGCACAGACAAGTGAAGTGACTTGCCCAAAGATATATACCCCTCCCCTGCCCACAAGGAGCTGACAGTCTAGAAGGGGAGACAGACATGAATCGAAATCAATAAATGATAGAGATGGACGCGATGACAATGACAGTATTTGTTAGGCGCTTACTACGTGCCAGGCACTGTACTAAGCGCTGGGGTGGATACGAGCAAATCGAGTCGGACACAGTCCCCTGTCCCACAGTGGGCTCACTCTCTTAATCCCCCTTTTTGTACAGATGAGGTAACCGAGGAGCGAAGCAACTTGCCCGCAGTCACCCAGCAGACAAGCGGCGGAGCCAGGATTAGAACCCAGGACCTTCTGACTCCCAGGCCCGGGATCTTCCCAGTACATCCTGCCGCTTCTCTCAGTGCTGGGGGGGTCGGGAAGGAGGATGAAGAAAGGGAGCAAGTCAGGGCGACGCGGAAGGGAGTGGGAGAAGAGGCCAGGAGAGCACGTAGTAAGCGCTTAACGTATTCCCTCATCATTTTTTTATTAGCATTAAGCAGAACTCCCCGGAAAAAGACCCGGGTCTCAAGATCGGCCAGAAACCGCATGAGTCAACAGCACAGGCCCCTCTCTTAAAAAAGCCATCGTAGTCCCGTTACCCCGAAACGGGACTGTGACCCGAGAAAGGGGTGATGTCACCACCCCAAGATACCCGGTCTCGTTCAGGCGATGACTCCCCGAGAGACTTTTAAAAAAATAATGGTATTTGTTAAGCGCTTACTCTGTGCAGAGCGCTGTTCTAAGCGCTGGGGGAGATACAGGGTCATCGGGTTGTCCCACGTGAGGCTCGCAGTTAATCCCCATTTTATTAATAATAATAATAATGTTGGTATTTGTTAAGCGCTTACCACGTGCAGAGCACTGTTCTAAGCGCTGGGGGAGATGCAGGGTCATCAGGTTGTCCATGTGGAGCTCCCAGTCTTCATCCCCATTGTACAGATGAGGGAACTGAGGCCCAGAGAATGAAGTGACCTGGCCACAGTCACCCAGCTGACAAGTGGCAGGGCCGGGATTTGAACCTATGACCTCTGGCTCCCAAGCCCGGCCTCTTTCTACTAAGCCACGCTGCTTATAATGGCATTTGTTAAGCACTTACTACGTGCCAGGCACTGTACTAAGCGCTGGGGTGGATACAGGCTAATCGGGTTGGACACGGTCCCTGTCCCACATGGAGTTCACAGCCTCAGTCCATTTTTAATGAGGAGACAACTGAGGCACAGAGAAGTGAAATGACTTGGCCAAGGTCCCACAGCAGACACATGGCGGAGCGGAGATTAGAACCCAGCTCCTTCTGACTCCCAGGCCCGGGCTCTAACCACTACACCATGTGACGATGTTGGTATTTGCTAAGCGCTTACTATGCGCAGAGCACTGTTCTAAGCGCTGGGGGAGATACAGGGTCATCAGGTTGTCCCGCGTGAGGCTCACAGGCTTCATCCCATTTTCCAGAGGAGGTAACTGAGGCCCAGAGAAGTGAAATGACTTGCCCACAGTCACACAGCTGACAAGTGGCAGAGCTGGGACTCGAACTCATGACCTCTGACTCCCAAGCCCGGGCTCTTTCCACCGAGCCACGCTGCTCAGTGACTTGCCCAAGGTCACACAGCAACCATTTGGCGGAGTCGGGATTAGAACCCAGATCTTCCAACTCCCAGGCCTGGGCTCCTTTCACTAAGCCATGCCGCTTCCCACCTCCTTCCACCTACCTATAACCCGATTAGTTTGTATCATTCCAAGTGCTTAGCACAGGGCCTGACACATAGTAAGCGCTTAACGAATAACATTATTATCATTATCATTATTTGGAAATGATTTCCGGGTCTGCATCTAAGCCCCTTGTACACTGAGAGTTCCTTGTGGGCAACCAACTCTATTTTATTGTACTTTCCCAAGTGCTCAGCACAGTGCTCTGGGAAGAGTGTGTGCTTAATAGTAATAATAATAATAATGTTGGTATTTGTTAGGCACTTACTATGTGCAGAGCACTGTTCTAAGCGCTGGGGGAGATACAGGGTCATCGGGTTGTCCCACGTGAGGCTCACAGTCTTCATCCCCATTATACAGATGAGGTGACTGAGGCCCAGAGAAGTGAAGTGACGTGCCCACGGTCACCCAGCTGACAAGTGGCGGAGCCGGGATTCGAACCCGCGACCTCTGACTCCCAAGCCCGGCCTCTTTCGACTCAACCACGCTGCTTCTCTGGGATAGGTTGGACACAGTCCCCGTCCTACACGGGGCTCACACTCTTATTCCCATTTTCCAGCTGTCACTGAGGCCCAGAGAAGTTAAGTGACTGGCCCGAGGTCACGCAGCAGCCGCAAGGTCACACAGGGCCAGATCGGAACCCAGGTCCTTTCGACTCCAAGGCCGGGGCTCTATCCACTGGGCCTCGCTGCTCCTCCCACCCCGTCCCTGCTTCCCACGAGGTTCGCGGCCTCAAGGCGGAGAGATAATAGGTATTTATAACCCCCCACTTTATGGATGAGGAAACCTTGGTTCCCGAGAAGGCAAGTGACTTATCCAAGGTCACACAGTGGCAGACCCGGGATCAGAATCACACAGCCGACAAGCAGCTGAGCTGGGATTTGAACCCATGACCTCTGACTCCCCAGCCCGGGCTCTTTCCACTGAGCCACGCTGAGTGCAGAGCACTGTACTAAGCGCTGGGAAAGTACAGTTCGACAACAGACAGAGACAATCCCTACACAACGACGGGCTCCCAGTCCGGGAATGAATGACCGATTGAATTGAATAAGGGAGTCAGTGACTGAATAAGGGAGCGAATAACTTTATTCCCCTAATTATTTTGTTAATGAGGTGTCCATCCCCTTGATTCTATTTGTCGTCATTAAGTTGTCTTGGTTTTGTCCGTCCGTCTCCCCCGATTAGACCGTGAGCCCGTCACTGGGCAGGGACGGTCTCTATCTGTTGCCCAGTTGTCCATTCCAGGCGCTTAGTCCAGTGGTCTACACATAGTAAGCGCTCAATAAATACTATTGAATGAATGACTGAATGAATAAGTGACCGTCCGAGTGAATGAGAGAACGAATGATGCCTGATTGAATGGATAAATAATAACTGAGGCATTTGTTAAGCGCTGACTATGTGCCAGACACTCCACATGGGAAGCAGCGTGGCTCAGTGGAAAGAGCCCGGGCTTCGGAGTCAGAGGTCATGGGTCCGACTCCCGGCTCTGCCCCTCGTCAGCTGGGTGACCGTGGGCAGGTCGCTTCGCTTCTCTGGGCCTCAGTTCCCTCATCTGGAAAATGGGGATTAACTGGGAGCCTCATGTGGGACAATCTGATTACCCTGTATTCATTCAATAGTATTTATCGAGCGCTTACTATGTGCAGAGCACTGTACTAAGCGCTTGGGATGAACAAGTCGGCAACAGATAGAGACGGTCCCTGCCGTTTGAAGGGCTTACGGTCTGATCGGGGGAGACGGACAGACAAGAACATGTCTGTCCGTCTCCCCCGATTAGACTGTAAATGTGCCCCAGCGCTTAGAACAGTGCTCTGCACATAGTAAGCGCTTAACAAATACCAACATTATTATTATTCTAAGCACTGGGGTAGATACAAGGTAGTCAGTCCCTGCTCCACATGGGGCTCTCACTCTTAATCCTCACTTTCCAGATGATAATAATAATAATGTTGGTATTTGTTAAGCGCTTACTATGTGCCGAGCACTGTTCTAAGCGCTGGGGTAGACATAGGGGAATCAGGTTGTCCCACGTGGGGCTCACAGTCTTAATCCCCATTTTACAGATGAGGGAACTGAGGCACCTAGAAGTTAAGTGACTTGCCCAAAGTCACACAGCTGGCAAGTGGCAGAGCCGGGGTTCGAACCCATGACCTCTGACTCCAAAGCCCGTGCTCTTTCCAGTGAGCCACGCTGCTTCATGCTCCACATGGGGCTCTCACTCTTAATCCTCACTTTCCAGATGATAATAATAATAATGTTGGTATTTGTTAAGCGCTTACTATGTGCCGAGCACTGTTCTAAGCGCTGGGGTAGACATAGGGGAATCAGGTTGTCCCACGTGGGGCTCACAGTCTTAATCCCCATTTTACAGATGAGGGAACTGAGGCCCAGAGAATGAAGTGACTTGCCCAGGGTCACACAGCAGACATGTGGCGGGGTCGGAATTCGAACCCGTGACTTTCTGACTCCCAGGCCCGGGCTCTACCCACTACGCCACACTGCTTATCTAAGCATTTTGCTACTCACCCCAACTCCATATAAATGTTTAAACGCTATTATTTTCCCTTTCCGTAATTTATTTTCAAGTGTGTCTTCCTCTTTAGACCGTGAGCTCTTTGTAGACAGGGATCCAATCTATCGGCTTTACTCTCTTGTACTCTCCCAAGCGTTTAGTACAGTGCTCTGCACACAGTAAGCGCTCAATACATGCCACTGATTGATCTGTGATTAATCTCAAAGCTGTGACCTTTGGGCATTTGATATTTGCCCCACCCTCCACCCCACAACACTTAGGCACATACCTATAAATCGTGGATTATTAAATATCTTATTCATATTAACGTTTGTCTCACCCTCCAGATTGTAAGGCAGAGAACGCGTCTACCTTCGTATTCGCCCAAGAGCTTAGCACAGTGCTCGGCACGCCGAAAGCGCTCAATAAATACCGTTGATCAAGATGATGATGGTGACTGAATGAGAACAGTCTGGGCTACAGTAACGGTATTTACTGGACGTTCCTTGGGTGCCGAGCACTGTACTAAACACTTGGGAAAGTACTGAAGCTAAAGCCACTTTGTCGCCCCACAGGGAGTGTCTCCTCTAAGGACATCCATTCGTTCATTCGTTGCCGTATTTATTGAACGCTTACTGTGCGCAGAGCACTGTACTAAGCGCTCGGGAGAGGACAATACAACAATGAACAGGTGGGCTCTCATGTCTGTTTTAGGTGCTTGTTAAACACTTACTATGTGCCAGGCACTGAACTAAACGCTAGGTGTGGCTCAGTGGAAAGAGGCCGGGCGTGGGAGTCAGAGGTCGTGGGTTCTAATCCCGCCTCCGCCGCTTGTCAGCTGGGGGACTTTGAGCAAGTCACTTCACTTCTCTGGGCCTGAGTGACCTCATCTGGAAAATGGGGAGGAAGACTGTGAGCACCACATGGGACAACCGGATGACCTTGTATTTCCCCCAGTGCTTAGAACAGTGTTTGGCACATAGTAAGCCCTTACCAAATACCATCGTTATGATTATGATTATTATGATTATTATAATACAAGCTAATCGGGTTAGACACAGTCCTTGTCCCACGTGAGGCTCACAGTCTTAAACCCCATTTTACAGATGAGGGAACTGAGGCACTGAGCAGTAAAGTGACTCGCCCAAGTTGTAGGCACTGGGGTAGAAGATGATGATGGTGATGTCTGTTAAGCGCTTACTATGCGGCAAGCACTGTTCTAAGCGCTAGGATAGATCCAAGCTAATCGGGTCGGACCCAGTCCCTGTCCCACATGAGGCTCCCCGTCTTCATCCCTATTTTCCGGATGAGGGAACTGAGGCCCAAAGAAGCGAAGTGACTTGCCCAAGGTCACCCAGCAGACAAGCGGCAGAGCCGGCATTAGAACCCAGGACTTTCCGACTCCCGGGCCCGGGCTCTAACCACTGGGCCAGGCTGCTTCTAAGGAATCTGATCTCCCACAAGGGAGCTTTATTAAGGAATGGGAGGAAGTAAGGACATTTAGCAAATAAAATAGGCATCATTTAATAGCCAGTGAGTCAAAGGGGGTAAAATAAAATCCGATTACTATTCCCGATCTTTCCGTCCTCGAGACTTCATCCTTGGTCAAACCGGCTCAGCCTGGAGAAGCGTTTCTCGGCCCGGGGACCTGATGGACCCTTCCTTGGGTCAGAATTCTGATCAGAATCTGCTTCACTCAGTCGATCCATCCTATTTATTGAGCGCTTAGTGTGTGCAGAGCACGCTATTAAGCGCTTGGGAGAGGAAAATGGAACATAAAACAGACACACTCCCTGCCCACCATCGCTGACGGTCCAGAGGGGGAGATGGACGTGAATAGGAATAAATAAATGAGGGATAGGGACGTAAGCGGTGCGGGGCTGGGACGGGGGAAATGAAGAAAGGGAGCGAGTCGGGGCGACGCAGAAGGGAGAGGGAGGAGAGGAAAGGGGGGTGTAGTCGGGGAAGGCTTCCCGGAGGAGGTGGGCCTTCAGGGGACCAGAGGAGCAGCAGAGCAGAAGCAGGAGTAATAGTAGGAAGTAGTAACTCCTCCGAGAGGCCTTCCCCGCCCGCGCCCTCCTCTCCTCTTCTCCCGCTCCCTTCCGCGTCGCCCCGACTCGCTCCCTCTCTTCATCCCCCCTCCCAGCCCCGCACCACTTAGGTCCCCCTCCCTCCTTGATTTATATTTTTTTCATATTAATATCTGTCTCTCCCTTTAACCGTCCTGCAGGCCCACCTCCTCCCGGAGGCCTTCCCCGACCGCGCCCTCCTCTCCTCTTCTCCCGCTCCCTTCCGCGTCGCCCCGACTCGTTCCCTCTCTTCATCCCCCCTCCCAGTCCCGCACCACTTAGGTCACCCCCCATTGATTTATATTTTTTATATGAGTATCTGACTCTCCCTTTAACCTTCCTGCAGGCCCACCTCCTCCCAGAGGCCTTCCCTGACTGCGCCCGCTTTTCCTCTTCTCCCTCTCCCTTCTGCATCGCCCGGACTCGCTCCCTTTCTTCATCCCCCCTCCCAATCCCACTGACCACTTAGGTCCACTGGGTGTCCTTGGGCAAGTTACCTCACTTCTTTGGGCCTCAGTTCCCTCATCTGGAAAATGGGGATGGAGACCGAAAGCCCCACGTGGGACAGGGACTGGGTCCAACCTGACTAGCTTGTATCTACCCCAGCGCTTTGTACGTGCCTAGCACATAGTAAGCACTGAACAAATACCATAAAAAAGTATTTTTCACCACGGTGAACCCACCCCCTTGTAGCTCTGACCCGTCTCCTGTTCTCATCCATTCAGTAGTATTTATTGAGCGCTTACTATGTGCAGAGCGCTGGACTAAGCGCTTGGAATGGACAATTCGGCAGCAGATGGAGACGATTCCTGCCCGGTGACGGGCTCACAGACCAAATCTTTCCACCAGACCGTCCCCCCATTCCTGCCTCCACTTCCTCTCCCCCTACTCCCTTCTTGACCCCCGGCAACCTGAATCCCAGCCCCTTCGCTCTGCCGCAACCCACCCAGGATAAGCAAACATGTCCTTCTTGACCAATTTAATAATAATAACAGTTATGGTGATTGTTAAGAGCTAACTGCGTGCCGGGCACTGTAATGATGATAATGTTGGTATCTGTTAAGCGCTTACTCTGTGCAGAGCACTGTTCTAAGCGCTGGGGGAGATACAGGGTCATCGGGTTGTCCCACGGGAGGCTCACAGACTTAATCTCCATCTTACAGATGAGGTAACTGAGGCACAGAGAAGTTAAATGACTTGCCCACAGTCACACGGCTGACAAATGGCAGAGCTGGGATGTACTAAACACTGGGGTGGATACAAGCAAATGGGGTTGGACACAGTCCCCGTCCCGCGTGGGGCTCCAAGTCCATTTTACAGAGGAGGGAACTGAGGCCCAGAGAAGCGAAGCGACTTGCCCAAGGTCACCCAGCAGACAGGTGGCAGGACCGGGATTAGAACCCATGACTTTCTGACTCCCAGGCCCGTGTTCTATCCACTAGGCCAGGCTGCTTCCCTGTCCTAATTCTTCTTGGCTTCTCTTTTTTTATGTCATTTGTTAAGTGCTTAATAATAATAATAATAATGTTGAGACTTGTTAAGCGCTTACTATGTGCCGAGCACCGTTCTAAGCGCTGGAGGAGATACAGGGTCATCAGGTTGTCCCACGTGGGGCTCCCGGTCTTCATCCCCATTTTACAGATGAGGGAACTGAGGCCCAGAGAAGTGAAGTTGCCAGATTGCACATTCCAAGCGCTTAGTACAGTGCTCTGCACATAGGAAGCACTCAATAAATACTATTGAATGAATGAATGAATAAATGAATGAATGAAGTGACTTGCCCAAAGTCACACAGCTGACAAGCAGCGGAGCCGGGATTTGAACCCATGACCTCTGACTCCCAGGCCCGGGCTCTTTCCACTGAGCCACGCTGCTTACTAGGTGCCAGGCACTGTTCTAAGCGCTGGGGTAGATACAATCAGGTTGGACGCAGTCGAGGTCCCACGTGGGGGCTCATAATCCTAATCTCCATTCTACAGGTGAGGAAACTGAGGCTCAGAGAAGGGAAGTGACTTGCCCAAGGTTACCCAACAGACAAGGGGCGGAGCTGGGATTAGAACTCGGGTCCTCTGACTCCCAAGCCCGGGCTCTTTCCATTAGGCCAGGAGGCTATTCATTCCCAGCTCGCTGTGGTCAGGGAACGTGTTTACCAACTCTGCTGGATTGTCCTCTCCCAACCGCTTAGTACAGTGCTCTGCACACAGTAAGCGTTCAGTAAATACCACTGAGTGATGGATGGGAATGAGAAGCAGCGTGGCTCAGTGGAAAGAGCCTGGGCTCGGGAGTCAGAGGTCAAGGGTTCGAATCCCGGCTCCGCCGCTTGTCAGCCGGGTGACTTTGGGCAAGTCACTTCATTCATTCATTCATTCATTCATTCAATAGTATTCATTGAGTGCTTCCTATGTGCAGAGCACTGTACTAAGCGCTTGGAATGTGCAATCTGGCAACTTCACGTCTCTGGGCCTCAGTGACCTCATCTGGAAAATGGGGATGAAGACCGGGAGCCTCACGGGGGACACCCCGCTGACCCTGTATCTCCCCCAGCGCTTAGAACGGTGCTCTGCACATAGTGAGCGCTTAACAAATACCAACATTATTAACATTATTAATATCATCATCCTTATTGACCTCTTCCTGTGTGCGGAGCACAGTACTGAGCGCTTGGGAGAGTCCACGCAGGGTCCCCAGAATGTCTGGGGTTTCCACGCTCTTCCGAAAGTGAGATCCTTTCCCCTTCTGGAGGCGGAAAGAATCCCCTCCACCCGGGTGACCGAGCCGCCCATCTCTCAGCCCCCCCTTGTTCCCGAGCCCGGCCCCACCCGGGGCCCGAAATAGCCCGATGACCACCTGCCCTTGGCTCGTGGCTGGGAAGCCAGCAGGGCAGGGGGACAGGAACAGGAGGAGGGGGGAGAGACAGCTGGTGCTGACACTCTGCCTCCGAAAAGTAGCTCGGGCCTGCTAATAATAATAATAATGTTGGTATTTGGTAAGCGCTAACCATTCATTCATTCCTTCAATAGTATTTACTGAGTGCTTACTGCGTGCAGAGCATTCATTCATTCAATAGCATTTATTGAGCGCTTACTACGTGCAGAGCACCGTACTAAGCGTTTGGGATGGACAGATCGGTAACAGATAGAGACGGTCCCTGCCCTTTGACGGGTTTTACAGTCTAATCACCGGACTGAAGGCTTGGAATGGACAATCGGGCCACAGATAGAGACAGTCGCTGCCCAGTGACGGGCTCACGGCCTAATCGGGGGAGACGGACGGACAAAAACCATAACAATAAATAGAATCGAGGGGCTGGACATCTCATTAACAAAATAAATAGGGGGATTAAAATATATACGGTCGAGCGGACGAGTATGGTGCTGAGGGGAGGGGAAGGGAGAGGGGAGGAGGAGAGGGAGAGGGGGGAAAGGGGGCTTAGCTGAGGGGAGGTGAAGGCGGGGGCAGAGGGAAAAGGGGAAGCTCAGGCTGGGAAGGCCTCCTGGAGGAGGGGAGCTCTCAGTACTATGTGCCGAGCACTGTTCTAAGCCCTGGGGTGGGTACGGGGTCATCAGGTTGTCCCCCGTGAGGCTCCCAGTCTTCATCCCCGTTTGACAGATGAGGGAACTGAGAGCCAGAGAATAGTAATAATAATAATGTCGGTATTTGTTAAGCGCTTACTATGTGCCGAGCACCGTTCTAAGCTCTGGAGGAGATACAGGGTCATCAGGTTGACCCGCGTGAGGCTCGCAGTCTTCATCCTCAATTTACAGATGAGGGAACTGAGACCCACAGAATAATAATAATAATAATAATGTTGGTATTTGTTAAGCGCTTACTATGGAGAAGCAGCGTGGCTCAGTGGAAAGAGCGCGGGCTTTGGAGTCAGGATTCATGAGTTCGAATCCCAGCTCTGCCACTTGTCAGCTGTGTGACTGTGGGCGAGTCACTTAACTTCTCTGTGCCTCAGTTCCCTCATCTGTAAAATGGGGATTAAGACTGTGAGCCCCACGTGGGACAACCTGATTCCCTTATGTCTACCCCAGCGCTTAGAACGGTGCTCGGCACATAGTAAGCGCTTAACAAATACCAACATTATTATTATTATTATTATTATTACTATGTGCCGAGCACTCTTCGAAGCTCTGGGGTAGTTACAGGGTCATCAGGTGGTCCCACGTGAGGCTCACGGTCTTCAACCCCATTTTACAGATGAGGTCACTGAGGCACCGAGAAGTCAAGTGACTTGCCCAAAGTCACCCAGCTGACAGGTGGTGGAGCCCGGATTAGAACCCATGAGCTCTGACTCTTAAACCCGGGTTCTTTCCACCGAGCCCGGGGAGCAGCGGGAGAGAAGGAGGAAGCCGAGGACTTGGGGGCCTGTGCTTTTTCTCCTCCCGTCGTCGTGGCCGTCGGCGGTATCTGTTGAGCGCTCGCTGGGTGCTAAGCGCTCTACTAAGCGCTCGGGAGAGTCCAGGACGACGGAGTCGGCAGACACGAGCCCGGCCCACGGCGAGCTTGGAGTCTAGAGGGGGAGACGGGCAATCACGTCAATCGATCCAACAGCGGTATTTGTCGAATAAGAATAATGATGACGATGGTATTCGTTAAGCGCTTACTATAATAATAATTAATACTAATTTTAGTATTTGTTAAGCGCCTGCTATGCGCCGAGCACTATTTTAAGCCCTGGGGTAGATACAGGGTCATCGGATTGTCCCACGTGGGGCTCACAGTTTTTAATCCCCATTTTTACAGATGAGGTAACTGAGGCACAGAGAAGAATAACAATAATAATAATAACGTTGGTATTTGTTAAGTACTTACTCTGTGCCGAGCACTGTTCTAAGCGCTGGAGTAGATACAGGGTCATCGGTTTGTCCCGTGTGAGGCTCACAGTCTTCATCCCCATTTTACAGATGAGGTCACTGAGACCCAGAGAAGTGAAGTGACTTGCCTGAGGTCACACAGCAGGCAAGTGGCGGAGTCGGGATTAGAACCCACGACCTCTGGCTCCCAAGCCCGGGCTCTTTCCACTGAGCCACGCTGCTTCTCTAGCCCAAGCGCTGTTCTGAGCGCTGGGGGAGATACCAGATGGTCGGGTCGTCCCACGTGGGGTTCACAGGCTTCATCCCCATTTTCCAGATGAGGGAACTGAGGCCCAGAGACGTGAAGAGGTTTGGCCAAGGTCACAGGGCAGACGAGTGGCGGGGTCGGGATTGGAACCCACAACCTCTGACTCTCAAGCCCGGGCTCTTTCCACTGAGCCACGCTGCTTCTCCAAACTTTTACTGTTTGCAGGGCGCTGTACTGAGCGCTTGGGAGAGTAATAGCAATAATAATAATAATGATGGCATTTATTGAGAGCTTACTATGTGCGGAGCACTGTTCTAAGCACTGGGGAGGATACAAGGCGATGAGGTCGTCCCCCGTGGGGCTCCCAGTCTCCATCCCCATTTTCCAGATGAGGGAACTGAGGCCCAGAGAAGTGAAGTGACTTGCCCAAGGTCACCCAGCTGACAAGCGGCGGAGGCGGGACTACAGTTCAACAGAGTTGGCAGATACGTTCCCTGCCCCAATGAGTTTAGAGTCTAGAGGGGGAGACAGGCATTAATAGAAATCAACCCAAGCAAGGTATTTACTGAACGCTTACCGTGTGTAAAGTCCGGTGCTAAGCGCTTCGGAGAGTCCAGTACAACAGTCGGCAGACACATTCCCTGCCCAAATGGAACCCCGGGCCGGGGCATCAGAGGACGTGGATTCTAATCCCGGCTCCGCCGTTTGTCTGCTGCGTGACCTTAGACCAATCACTTCACTTCTCTGTGCCTCAGTTCCCTCGACGGTAAAATGGGGATAAAGACTGGTGAGCCCCACGTGGGACGGGGACTGTGTCCATCCCGATTTGCTTGCCTCCACCCCAACGCTTAGTACAGTGCCTGGCCCATAGTAAGCACTCAACACAAACCACCATTATAAACAAGCCTAAGCAGCGTGGCTCAGTGGAAAGAGCCCGAGCTGGGGAGTCGGAGGTCGTGGGTTCGAATCCCAGCTCCGCCCCTTGTCAGCTGTGTGACTGTGGGCGAGTCACTTCACTTCTCAGTGCCTCAGTGACCTCATCTGTAAAATGGGGGTTAACTGTGAGCCTCACATGGGACAACCCGATGACCCCGTATCTCCCCCAGCACTTAGAACGGTGCTCTGCACATAGTAAGCGCTTAACAAATACCAACATTATTATTATTATTATTACCCTCCCAGGCCCGTGTCTTCAGAAAGTCATGGGTTCTAATGTCGGCTCAGCCGTCTGTTTGCTGGGTGACCTCGGGCAAGTCACTTCACGCCTCTGGGCCTCGGTTACCTCATCTGGAAAATGGGGATGAAGACTGTGAGCCCTACGTGGACTGTGTCCAACCCAATTGGCTTGTCTCCACCCCAACGCTTAGTAAATTCATTCATTCATTCAATGGTATTTACTGAGCGCTTACTAGGTGCAGAGCACTGGACTAAGCACTTGGAATGGACAGATCGGTAACAGATAGAGACGCTCCCTGCCCTCTGACGGGCTTACGGTCTGATCGGGGGAGACGGACGGACGAGAACGATGGCACTAAATAGAATCAAGATAAATAGAATCGATGCCACTTGGGAAGCGCTTAACAAATATTCATTCATTCATTCAATAGTATTTATTGAGCGCTTACTATGTGCAGAGCACTGGACTAAGCGCTTGGAATGAACAAGTCGGCGACAGATGGAGACGGTCCCTGCCGTCCGACGGGCTTACGGTCCAATCGACGGGCTTACGGTCTAATCGACGGGCTTGCGGTCTAATCGATTATTAGATTAGATTAGCATAATCACAATTATGATTATTTTCTGGGCCCCCCCCTTCCCACACACAGACACACCCAGAGCTGGGAATTTCTGCCCCTTCCCCCGGCCGGGCCTCAGTCCCGCCCCTGGATGAATCCGTTCTCGGATGGTGACCCCAAATCCCGCCAGTCGGTGGGGGGGTCAGAGAGTTTCCTGCTCCTGTTTATCTCTTTTCCGTTTCCCGGTTCTCGCAGTTGCTAAAGACGGTTACTGTTACTCCCCGTCCCGGCCTGCCCGATTTAGCTCCTTTAATCTTCCAGAAACCGGACCCTCGGCTCTCTTGGGCGTCTCCACCCACCCACTCCAGGGTCAGTTAGTGGGCTGCATTTACTGAGCGCTTACCGAGGGCCGGACGCCGGACTAAACGCTCGAGAGACTCTATACTCTACGTACGGTCAGCTCGTTATGGGCGGGGAATGCGGCGGCTTATTGGTATATCGTCCTCCCCCCAGGAGCTGGGTACGGCGTTCTGCACCCGGCAGTGATAATGATAATGTTGGTATTTGTTAAGCGCTTACTGTGTGCAGAGCACTGTTCTAAGCACTAGAGTAGATACAGGGTCATCAGGTCGTCCCACGTGAGGGTCTTCATCCCCATTTTCCCGATGAGCTCACTGAGGCCCAGAGAAGTGAAGTGACTCGCCCACAGTCACCCAGCTGACAAGGGGCGGAGTCGGGATTCGAACCCATGACCTCTGTCTCCCAAGCCCGGGCTCTTGCCACTGAGCCACACTGCTGATAATGGCATTGGTTAAGTGCTTACTATGTAGTCAGCACTGGGGCGGATACAAGCAGCGTGGTTCAGTGGAAAGAGCCCGGGCATGGGAGTCAGAGGTCAGGGGTTCGAATCCCGACTCCGCCCCTTGTCAGCTGGGTGACTGTGGGCGAGTCACTTCACTTCTCTGGGCCTCAGTGACCTCATCTGGAAAATGGGGATGAAGACCGTGAGCCTCACGTGGGACGACCTGATGACCCTGTATCTCCCCCAGCGCTTAGAACAGTGCTCTGCCCAGTGTAAGTGCTTAACAAATACCAACATTATTATTATTACAAGCAAATCGGGTTGGACACAGTCCCTGTCCCACGTGGGACTCGCAGTCTTAATCCTCATTTCACAGATGAGGGAACTGAGGCACAGAGAAGTTAAAGTGACTTGCCCAAGGTCACCCAGCTGACAAGTGGCGGAGCCAGGATTAGAACCCACGACCTTCTGACTCCCAGGCCTGTGCTTTATCCATTATTCTACGCTGCTTCTCAGTTATTATCATTATTATTGAGTGTCATCGAGTCATTTCCGATTCATAGCAACTCCACTTTCTCCAGAAGGTGCCGTCCTCTGCCATAATCCGCAACCTCGGCGGATTTTATTTATTTATTAACATTTATTTTGTTAATGAAATGTACCTCGCCTTGATTCTATTTATTTGCTATTGTTTTAATGAGATGTTCTTCCCCTCGATTCTATTTACTGCTATCGTTCTCGTCCGTCCGTCTCCCCCGATTAGACCGTGAGCCCGTCAGAGGGCAGGGACCGTCTCTATCTGTTACCGATATGTAATAATAATGTTGGTATTTGTTAAGCGCTTACTATGTGCCGAGCACTGTTCTAAGCGCTGGGGTAGACATAGGGGAATCAGGTTGTCCCACGTGGGGCTCACAATCTTAATCCCCATTTTACAGATGAGGGAACTGAGGCACAGAGAAGTGAAGTGACTTGCCCACAGTCACACAGCCGACAAGTGGCCGAGCCGGGATTCGAACTCATGAGCCCTGACTCCAAAGCCCGTGCTCTTTCCACTGAGCCACGCTGCTTCACCCCAAGCGCTTAGTACAGTCCTCTGCACATAGTAAGCGCTCAATAAGTACTATTGAATGAATGAATGAACCTCTCTAACGGTTCTTCCGTTATGGGTGATGGGGTCTCTGTCCCTCTCGCTGCCCGTCCGCCTCTTCGGCCTTTTCCCTGGACTTTTCCTAGCCTGAGTGTCTTTTCTGGGAAATCCCGGCCTCCTCATAGTCCAACATCGGCTCATCCAAGTCCAACAATTTGGCCTCCCAAAGACCAATTCGGTTTCATCTGCTCCAAAATCCATTTGTTGGTCTTTCGGGCCGCCCACGGTATTCGCCAAAGCCTTCTCCGACACCACATTTCAAAAGAATCGATGTTCTTTCCATCCTGTTTATTCACCGTCCAGCTTTGGGATCTTTACACTGTCCCCGGAAAGACCACAGGATCGACAATTTGTATTTCTGTGGCACTCGCTACATCAGCACATTTCATGACTTTTTCTAAGCTCTTCCTAGCAAGTCTTCCTAATAATGTTGCTATTTGTTAAGCGCTTACTATGTGCAGAGCCCTGTTCTAAGCACTGGGGGAGATGCAGGGTCATCAGGTTGGCCCACGTGAGGCTCCCAGTCTTCATCCCCATTTTACAGATGAGGGAACTGAGGCCCAGAGGAGTGAAGTTACTCGCCCACAGTCTCACAGCTGCCAAGGGGCAGAGCCGGGATTCGAACCCCTGACCTCTGACTCCCAAGCCCGGGCTCTTTCCACTGAGCCACGCTTAATCTAGGGTGTATCTCTTGGCTATCAGTTCCTTTATTATCGGTTAGCGATCCGAGGAGAGGAGAAACTGTCAACTGCTTCAACCTTCTCAGTAAGCGCTCAATAAATACGATGGAATGAATGAACGGAGAGTAGAATATAATAATAGAATAGAAACGGTACCTGCTTGCAACGAGCTGATATTCTAGAGGGGGAGACGGACGTGAATAGAAATAAATGAACGACGGATGCGGACGTAAGTGCCGCGGGGCTGGGAGGGAGAAATGAATAAAAGGAGCGAGTCGGGGCGACGCAGAAGGGAGCGGGAAAAGAGAAAAAGGAAGGTGCAGTCAGGGAAGGCCTCTCGGAGGAGGTGGGCCTTCGAGAAGGCTTTGAAGGGGGAAGGGAGCGTCATCGCTCCAACGACTGAAAATCTGTATTTGCTTGGCAATTGTCACATCAACACGTTTCAATCATTTCATGACTGTCAGTACTGACTCCAGGCCTGAATAATAATAATGTTGGTATTTGTTAAGCGCTTTACTGTGTGCCGAGCACTGTTCTAAGCGCTGGGGTACACACAGGGGAATCAGGTTGTCCCCCGTGGGGCTCACGGTCTTCATCCCCCTTTGACAGATGAGGGAACTGAGGCCCAGAGAATAATAATAATAATAATGTTGGTATTTGTTAAGCGCTTACTAGGTGTCAAGCATTATTCTAAGCACTGGGGGAGATACAAGGTCATCAGGTTGTCCCACGTGAAGCTCACGGTCTTCATCCCCGTCTGACAGATGAGGGAACTGAGGCACAGAGAATAATAATAATAATAATAATATTGGTATTTTTTAAGCGCTTAGTATGTGCCCAGCACTGTTCTAAGCACTGGAGGAGATACAAGGTCATCAGGTTGTCCCACGTGAAGCTCCCGGTCTTCATCCCCATTTGACAGAGGAGGGAACTGAGGTCCAGAGAATGATAATAATAATAATGTTGGTATTTGTTAAGCACTTACTATGTGCCCAGCACTGCTCTAAGCACTGGAGGAGATACAAGTCATCAGGTTGTCCCACGTGAAGCTCCCGGTCTTCATCCCCATTTGACAGAGGAGGGAACTGAGGCACCGAGAAGTGAAGTGACTTGGCCAAAGTCACACAGCCGACAGGCGGCGGAGCTGGGATTAGAGCCCGTGACCTCTGACTCCTAAGCCTGGCCTCTTTCCACTGAGCCACGCTGCCTCTCTGTGGCATTTGTTAAGCGCTTACTCTGTGCCAGGCACTGTACTAAGCGCTGGGGTGGATACAAGCAAATCAGGTTGGACACGGTCCCTGTCCCACGTGGGGCTCACAGTCTTCATCCCCATTTTACAGAGGAGGGAACTGAGCAGCACTGAGAAGTGAAGTGACTTGTCTAAGGTCACACAGTAGACACGTGGAGGAGCCGGGATTAGAACCTTCTGACTCCCAGGCCCGGGTTCATGCCATTATAATAATAATAATAATGTTGGTATCTGTAAAGCGCTTACTATGTGCAGAGCACCGTTCTAAGCGCTGGGGGAGATACAGGGTCATCGGGTCGTCCCACGTGAGGCTCCCCGTTAATCCCCATTTTCCAGACGAGGGAACTGAGGCCCAGAGAAGCGAAGTGACTTACCCACGGTCACACAGCTGACAAGGGGCAGAGCCGGGATTCGAACCCACGACCTCTGCCTCCCAAGCCCGGGCTCTCTCCACTGAGCCACGCTGCTTCTCTTGCCATGCTGCTTCCCGGAAGGGGCCAGTGGAAGGGTTTGGATGCTTTCCCTTCTCTCCTTCTTCTCCCCTCAGCATAGAAGCAGCATGGCTCAGCGGAAAGAGCCCGGGCTTAGGAGTCAGAGGTCATGGATTCGAATCCCGGCTCGGCCACCTGTCAGCTGCGTGACTGTGGGCGAGTCACTTCGCTTCTCAGGGCCTCAGTGACCTCATCTGGAAAATGGGGATTAAGTCCGTGAGCCTCAGCCTAATGGCCCCGCATCTCCCCCAGCGCTTAGAACACTGCTCGGCACATAGTAAGCGCTTAACAAATACCAACACTGTTATTATTTATTCTTTCTCTGCTTCGCCTATCGTTCCGTCCCTTCCGGGACATCGCAAGGAGAAAGGAATCGTGAGTCCGGGGACGGGGGGAAGCTTGGTCGATGTACCCTCCAGTGGACATACGGTGAAACTTTGTTTTTCCTTCGGTCAGTCAGTCGGTCGTGATTACCGAGCCCCTACTATGATAATAATAAAAATAATAATGATGGCGGCATCTGTTGAGCGCCTACTACGTGCCAAGCACTTTCCAAGCGCCGGGGGGAGATCAAAGGTAATTAGGTCGGACCCAATCCCTGTCCCACATGGGGCTCACGGTCTTAATTCCCATTTTACAGATGAGGGAACTGAGGCCCAGAGTCTGGAGGATGGTAGGAAATTAAAAGGAGGCCAGGGACGCCACTCTATGGATGTTAGTCCTCTCTGTGCCCCAAGGCCACGTGCGCGTTTATTCGGTCCCACTTTCTCCGAAGGAGGTGGGAGTCGAAGATCTGTGGAAAGAGCCACGGTCCACAAATTCCTTTACTAGCTACTGTTCCTCATTTCGTTTTTCTCCTGCCTTCCTTCGTTCGTTTCCCTTCCAGACGAAACCAACCCCACCGGGGCGAGAGAACTGGAGCTGAGGATTCCTTCCCTGATCCCCGTTCTATATCCCACACAGGGCTCGCAGCTTTAATCCTCATTTCACTTAAACAGATGTGGAGTGGCTCGGTGGAAAGAGGCCGGGCTTGGGAGTCGGAGGTCGTGGGTTCGAATCCCGGCTCGGCCACTTGGCAGCTGGGTGACTGTGGGCGAGTCACTTCACTTCTCGGTGCCTCAGTTGCCTCATCTGTAAAATGGGGATGAAGACTGGGAGCCTCATGTGGGACGACCTGATTACCCCGTATCTACCCAAGCGCTGAGAACAGGGCATGGCACATAGTAAGTGTTTAACAAATACCAACATTATTAGTATTATTATTCTCTGTCCCTCAGTGACCTCATCTGTAAATTGGGAATTGACACTGTGAGCCCCATGGGGGACAACCTTTCCTTCGTACATTCGATAGTATTTACTGAGCGCTTACTATGTGCAGAGCACCGGACTAAGCGCTTGGAATGGACAAATCGGCAACAGATAGAGACGGTCCCTGCCCTTTGACGGGCTCACGGTCTGATCGGGGGAGACGGACGGACGAGAACGATGGCAATAAATAGGATCAAGACTGTGAGCCCCACGTGGGACAAGCTGATGACCTTGTGTCTCCCCCAGCGCTTAGAACAGTGCTTGGCACATAGTAAGCGCTTAACAAATGCCATCATTATCCAGCACTTAGAACAGTGCCCCACGCTTGGCATAAAGTAAGCACTTAACAAATATCATAAGAATAACAGTAATAATAACTAAACTTCTCTGGGCCTCAGTTCCCTCATCCGCAAAATGGGGATTCATTTCCTGTTCTTCTACCTCAGTCAATCCGGCATTATTTAATATTGTTATTAAATTATTGTTCGGCAACAGATAGAGACAATCCCTGCCCAACGACGGGCTCACGGTCTAGAAGGGGGAGACGGACAACAGGACAGAGCAAGTAGTCAGGCATCGATACCATCACGATAGATGGATAGAATCATAGATATAGACACATCATTAATAAAATAGAGTAAAATAGAATCATATAGACGTGGCTCAGTGGAAAGAGCCCGGGCTTTGGAGTCAGAGGTCATGGGTTCGAATGCCGGCTCGGCCACCTGGCAGCTGGGTGACTGTGGGCGAGTCACTTCACTTCTCTGGGCCTCAGTTACCTCATCTAGAAAATGGGGATGAAGACTGGGAGCCCCACGTGGGACAGCCTGATTCCCCTGTGTCTCCCCCCAGCGCTTAGAACGGCGCTCGGCACATAGCAAGCGCTTAACAGATACCAACATTATTATTCTCATTAATAAAATAGAGTAATAAATAATACAAATATACACAGGTGCTGTGGGGAGGGGAAGGGGGGGAGAGCAGAGGGAGAATTTACATCCATAGCTGTAATTTATTTATTCCTGTTAATGTCTGTCTCCCCTTCTAGACTGTCGGGGGAAGGGAGGGTTGAGATGAGTAGAGAGGTGGAGTTGAGAGAGGTGACCTGATCATCGAGAGCGGGAAGAGAGGACGGGGGGCAAGGTGGGGAGAGAGGCCTTTGGAGAGATGGATGGGATCAAGAGAGCGGAGGTTTCTGAGGGAGAGTAGCACAGATTTGCAGGGGAGAGAGCGTGAGAGAGAATAAATGAACAATAAGCCCTCAATAATAATAATGTTGGTATTCGTTAAGCGCTTACTAGGTGCAGAGCACTGTCCTAAGCGCTGAGGGAGATACAGGGGAATGAGCTTGCTCCTCCACGTGTCCGCTGAGAGATCTTGGGCAAGTCACTTCACTTATTCTCCGTGCCTCCGTTACCTCATCTGTAAAGTGGGGATTAGATCCCACTCCCTCGGGTCATGAGGGAATCAACCGTGAGCCCCACGTGGGATAATAATAATAACATTGGTATTTGTTAAACGCTTACTAGGTGCCGAGCACTGTTCTAAGCGCTGGGGGAGATACGCAGTCATCGGGTTGTCCCCCGTGGGGCTCCCAGTCTTCATCCCCATTTTCCAGATGAGGAAACCGAGGCCCAGAGAAGTGAAGTGACTCTCAAGCCCGGCTGAGCCACTGAGCCACGCTGCTTCAATAAATACCATTGAAATCTATAAGTGATGAACATATTTACAGATTATTTTTTATGATACCTGTTAAGCACATACTCTGTGTCAAGCACTGTTCTAAGCACTGGGGCAGATAGAAGTGAATCAAGTGGAACAGCAGGGTGGCTCTGTAGAAAAAGCCCCAGGCTTAGGAGGCAGAGGTCATGGGTTCGAATCCCGGCTCTGCCACTTGTCAGCTGTGTGACTGTGGGCAAGTCACTTAACTTCTCTGTGCCTCACTTCCCTCATCTGTAAAATGGGGATGGACTGTGACCCTCACGTGGGACAACCTGATGACCCCGTATCTCCCCCTGCGCGTAGAACAGTGCTCTGCACATAGTAAGCGCTTAACAAATGCCAACATTATTATTATTATTATTATTATCCCACATGGGGCTCACGGTTGATTCCCTCATGACCCGAGGGAGTGGGATCTAATCCCCATTTTACAGATGAGGTAACCGAGGCACGGAGGAATAAGTGAAGTGACTTGCCCAAGATCTCTCAGCGGACACGTGGAGGAGCCGGGATTAGAACCCAGCTCCTCTGACTCCCAGGCCCGTTCTCCTCCCACTCGGCCCCACCGCTTCTTGTTTATATTAACGTCCGTCTCCCCCTCTGGCCTGGAAGCTCACTGGGGGCAGGGGACGTGTCTGTTTATAATAATCATGATGGTATTTGGTAAGCGCTTACTATGTGCCCAGCACCGTTCTTATGATTATTATAATATCAGCGTGGCTCAGTGGAGAGAGCCCGGGCTTGGGAGTCAGAGGTCAGGGGTTCGAATCCCGGCTCTGCCACTTGTCAGCTGTGGGACTGTGAGAAAGTCACTTCACTTCTCTGGGCCTCAGTTCCCTCATCTGGAAAATGGGGATGGAGACTGCACGTGGGACGACCTGATGACCCTGTATCTCCCCCAGCGCCTAGAACAGTGTTCTGCATCTAGTAAGCGCTTAACAAATACCAACATTATTACGATTATTATTATTAATACTAGTATTCTTATACTCTTGTATAAAAGTACTGGTACTCTTGTCCTCTCCCGAGTGTTTAGTGCAGCGCTCGGCACACAGCAAGCGCCCGATAGATACCACTGACTACTAACGGACCTCAAGCTGAATGAGTCAGCGAAGCGGTGTTGTTATTAATATGACATGACACGGAGGTTATTAATAGAAGGGTGACATTCAAAAGCTGGGAAGTGAATCCTTCATCTTATCAGAACAAGGCACCAACCTTCAGTCACCACGATTAAAAAAGACGCAGAAAAACCGGGACCAAACCAACCGGTATAATAATGATAATAATCATGACGGTACTTGTTGGGCGCTTACTAAATGCCAAGCACTGTTCTAGGCGCTGGGGTAGGTATAAACTAATCGCGTTGGGCACGGTCCCTGTCCCACGTACCACGATTCAAAAAGACGAAGAAAAACCAGGACCAAACCAACCGGTAAAAATGATAATAATCATGACGGTGCTTGTTGGGCGCTTACTAAATGCCAAGCACTGTTCTAGGCGCTGGGGTAGTTATAATCTAATCGCGTTGGACACGGTCCCTGTCCCACGTGGGGCTCACGGTCTTCAATCCCCATTTTACAGACGAGGGAACTGAGGCCCGGAGAAATGAAGTGACTTGGCCAAAGTCACCCAAGCAGACATGTGGCGGAGACGGGATTAGAATCCAGGTCCTTCTGCCTCCCGGGCCCGGGCTCTAGCCGCTAGGCCACGCTGCTGGATTCCTGCCGGGAAAAGCAATTATAATAATAATAATAATAATGTTGGTATTTGTTAAGCGCTTACTAGGTGCCGAGCACTGTTCTAAGCGCTGGGGGAGACACAGGGGAATCAGGTTGTCCCACGTGGGGCTCCCAGTCTTCATCCCCATTTTACAGATGAGGTCACTGAGGCACCGAGAAGTTAAGTGACTCGCCCACAGTCACCCAGCTGACAAGTGGCCGAGCCGGGATTCGAACCCATGACCTCTGACTCCAAAGCCCGTGCTCTTTCCACTGAGCCACGGAATTGGGGAGGAGGGGGAAGGCGTTTAGCCTAGAGGAGATGGAGAGTGGGAATGAATGTTTGGAGGGATTCTGAATGGTGACCGGTTTCCCTTTCTCATGGTATTTGTTAAGTGCCTAGTAATAATAATAATAAATATGGTGTTTGTGAGAAGCAGCGTGGCTCAGTGGAAAGAGTCCGGGCTTGGGAGTCAGAGGTCTTGGGTTCGATTTCCGGCTCTGCCCCTTGTCAGCTGTGTGACTGTGGGAGTCACTTCACTTCTCTGTGCCTCAGTTCCCTCATCTGTCAAATGGGGATGAAGACTGGGAGCCTCACGTGGGACAACCCGATGATCCTGTATCTACCCCGGCGCTTAGAACAGTGCTCGGCACGTTCATCCATCGGTGAAATCTATCAGGGTTCATCCATCAGGGAAATCCATCAGTGGTATTTATTGAATGTTTATTGTGATAGTTTTTAATTTGTTATGGTAGATGTTCAGACCCTGGAAGGTCTCCCTCACGGTCAGGAAGTTCTTCCTGTTGTCTAACCCCCATCTCTCTTGCTGTCATTTCACCTCATCTCCCTTTGGTTATTCCTCTGTGAACATGAAGGAAAAGCAGCACGGCCTAGCGGTTAGACCACGGGCTTGGGAGTCGGGAGGACCTGGGTTCTAATCCCCACTCCGCCACTTGTCTGCTTGGGAGGCCTTGGGTGAGTCATTTTGCTTCTCTGGGTCTCAGTTCCCTCATCTGTAAAATGAGGATTAAGACTGCGAGCCCCAAGTGGGACCCATTCCCGACCTGATTAGTGCTTAGTACAGTGCTCTGCACACAGTAAGCGCTCATTCATTCATTCAATAGTATTTATTGAGCGCTTACTATGCGCGGAGCACTGTACTGAGCGCTTGGAACGGACCATTCGGCAACAGATAGAGACAATCCTCTGCCCAGTGACGGGCTCATGCTCGATAAAAAACAATTGAATGAATTAGCTTGGCTCTCTCCTAGCGCTTAATACAATGCCTGGCATTCAGTAGGCATGGCCTAATGGAAAGAGCCTGGGCTTGGGAGTCAGAGGGTGTGGGTTCTAATCCTGCCTCCGTCACTTGTCAGCTGTGTGACCTTGGGCAGGCCACTTAACTTTTCTGTGCCTCGGTGACCTCATCTGTAAAAGGGGAATTAAGACCGTGAGACCCACGTGGGGCAACCCGTTTACCTTGTATCTACCCCAGGGTTTAGAACAGTGCGTGGCACATAGTAAGCGCTTAACAAATACCAGCATTATTATTACTATTATGAACCCTCTCATCCACCCAGGCAGACAGCTTATTCATTCCTCTCCCTCGGGACAGCAGGCAAACACCCAAAAGGAAATTAATTGCCCTCTGGGACGGAGGGAGGGGTGAATAGCAAGTTCTTAAAGGGGTGAGATTCAAGCGCAAAGGTGACGCAGAAGGGAGAACGAGTGAGGAAAACGAGGGCTTCACGATGAGGAAAGTCTCCTTCGATTTTTCCTTTTCTCTTAGACTCGTGTGGAACGGGGAACGTTTCCAGGCTGATTATCTTGCATTTAATAATGATGTCGGTATGTGTTAGGTGCTTACTATGTACAGAGCACTGTTCTAAGCGCTGGGGTAGATACAGGGGAATCAGGTTGTCCCACATGAGGCTCACAGTCTTAATCTCCATTTTTACAGATGAGGTAACTAAGAGACAGAGAGTAATAATAATAATAATGTTGGTATTTGTTCATTCATTCATTCAATAGTATTTATTGAGCGCTTACTATGTGCAGAGCACTGTACTAAGCGCTTGGAATGAACAAGTCGGTAACGGAGACGGTCCCTGCCGTTTGACGGGGTTACAGTCTAATCGGGGGAGGCAGACAGACAAGAACAGTGGCAATAAACAGAGTCAAGGGGAAGAACATCTCGTAAAAACAATGGCAACTAAATAGAATCAAGGCGATGTACATTTCATTAACAAAATAAATAAAATTTGTTAAGCGCTTACTATGTGCGGAGCACTGTTCTAAGCACCGGGGTAGATAGAGGGTAATGAGGTTGTCCCACGTGAGGCTCACAGTCTTTAATCCCCATTTTACAGATGAGGGAACTGAGACACCGAGAAGTGAAGTGACTTGCCCGAGGTCACACGGCTGGCAGGTGGCGGGGCCGGGATTCGAACCCACGACCTCTGATTCCTAAACCCGTGCTCTTTCCACTGAGCCACGCCGCTTCTCTTTATCCCAGGGGTTGGCATGGCCTAGCGGCTGGACGGGCCTGGACGTCAGAGGACCTGGGTTCGCATCCCGGCTCCGCCCCTCGCCTGCTGTGTGACCTTGGGTAAATCACTTCCCTTCTCTGGGCCTCGGTTCCCTCATCTGGGAAATGGGGATGAAGACCGGGAGTCCACGGGGGGTCTGCGACTGCGTCTAACCTGATTAGCTCGGATCTACCCCAGTGCTACCCGCTCTCAGGGTGGCACCTGGAGGGTTTCCAGTCGTCTACCAGTCTCGACTTCGGGAGGGAGAGGCAAGCGGAGGCCCGTCCGTTCCATTCCCAGCTCGGCCAGTGGCTAGCGAGCGGCAGGCCGTCGGCTACAGGTCCGAACGCCCCGGCGCTGGGCAGCGGCGGCCCGGGAGAGGGCCGACACTCAAATTTACTACACGGAAGCAGGCGATTCCGGATTTTTCCCAAGAAAACTCTGTGGATCTGCTACCGCAACGATGGAGGCGAGGCCTCCTGGGAGAGATGGGTCCGTGGCGCCGCTATGGGTCGGTCACGACGGCGTCAAACACGACAAGATCCCAGTGCTTAGAACGGTGCTTGACACAGAGTAAGCGCTTAATAATAATCATAATGATGGTATTTGGTAAGCGCTTACTATGGGCCGATCACCGTTCTAAGCGCTGAGATAGAGACAGGGTTTTCAGGTTGTCCCACGTGGGGCTTCCGGTCTTCATCCCCATTTTCCAGATGAGGTCACTGAGGCCCAGAGATGTGACTTCATTCATTCATTCAATAGTATTTATGGAGCGCTTACTATGTGCAGAGCACTGGACTAAGCGCTTGGAGTGGACAATTTGGTAACAGAGACAATCCCTGCCCACTGACAGGCTCACAGTCTAATCGGGGGACAAAAACACGGACGGACGGACAAAAACACGACAACTTAATAGCAATGAATAGAATCGAGGGGATGGACACCTCATTAACAAAATAAATAGGGTAATAGGTACGGAGCCAGGATTAGAACCCACAACCTCTGACTCCCAAGCCTGGGCTCTTTCCACTAAGCCACACTGCTTGTTCCATTATTATTATGATTATTATTACCAACTGCGGGCAGAGCCTCAGTTAGAGACGGTGAAGCAGGGTGGCCTAAAGGAAAGAGCCCGGGACGGCATCGTCAGAAGACCTGGGTTCTAATCCCTACTCTGCCATTTACCTGTTTGCTTTTTATGGTAATTGTTAGGAGCACGCTCCGTGCCAGACACTGTACTAAGCGCTGGAGTTGATACAATTTGAACCCCATCCACATCCCGCCTGGGGTTCACAGTCTTAATCCCCTTTTGACAGATGAGGTCACTGGGGCCCAGAGGAGTGAAGCGACTTGCCCGAGGTCACGCAGCAGACAGTTGGTGGATCTGGATTAGAACCCAGGTCCTTCTGACTTCCAGATCTCGTTCTTGTCTCGCCGGTATCTGACCTCTTACTCACACCCTTCCTCCTCCCTAGAACCGCTTCCCCTTTGGCATCTGGCAGACCACTACTCTAAAAAAGCAGCGGGGCTCAGTGGCAAGAGGCCGGGCTTGGGAGTCAGAGGTCGTGGGTTCGAATCCCAGCTCCGCCGCTTGTCAGCTGGGTGACTGCGGGCAAGTCACTTCACTTCTCTGGGCCTCAGTGACCTCATCTGGAAAATGGGGATGAAGACTGGGAGCCCCACGGGGGACAACCTGATGAACCTGTATCCATCCCATCACTTAGAACAGCGCTCGGCACATAGTAAGCGCTTAACAAATAGCATCATTATTATCATTAGTTTTATTATATCCATCTTCAAAACCCCTTCCATAGGGTCACACTAAATTAAACCCTCATTTCCCCTTTCCCATCTATGTCGCCTCTGCAGCTGGATTTAGCAGCACGGCCAAGGGGCTACAGCTCGGGTCTGGAAGTCCGAAGGTCCTGGGTTCTAAACCCGGCTCTGCCACATGTCTGCTGCATGACCTTAGGCTAATCACTTGACTTCTCTGGGCCTCATCTATAAAATGGGGATTGAGACTGTGATCGGGACAGGGATTGTGTCAAACCTGATTTGCTTGTACACTGCTTGGCACATAGTAAGCGCCCAACAAATACCACAATTACTATTATTATTATTCACCCAAATGCGGCACTTATGTCCATATCCATAATTCACTTATTTACATTCATGTCTGTCTTCTCCTCTAGTCTGTAAGATCCTTTTTTTAAAATGTGGCATTTGTGAAGGACTTACTATGCGCAGGGGTAGATACAAGAGAAGCAGCGTGGCTCAGTGGAAAGAGCCCGGGCTTGGGAATCAGAGGTCATGGGTTCAAATCCCCCCGGCTCTGCCACTCGGCAGTTGGGTGACTGCGGGCGAGTCACTTCACTTCTCTGGGCCTCAGTGACCTCAACTGTAAAATGGGGATGAAGACTGGGAGCCTCACGTGGGACAACCTGATTACCCCGCAGCTAACCCAGCGCTTCAAACAGTGCCCTGCACATAGTAAGCCCTTAACAAATACCAATATTATTATTAGTAGTATTATTACAAGCTAATCAGGTTGGGCACAGACCATGTCCCACTTGTGTCAGTCTTAATTCCCATTTTACAGACGAGGAAACTGAAGCCCAGAGAAGTAGAGTGACTTGTCCAAGGTCACAGAGCAGACAGGGGGTGGAGCTGGAATTAGAACCCAGGTCCTTCTGACTCCCAGGCCCGGGCTTTACCCCTTGGGCCAGGTTGGTTCCCCTTGTGGGTGGGAAACACGTCTACCAACTCTTTGCATAGTCCTCTTCCAAGTCCTTATTTATTGAGCACTTATTGTGTGCGTACTAAGCATTTGGAAGAGGGCAATATAACAGAGTCGGTAATGTTAGTATTTAAGTGCTTACTATGTGCAGAGCACTGTTCTAAGCACTGGGGTAGATACCGGGTAATCAGGTTGTCCCACGTTCATTCATTCATTCATTCAATAGTATTTATTGAGCGCTTACTATGTGCAGAGCACTGTACTAAGCGCTTGGGATGAACAAGTCGGCAACAGATAGAGACGGTCCCTGCCGTTTGACGGGCTTACGGTCTGATCGGGGGAGATGGACGGACGAGAACGATGGCGATAAATAGAGTCAAGGGGAAGAGACTCCCAGTCTTAATCCCCATTTTACAGATGAGGGAACTGAGGCACAGAGAAGTGAAGTGACTTGCCCACAGTCGCACAGCTGACAAGTGGCAGAGCCGGGACTCGAACCCATGACCTCTGACTCCCAAACCCGGGCTCTTTCCACTGAGCCACGCTGCATGTTCCCTGCCCACAACGAGCTTACAGTCCAGAGCATTTATTAATTCATTTCGTCGTATTTATTGAGCGCTTACTCTGTGCAAAGCACTGTAGTAAACACTTGGGAGAGGACACAACAACAACAAACAGACAAATTCCCTGCCCACAAGGAGCTCACAGGCCCGAGGACTTAAGCACTCGATAAGCAATCGATAAATACAATTGATTGAGCGAGTAGAATCCAGAAATCATTTTCTCCCTGGACTGAATCTGGGGCTGCGTTCTTATATATCCCCAAAGCAGGAGCAATCCCAGCCACCCTGTGTTTTGTAATAACAATTAAGAATAATAACTGTGGTTTTTGTCAAGCACTATGTGCTAAGCCCTGGGGCAGATAGAAGCTAATCAGGTCCCACCCGGGGCTCACAGACTAAGTAGCAGCGAAGACAGGGATTGAATCCCCATTTTGTAGATGAGGGAACTGAGGCCCAGGGCCTGTATCTCCCCCAGCGCTTAGAACAGTGCTCTGCACATAGTAAGCGCTTAACAAATACCAACATTATTATTAAAAGTTAAGTGACTTGCTCAAGGTCACACAGCAGAAAAGTGGTGGAGCCTCAAGGGTCAGTTCTGGGTCCCCATCTGATCGTTATAATAATAGCTGTGGTATTAAGAACTTTATTAGATGCCCGGCACTGTATTAAGCGCTGGGGTGGATACGTTGGACCCCATTTTCCAGATGAGGGAACCGAGGCACAGAGACGTGAAGCGACTTGCCCCAGGTCACCCAGCGGACACGTGATGGGGTCAAAATTCATTCATTCGTTCATTCGTATTTATTGAGCGCTTACTATGTGCAGAGCACTGTACTAAGCGCTTGGAATGGACAAATGGGTATCAGATAGAGACAGTCCCCGCCCTTTGACGGGCCTACGGTCTAATCGGGGGGAGACGGACGGACAAGAACGATAGCAATAAATAGAATCGAGGGGCAGTAAATGGAATCAAGGGGCAATAAATAGAATCAAGGGAATTCGAACCCACGACCTTCTGTCGCCCAGGCCTGGGCTCTAGGCCGGATTACCAGTAGTGCAGCAATAATAGCAGAGGTTCAATAATACATTTTCTGGGTGAAAAGGAGGGGGGGTTAATGGAATTTTAATATTTAATGAGCAGAGCTGTGGTTCAATCACTTCTGCCAGGGAATGCTTCTGATGAGATTAAGGTCAGGGAAGCACAGGTTGGATCATAAAAAATGTTCAGAAAGATTTATTTCCGTCTTCTATTCCCCACCGACAGCCACTCCCTCGGGAGAACTCATTTCTTCCCATGGCTTCAACTCCCGCCTCTCCGTGGGTGATTCCCAAATCTCCCTCTCCAGCCCCGCTCTCCCTCCTTCTCTGCAGCCTCGCATTTCCCCCTGCCTTCGGGACATCTCTAGTAATGATAATAATAAAATGATTGATTGATTAATTGATTGATTGATTGATTGATTGATTGATTGCTGTCCTGTCCCAGGTGGCCAGGTTCGACTCCCCTCCCGGGGAAGGGGGCTGAGCCGGGGTCCTGTTGCGGCAGAGGGCGCAAGGAGGGAAGGGGCGTGGCCAAGGTGTGAAGGGGCGTGGCCAGAGGGGAAGGGGCGTGGTCTGGTGGGAGGGGGCGTGGCCATGATGTGAGGGGCGTGGTCTGGGGTGAGAGGGCGTGGTCTGGTGGGGGAGGGGAGTTGGTTTGGTGGGGGAAGGGGCGTGGCCATGATATGGGGGTTCAATGCCAGGGCATGGAGGGCGTGGTCTGATTGTAAGGGGCGTGGTCTGGTGTGAAGGGGCGTGGTCATGGTGTGAGGGGGCGTGGTCTGATGGGAGAGGCATGTCCGGGTGGAAGGGGCGTGGTCTGGGTGAGGGGCGTGGCCATGGTGTGAAGTGGGCGTGACCGCGGTGTGGGTGGGCGTGGTCTGGTGTGGAGGGGCGTGGTCTTGTGAGAAGATGCGTGACCATGGTGTGAATGGGGGAGTGGCCAGGGCTGGAGGGGCGTGGTCTGGTGGGAGTGGGCGTGGCCATGGTGGGAGGATGGGTTGCCAGGGTGTGGATTGGGCGTGGTCTGGTATGATGGGTGTGGTCATGGTAAGAATGGGCGTGGTCTGGTGTGGAGGGGCGTGGTCTGGTGAGAATGTGGGTGACCATTGTGTGAATGGGGCGTGGCCAAAGTGAGGAGGGGCGTGGTCACGGTGTGAAGGGTGTGGTCGGGTGCGAGGGGGCGTGGCCAGGATGGGGAGGGGCGTGGCCTGGTGTGAAGGGGCGTGGTCTGGTTTGGAGGGGCGTGGCCACGATGTGAAGGTGCACGATCTGGTGAGAAGGGGTGTGGCTAATGTATGATGGAGCGTGGTCTGGTGTGAAAGGGAGAGGCCTGGGTGGGAAGGGACGTGGTCAGTGGTCGGAGTGAGGGGGGATGTGGGCGTGGCCAGGGTGGGAGGGGGCGTGGTCTGGTGGAGGTGACGTGCCCAAGGTGGGAAAGGGGCGTGGACTGGAATTGGGGGCGTGGCCTAGGGTGGGGGCGTGGTCAGGGACCTGCAAGGGGATGCTCAGAGAAGGGGGGGCGCGATCAGATGAAGCAGCGGGGCTCAGTGGAAAGAGCCCGGGGCTGGGAAGTCAGAGGTCATGGGTTCGAATCCCGCCTCTGCCCCTTGTCAGCTGGGTGACTGTGGGCGAGTCACTTCACTTCTCTGGGCCTCAGTGACCTCATCTGGAAAATGGGGAGGAAGACTGGGAGCCTCACGGGGGACCACCTGATGGCCCTGTAACTATCCCAGCGCTTTGAACAGTGTCCTGCACGTAGTAAGTGCTTAACAAATACCAACATTATTATTATGAAGGGAGCGTGGTCAGGGAGAGGGGCGTGGTCAGATGCGGGAATAAAATAAAAATAGTGGTATTTGTTAAGGGTTTACTAGATGCGAAGCACTGTTCTAAGCGCTGGGGGGATAGAAGGTGATCAGGTTGTCCCCCGCGGGGCTCACGGTCTTCATCCCCATTTCCAGATGAGGGAACTGAGGCCCAGAGAATAATAATAATAATAATGTTGGTATTTGTTAAGCGCTTACTATGGGCAGAGCACTGTTCTAAGCGCTGGGGTAGACACGAGGGAATCAGGTTGTCCCACATGGGGCTCACAGTCTTCATCCCCATTTTACAGATGAGGTAACTGAGGCACAGAGAAGTTAAGTGACTTACCCACAGTGACACAGCTGACAAGTGGCAGAGCAGGGATTCGAACCCCTGACCTCTGACTCCAAAGCCCGTGCTCTTTCCACTGAGCCACGCTGCTTCTCTAGTGACTTGCCCAAAGTCACCCAGCTGGTAAGTGGCAGAGTAGGGGTTCGAACCCATGACCTCTGACTCCCCAGCCCGCGCTTTTGTCACTGAGCCACGCTCCTTCAGTGGGAGCGTGGTCAAAGGTGGCTGGGGGTGTGGTCTCTATCTGTTGCCGAATTGTCCATTCCAAGAGCTTAGTCCAGTGCTCTGCACATAGTAAGCGCTCAATAAATACGATTGAATGAATGAATGGTCAGAGAATGGGATGGGAGTGGGGCTGGGGAAGTCGGGGCGTGGTGAGAGGGAGGTGAGAAGCAGCGCGGCTCAGTGGAAAGAGCCTGGGCTTTGGAGTCAGAAGTCATGGGTTCGAATCCTGACTCCGCCACTTGTCAGCCTTGTGACTTTAGGCAAGTCACTTCACTTCGATTAGACCGTGAGCCCGCCATTGGGCAGAGACTGTCTCATCTCTGTTGCCGAATTGTCCATTCCAAGCGCTTAGTAATTAATTAATGTTGGTATTTGTTAAGCACTTACTATGAGCAGAGCACTGTTCTAAGCGCCGGGGTAGATACAGAGTCATCAGGTTGTCCCACGTGAAGCTCAGTCTTCATCCCCATTTTACAGATGAGGGAACTGAAGCCCAAAGAAGTGAAGTGACCTGCCCAGTCACATAGCTGACAAGGGGCAAAGTCGGGATTCGAACCCATGACCTCTGACTCCCAATCCCGGCCTCTTTCCAGTTAGCAACGCTGCTTCTTCGAACGGTGCTCTGCACGTAGTAAGCGCTCAATAAATACGATTGAATATGAATATGAATATTCTCTGGGCCTCATCTGTCAAATGGGAATGGAGACTGTGAGCCCTACGTGGGACCGGGACTGTGTCCGACCCGACCTGCTTGTATCCTCCTCCAGGAGGCCTTCCCAGACTGACCCCCCCTTTCTCTCTGCTCCTCCTCCCCTCCGCTTGCCCCCTCTCCGGCCCTCTGATCTTCCCCCTTCCCCACCCCTCAGCACTGTGCATATTTGAATAGATTATTTATTGCCCTATTTATTTTCTTAATGAGGTGTATAGCTCCATGATTCTACTGATCTTGATGATGTCTTGTTTTGTTTCTCTATCTTTGCCTTTGCAGTCGGTCTCCCCCCTTTCGACTGTGAGACCGTTATTAGGCAGGGATTGTCTCTCTCTGTTGTCTAACTGTCCATTCCAAGCGCTTAGTCCAGTGCTCTGCCCACAGTAAGCGCTCAGTAAATAATATTGAATGCCTGGTGACTACTTGCTTTGTTTTGCTGTCTGTCCTCCCCCTTCTAGACCGTGAGCCCGTTATTAGGCAGGGCTTGTCTCTCTCTGTTGTCCAATTATCCATTCCAAGCGCTTAGTACAGTGCTCTGCACACAGTAAGTGCTCAGTAAATACGATTGGATGAATGAATGAATGAGTATTCAATTCAATAGTATTTATTGAGCGCTTCAATAAATTCGGCAACAGGGACCATCCCTGCCCATTGACGGGCTTACAGTCTATCCACCCCAGAGCGTAGTACAGTGCCTGGCACACAGTTAGGTGCTTAACAAATACCATAATTAATTAATGAATTAAGGTGGGTGTGGTGGGAGGGGGAGGGGGCTTGGCCTGGGGGAGATGGGACGAGGTCGGAGGGCTGTGCGGGGCAGGAGTAGGAAAGGGGGCTTGGTCAGAGGCCGGGGTGGGCCCGGATGGAGGAGGCCACTACCCGGGCGAGTGGCTGGAGTGGTGGTGTCCTCTGTTAATAATAATTTTAAAAAATGGTATTTGTTAAGCGCTTACTATGTGCTGAGCACTGTTCTAATCGCTGGGGGAGATACAGGGTCATCAGGTTGTCCCACGTGAGGCTCCCAGTCTTCATCCCCATTTTCCAGATGAGGTCACTGAGGCCCAGAGAAGTGAAGTGACTCGCCCACAGTCACACAGCTGACAAGTGGCCGAGCCGGGAATCGAACCCATGATCTCCGACTCCCAAACCGGGCTCTTTCCACTGAGCCACGCTGCTTCTCCAGTAATACAATAATAATGATGTTGGTATTTGTTAAGCGCTTACTATCTGCACAGCCCTGTTCTAAGCGCCGGGGTAGATACAACATCATCAGGTTGTCCCACATGAAGCTCCCAGTCTTCATCTCCATTTTCCAGATGAGGGAACTGAGGCCCAGAGAAGTGAAGTCACTTGCCCACAGTCACACAGCTGACAAGTGACAGAGCTGGGATTCTTCCCCCTATCCCAGCCCCATAACACTTATTTACATCTCTGTAATTTATTTTTAATTGATGCCCCTCTGTCCCACTCTAGACTGCAAGCTTGTTGTGGGCAGGGAATTTGCTTACTGTTGTACTTTCCCAAGCCCTTAGTTCAGTGCTTGGCACACAGTAAGTGCTCAATAAATTCGACTGGCTGAACGAATGAAAGTTGGGGTTCTTGGACTGTGTGTGGAGGAGTTCCTGCCCACGTCCTACTGAGGGAGGGTGGCCGTGGGCGGATACAGAGGGACGGCCCCAAAACAGCGAGTGGGCAGTCCCAGGCAGATACGCTGACTGCGCGAGAGGACACTAGGGAAGCAGCGTGGAAAGAGCCCGGGCTTGGGAGTCAGCGGTCATGGATTCGAATCCCGACTCCGCCACTTGTCAGCTGGGTGACTGTGGGCGAGTCACTTCATTTCTCTGGGCCTCCATTCCCTCATCTGGAAAATGGGGATGAAGACTGGGAGCCTCACGTGGGACAACCTGATGACCCTGTATCTACCCCAGCGTTTAGAACAGTGCTTTGCACCTAGTAAGCGCTTAACGAATACCAATATTATTATTATCATTATTGTGGGCAAGTCACTTCACTTCTCTGGGCCTCAGTTCCCTCATCTGGAAAAGGGGAATGAAGACTGTGAGCCTCACGTGGGACAACCTGATGACCCTGTATCCACCCCAGCGCTTAGAACAGTGCTCTGCACATAGTAAGCGCTTAACAAATACCAACATTGTTATTAGGGGCAGTTTCAAGCCCCGAGCACGAGGTTTCCCCCAGCACCTAAGGGTGAATAATGGTTCGTCATCAAAGGGCGAGCTGACCTGGAGCTGCCACAAACACTCAGGCCGATCGGGAAGCGACACAATACCTAGGGGCATGACAACTAGTACAGTGCTCTGCACATAGTAAGCGCTCAATAAATACTATTGAATGAATAAAAGGAGAAGAACAAAGGACCTGGAGCCTTTCCCTCTGCTCGAGGGATGGCCCGCCACTTTTAAATTCCTGGCGTTATAATTGGGACGGGGGGGTGGGAGTCGGGAGTGGAATAAAGAAGCAGCGTGGCTCAGTGGAAAGAGCCCGGGCTTGGGAGTCAGAGGTCACGGATTCTAATCCCGGCTCCACCGCTAGTCAGCTGTGTGACCTTGGGCAAGTCACTTGACTTCTCTGTGCCTCAGTGACCTCATCTGTCAAATGGGGATTAAAACTGTGAGCCCCACGTGGGACAACCTGATCACCTTGTATCCCCCCCGTGCTTAGAACAGTGCTTTGCACATAGTAAACGCTTAACAAATACCACAATTTTTATAAACTTGCTTTGGGCCTGTTTAGCCCCTCGGAGTAATTCTTTCCTCACCAAGGTCCTGAAGCGTGGTAGTCGGTAAGGGATCGCCAACATTTTTGGCCCCCAACGTGGGGCTCGAGGGGTCCCATTGAGTCTCTTTCCTGAGGGTGGGGAGAGTGGTCAGTTCAGACCCCCTCGGTGTTGCCCTTGGATAGGGGGTTGTCCGAAGGGACGATAGACCGGACGCCGCCAAGGACTGCATTTGCAGTTGAGGACTGTGGCAGTCGGGGACTGCGGATTTGCGGGCGAGGCCTGGGTGACTTTGAGAGGCAAAGGTGGATTTACAGCTCAGGTAAGACACCACGGGGCAGGGCCCTTCTATTCCCCCCGACTCCCCACTCGGTTGTTTACTGAATCCTAAGAATAAAGATAAATTTGGCCTTCCGTCCTTGAGGACTGAACACTTAATCTTTCTTTGCACAACCGAGTGGCCCCAGTACAAACTCGAGGATCGAGAAATCTGGCCAGAGCATGAGTTTCTAAATTATAATACGGTTCTCCAGCTGGACCTGTTCTGTAGGCAGCTGGGAAAGCGGTCGGAGGTTCATTCATTCATTCAATAGTATTTATTGAGCTCTTATTATGTGCAGAGCACTGTACGAAGCGCTTGGAATGGACAATTCGGCAACGGATAGAGACCATCCCTGCCCATTGACGGGTTCGCAGTCTAATCGGGGAAGGCAGACGGACAAAAACAAAACAACTTAATCAGGATAAACAGAATGAAGGGGATGGACACCTCATTAACAAAAAAAAATAGGGTAATAAAAATGTATCCAAATGAGCCCAGTGCTGAGGGGAGGGGAAGGGAGAGGGGGAGGAGCAGAGGGAAAGTGGGGAAAGGGGGCTTAGCTGAGGGGAGGTGAAGGGGTGGGTAGAGAGGGAACAGAGGGAGCAGAGGGAAAAAGGGAAGCTCAGTCTGGGAAGGCCTCTTGGATGTCCAGGCTTTCATGGCACTCAGTCTGAGTCCGGAGGGTAAGGGGTGCCATATTTGTTTTACTGGATCTCCCAAACCCTCGACCGCGGGTTCGGCCGGGGAGGAGGGAGATTTACTATTGGATCTGAAACCCCACTCAATGAAACCGTCTTCCTCTTCTCCTTCCCCTCCCCTCTGCCGGCACCTCAGACCTCTCCAGCGCCCACTACCCCTATTATTTACCCACCGCTCCCAAACCCACTGCTCTATCCCCCTCCCCCGTCTCCCCCTTCACAAGCCCCGACGCCGCATCTGAGCCCACCACATACTCGACAGGGCACCCAATTTGGACTCCCGGGGACACTGACTAAAAATCTCCACAACAAAAACCTCCTTTGTCCACTTTGTGAGGTTGCAGGGGAAGGTAATAGGGTTTTGAGCGTGCCAGCCCCCTTTAGCTTAACTGAATTAACCCAGGCGAAAAATCAAATGGGCTCATACACCCAGGAGCCTAACCGCTTCAGGGATGAGTTCCAACGCCTGACCCTTCAATACGATCTATACTGGGAAGATATGAATATGCTTCTCTCCACCTGTATGACCCTCCCTGATAAGAAGATGGTGTGGAATCTGGCAGTCCAGGAAGGAGATAAGCGGATGGTGGAATCTCAAGGATGCCACCAGATTGGAACCACGGCGGGAAAAACCAGACTGGGATTATCAGGAAGGGAGCAGGGATAGGAGGTTGAGAGACATAATGGTAGCCCTACTCCTTGAAAAGGAAAAGGGAATTAAGAAACAAGTGAATTAAGACCAACTAAAAGAGGTTATTCAAGGGAAGGACGAAAATCCTGCTGCGTTCCGGGGTAGACTAACGGACTCGTTATCCGACAATATACGAATGTGAATGTAGATTCTCTTGAGGGCTCGGTGGTTCTGAATATGCTTTTTATCAGCCAGTCATTCATTCATTCATTCATTCATTCATTCATTCATTCAATAGTATTTATTGAGCGCTTACTATGTGCAGAGCACTGTACTAAGCGCTTGGGATGAACAAGTCGGCAACAGATAGAGACGGTCCCTGCCGTTTGACGGGCTTACGGTCTAATCGGGGGAGACGGACAGACGAGAACGATGGCAATAAACAGCGTCGAGGGGAAGAACATCTCGTAAAAACAATGGCAACTAAATAGAATCGAGGCGATGTACAATTCATTAACAAAATAAATAGGGGTAACGAAAATATATACAGTCGAGCGGACGAGTACAGTGCCGGTGGGGGATGGGAAGGGAGAGGTGAGGAGCAGAGGGAAAAGGGGAAATGAGGCTTTAGCTGCGGAGAGGTAAAGGGGGGATGGCAGAGGGAGTAGAGGGGGAAGAGGAGCTCAGTCTGGGAACGCCTCTTGGAGGAGGTGATTTTTAAGTAGGGTTTTGAAGAGGGAAAGAGAATCAGTTTGGCGGAAGTGAGGAGGGAGGGCGTTCCGGGACCACGGGAGGACGTGACCTGGGGGTCGATGGCGGGACGGGCGAGACCGAGGGACGGCGAGGAGGTGGGCGGCGGAGGAGCGGAGCGTGCGGGGTGGGCGGTAGAAAGAGAGAAGGGAGGAGAGGTAGGAAGGGGCGAGGTGATGGAGAGCCTCGAAGCCTAGAGTGAGGAGTTTCTGTTTGGAGCGGAGGTCGATAGGCAACCACTGGAGTTGTTTAAGAAGGGGAGTGACACACCCAGATCGTTTCTGCGGGAAGATGAGCCGGGCGGCGGAGTGAAGAATAGACCGGAGCGGGGCGAGAGAGGAGGAAGGGAGGTCAGAGAGAAGGCTGACACGGTAGTCTAGCCGGGCTATAACGAGAGCCCGTAACGGTAAGGTAGCCGTTTGGGTAGAGAGGAAAGGGCGGATCTTGGCGATATCGTAGAGGTGAAACCGGCAGGTCTCGGTGACGGATAGGACGTGTGGGGTGAATGAGAGGGACGAGTCAAGGATGACACCGAGATTGCGGGCCCGAGAGACGGGAAGGATGGTCATGCCATCCACGGTGATAGAGAAGTCTGGGAGAGGACCGGGTTTGGGAGGGAAGATGAGGAGCTCGGTCTCGCTCATGTTGAGTTTCAGGCGGCGGGCCGACATCCAGGTGGAGACGTCCCGGAGGCGGGAGGAGATGCGTGCGAGCCTGAAGGGAGGGGGAGAGGACAGGGGCGGAGATGTAGATCTGCGTGTCATCTGCGTAGAGACGGTAGTCAAAGCCGTGAGAGCGGATGAGTTCACCGAGGGAGTGAGTGTAAATGGAGAACAGAAGAGGGCCGAGAACCGACCCTTGAGGAACTCCGACAGTTAAAGGATGGGAGGGGGAGGAGGCTCCGGCGAAGGAGACCGAGAATGATCGGCCAGAGAGGTGAGAGGAGAACCAGGAGAGGACAGAGTCCGTGAAGCCGAGGTGAGATAAGGTATGGAGGAGGAGGGGATGGTCGACGGTGTCAAAGGCAGCAGAGAGGTCAAGGAGGATCAGAATGGAGTAGGAGCCATTGGATTTGGCAAGAAGGAGGTCACGGGTGACCTTAGAGAGAGCAGTCTCGGTAGAGTGGAGGGGACGGAAGCCAGATTGGAGGGGGTCTAGGATAGAATGGGAGTTAAGGAATTCTAGGCAGGGGATATACGTGGGAAACTGCAGAAAATGCAGCTGGGCCCCCAAACCCCGATGGCAGATCTTGCCCAGGCCTTCAGGGTCTATAACAACCGCGAGGAAGATCGGGAGCGAAGAAAAGACTCCAGCATCCGGCTTCAAGCCCACACTCAGACCAACATGATCGTGGCTGCCTTGGGGATTCGCCCGGCAAACCAAAAAGAGGGATCGGAGACCGCACAGACCTGGTATAAATGCAGGAAACCCGGACTGAGATTGACGGGTCCCTGGGGCCGGCCGGCCCTGGGAGATGATCACGGAGGCCGAGCTCAGGGTGAAGATGGAGATCGTGGGTAAGACCGTTCAATTTTTTAATTGATACAGGGGCTACTTACTCGGTATTATCTTCTTTTGGGGGTGGAATGGAACCATCGGAGGTAACTGTCATGGCGATAGACGGGAGAAAGAGACCATGCAGGGCTACGGCCCCGATCCCTTGCTTGTCAGAGGAAGGGGTCCTCTTTACCCATTCTTTCCTAATCATTCCGACGTGTCCAGTGGCCTTGCTAGGCCAGGATATTATGTCTAAATTGGGTTCTACTTTCTCCCTGCAGGCCCTAATAGGGGAAGCCGTAGGAAAAGGGAGCAAATCTCCACTGGATGAAGAGATCAGTCCTCAGGTCTGGGACACCGGCGTGCCAGGGCAGGCAGTCCACCCTGAGCCTGTGCGTATCTCCCTTAAACCATGAGCTGCTTACCCTTGCCAGGCTCAGTACCCCCTTCCATCTGCCTCCTGGGAGGGACTGAGACCCACTGTGGAAAGGTTTCTCCAGCATGGACTGATTCGGCCACGCCAATGACCCTGTAATACCCCGGTGCTCCCAGTGCAAAAGCCAGACGGCACGTATCGCTTCGTGCAAGATCTCAGAGGGGTGAACGAAAGCGTAGGCCCTATCCACCCCGTGGTTCCAAACCCAGACAATCCGTTATCCTCTCTCCCCAGCCACCGCGACATGGTTCTCAGTCATTGACCTAAAAGACGCATTTTTTGTATTCCCTTAGCCCCAGAATCACAATTCTCTTTGCCTCTACTTGGGGGGCCGCCAATATACATGGACAGTGCTCCCCAAGGGTTTAGGGATAGCCCACAATTACTCAGGTTGGGCCAAGCGAAGGATTTGACACTCTTGATCTTAGCCCTAGCATTCTAATCAGTACGTCAACGACCTCCTTATCTGTAGCCCCAGTGAAGAAATGGCCAGGCACGCCTCCGTGCAGACTTTAAACCACCTGTGCCAGGCGGGATATCGGGTCTCTAGAAAAAAGGCCCACTGATGCCAAAGGTGAGTACTATTCCTAGGCAATATTATTACCCCCGGATGTAGGTCCTTGGGCCCTGAAAGAATACGACCAACTGCTGACTTCCCGGCAACTCCGCGCCTTTCTAGGAATGGCAGGCTACTGTAGGCTATGTATCCCTAATTTTGGCCTAATTGCTAAACCCATGTACGAGGCCTCGGTCCAAGATCACTTGGATTGGGGCCCGGATCGGGAAACGGCCTTCAAGACCTTGAAACGACGTCTCTTTGCCTGCGTTGGCACTCCCAAACCTAGAGAAGCCATTCCATTTATATGTAGATGCAAGACAAGGCCACTGTGTCGCAGTTCTAGGCCAACACCGGGGGGTCATCTCTGTCTACCTTCTCTCTGGTACCTCCTTGGTGGCTCTCTGGCTTTCCATTGCCTCAGTGCCTCCCGTCTCCCAAGTGTACCCTGTGCTTTGGGGCTGCTCTCCCCACCCATTCAATTTACCCACTCCCTTGGCCTGGAAGTCCGTAACCTTGGCCACCCAGGCCAACGCCATCCTGTGGTGTGTCCCCCCTTCACCTCCTCTCAGCTAAGCCCCTTTTCCCCCCTTTCCCTCTGCTCCTCCCCCCTCCCTCCCCCCGCCCCAGCACTGTGCTCATTTGTATATACTTTTATTACCCTATTTATTTTGTTAATGAGGTGTCCATACCCTTCATTCTATTTATCGTGATTAAGTTGTCTTGTTTTTGACCGTCTGTCTCCCCCAATTAGACTGTAAGCCCGTCAGTGGGCAGGGATGCTCTCTATCTGTTACCGAACTGTCCATTCCAAACCCTTAGTACAGTGCTCTGCACATAGTGAGCGTTCAATAAATACTATTGAATGAATGAATGGTCAACTGGGCTCCGCATCTCACCTACGACCCCGGTACCCATTTGCTCTTGGCATCCTGCCATTCGCCTCGGATCTATTGGCGCGGTCCTCGTATAATCTTTCAGCCGAGCTCTCTACGCTATCTAATCTCACTGGCTCATCTCTTTCGGACCTACAGACGGAGGTATCCTCCCTCTACGAGGTGGTCTCGTGGAATCACATGGCCTTGGATCTGCTCCTAGGGGCTCAGGGTGCTGTCTGTGCCGCAATCAAATCTATCTTGCCACTTCTGCTCCGCCAAGGCCGGATCCTTGCAGATGTTTCTCAACTCCAACAGTTGGCCTTCAGAACCTCTCACCCTGCTGCACCTGGCACGGGAACCTCTTGGTCCTGGTGGGCCTGGCTAGATTTCTCCTCTAGGCCAGGATGGATCCGGACGCTCCTGAGGAGCACACTTACTTCCCTACTCCCGTTATGTGTTCTTGTTCTGTTAGGAGGCTGCGTTCTGAAGGTGGCCCAGAGCTACTGTAGAGAAGCAGGGTGGCTCAGTGGAAAGAGCCCGGGCTTGGGAGTCAGAGGTCATGGTTTTTATTGATGCCCCTCTGCCCCGCTCTGGACTGCAAGCTTGTTGTGGGCAGGGAATTTGCTTACTGTTGTATTGTACTTTCCCAAGCCCTTAGTACAGTGTTTGGCACACAGTAAGTGCTCAATAAATTCGACTGGCTGAATGAATGAAAGTTGGGGTACTCAGACTGTGTGTGGGGAAGGAGTTCCTGCCCACGTCCTACTGAGGGAGGGTGGCCGTGGGCGGATACAGAGGAATGGCCCCAAAACAGCGAGTGGGCAGTCCCAGGCAGATACGCTGACTGCGCGAGATGACATTAGGGAAGCAGCGTGGCTCAGTGGAAAGAGCACGGGCTTGGGAGTCAGAGGTCATGGGTTCGAATCCCGGCTCTACCACTTGTCAGCTGTGTGACTGTGGGCGAGTCACTTAACTTCTCTGTGCCTCAGTGACCTCATCTGTAAAATGGGGATGAAGACTGTGAGCCCCACGTGGGACAACCTGATTCCCCTGTGTTTACCCCAGCGCTTAGAACAGTGCTCGGCACATAGTAAGCGCTTAACAAATACCAACATTATTATTATTATTAAGTCACTTCGCTTCTCTGGACCTCCGTTCCCTTCTCTGGAAAACGGGGATTAAGACTGTGAGCCTCACGTGGGACAACCTGATTACCCTATATTCATTCATTTGTTCATTCAATAGTATTTATTGAGCGCTTACTATGTGCAGAATGCTGTACTAAGCGCCTGGAATGAACAATTCGGCAACAGATAGAGACAATCCCTGCCCATTGACGGGCTTACAGTCTAATAGGGGGAGACAGAGGGACAAAAACAATAGCACTAAATAGAATCAAGGGGATGTACATCTCATTAACAAAATAAATAGGGTAATAAAAATATATACATATGAGCAAATGAGCACAGTGCTGAGGGGAGGGGAAGGGAGAGGGGGAAGAGCAGAGGGTCTGGGATGGCCCAGGGTAGGGTCTGGGAGACATCCCGGGATCCTAATCATTTAGGTGGGACGGTTGATCAATATGGAGTCAGGTCACAGTAAGCCTAATGAATGTTTAACTATATTGCGGACGGACGAGGGTGTCCTTCTGGTACAAAAAGGAATGACAGGAAAAAAATTATTGCCGTGTCATAAAGTACGGACCCAGTTTCAAGATCAAACCGGCCATTATACCTGGCCTGAAGGAGGTTCCTTTGATCCTCAAATTCTCCAAAGACTCCGGGACATCCTCTGTGTCTCTCGTGCCTGGGATATGTGTTGCTGGTATTTATGGGCCGAGGCGGGAACACGAGAAAATCCTGCCAGTGTTCCCGGAGCACTAGCTACCCCTGAAACTTCTATTCTTGGGTGCAGTTCTCCTCAGCCACCTGGACTATATCCTCAGTTGCCCATTGCCCCCTCACTTAGCCCTTCCCCACCGTCCTATCTCCCATCGGTGCAGCCACCACCCACAGTCATGGCCCCGGTCCAGGTATCTCATCGACAGATCCCTGTCGAGGGTGGACAGTTAATCGTCATTTCCTTTCGCTCCCATATCCCATTCCAGCCCCAGACACTGTTGCTGTGGCAACAGAATACTCCTCCCTTAGCCCAAAATCCTACGGAGGTCCATAGACGAGTTTTGGGCATCTTTAGGACCCATTCTCCAACCTGGGCAGATGCAGAGGAGCTGTTGGAAGTTTTTTTTACTAGAGATGAGAGGCAGCATATACGCTCCCAGACCGTAAAATTAGAAAGTGAAGGCCAGCCCCATGTGGCTTGGCCAATTGCGGATCCTAACTGGAACTTGAATGTGGAAGGAGACTGGCAACGCCTCACATAGGCTCGTCAGACCGTATTAATCGCCATTCAGGAGATAGGTAGAAAACCTCCTGATTGGGATTTCTTTCATGGGCTGAGGCGGAAGGACATAGAGACCTCAGACGAATTCTTCAATCGATTAAGTGAAGCGGCTGAGACTTTAGTACAGTTGAATCTGGAAAAGCAAATAGAGAAGCAGCATGGCTCAGTGGAAAGAGCCCGGTCTTGGGAGTCAGAGGTCGTGGGTTCTAATCCCGGCTCTGCTGCTTGACAGCTGTGTGACTTTGGGCAAATCACTTAACTTTTCTGTGCCCCGGTGACCTCATCTGTAAAATGGGGATTAAGACCGTGAGGCTCACATGGAACAACCTGATTACTCTGTATCTATCCCAGCGCTTAGAACAGTGCTCTGCACGGAGTAAGCGCTTAACAAATACCGTCATTATTATTTGGATAATGATCAGGACATCAAGGCTCTGGCTACTACCTTTGTTAAACGAGGGAAATCTAATTATTTTGATAAATTTATTCCCGGATGGAGTTCTAAGCCCCTTACCGAACTCAGAGGGACGGCTCGTCATGTAGAGACTATGCGACAGGACAATGCAGCTAAGGTCCTGGTAACCCAGGCACCCAGAAACTCCCCGAGGACCACTGAACTTGAAAAATTGTCTGATTCTCTATGGCAATTTAAATGAGGACTCTGGAATTTGTGCCAGGACTGTCTGTACATCAGAACCTCTCCTTTTCTAGATGGCATGTCTTTGCTTTAGGCCTTTTTCCCCACTGTGGGCATGGAAAGTCTCTCTCGCTCCCTTTTCAATCTCTCCGCTGAGCTCCATCTGTCAGCCAACTCCACGGGAGACGCCATCACCGCCCTTCAGTCGGAGTTAAGTTCCCCGTCCCGTGTGGCCCTAAGGAACCGAATGGCCTTAGACCTACTCCTCGCCAATCAGGGAGGGGTCTGCGTGGTCCTAAACCAGTCCTGTTGTTTCTACCGGGATGAGTCGAGTCGCATCGAGACTGACGTTCAGAAAATCACAACTCAAATGGGTCGCCTGCCTTCCCAGCACGACTACGCTTCTGGGTCCTGGTGGGATTGGTTGGGACTCTAGAACACGCCTGTTTGGTTGGAAAATTTGACCAGTGGACTAATTGCCTTTGTCCTCCCTATTATATGTGCCCTTTTCCTGGTTTGCTGTGTCGTTCATCTTCTTAAGCTGATTTTCCAAAAGGCGGCCCGATAGGATCATGCTGTTGCGCCCGTCAGGAGCACCCCTCACATGGGAAGACCTTCTCGAGATGACCCAGAGCTCGGACAAGACCTACAGCTCCCCATAGGCGCCGTTTCTCCCGGAAGACCTCAGTACCTCCTCCCTCCTCACCTCCGACAATCTAATTCTCTTCCCCTCTTCAAATCCCTACTTAAAGCTCACCTCCTCCAAGAGGCCTTCCCAGACTGAGCTCCCCCCCCCTTTTTCCCTCTGCTCCCTCTATCTCCCCCCTTCACCTCTCCACAGCTAAACCCTCTTCTCCCCCCTTTCCCTCTCCTCCTCCCCCTCTCCCGTCCCACCCCCTCGGCACTGTACTCGTCCCCTCGACTGTCTATATCTTCATCACCCTATTTATTTTGTTTAATGAGATGTACATCACCCTGATTCTGTTTATTTGCCATTGTTTTAATGAGATGTTCTTCCCCTTGACTCTATTGCCATTGTTCTTGTCGGCCCGCCTCCCCGGATTAGACTGTGAGCCCGTCAAAGGGCGGGGACTGTCACTATCTGTTACCGATTTGTACATTCCAAGCGCTTAGTCCAGTGCTCTGAACATAGTAAGCGCTCAGTAAAAACTATTGAATGAATGAATGAATGTACCTCGAGGAGGGACATGTGATCCCCACAGGGTCACTGCTGGGATCAAAAGGGGGGATTGTTAAAAACGGCATTCGGAGCATAGCAGCTCTTGATCTAAATGACTCTGTTTTTGTCTCAGAAGGAAGTCTCCCATTTCAGGTGGGATGTACACCACATCCGCAAATTCCGGGGGACAGGAGATTGCTTCTTACCCAAAACAGCTAAGGCCTGCTTGAAGAGTCTCTTTTGTCGTAGAAGAAAACACACTTGTCCTAGTTCTTTGGTCATTGGCTAGTTCTCCTATATGTTGTAAATAAAGGTCCAGCCAAACTGGAGAGGGGGGCCCCTGTGGCACTCGGTCATATTCCTCCCTTTCTGATCTCTCCAGCGCTGTCTCCGAGTGTTACTTTTCCTTGCTTGTGTCACCACCTTGGATTCGAATCCCCACTGCTTTTTTAGTTCCATTCTCTTCTCGAGAACAGAGTCATGTAGATCAAGAGCCGCTATCCTCGGAGTGCTGTTCCGAAACATGTGCTCTGTACATAGTAAGCGCTGCAGCGTGGCTCAGTGGAAAGAGCCTGGGCTTCGGAGTCAGAGGTCGTGGCTTCGAATCCCGGCTCTGCCACTTGGCAGCTGGGTGACTGTGGGCAAGTCACTTCACTTCTCTGGGCCTCAGTGACCTCATCTGCAAAATGGGGATTAACTGTGAGCCTCACGTGGGACAACCTGATGACCCTGTATCTACCTCAGCGCTTAGAACAGTGCTCTGCACATAGTAAGCGCTTAACAAATACCAACATTATTATTATTATTATTATTAATAAACACTATTGAATGAACACTTACTATGTGCCAAGCCCTGTTCTAAGCACTGAGGGAAATACAAGGTCATCAGGGTGCCCCATGTGGGGCTCACAGTTTCCATCCTTCTTTTACAGATGAGGGGACTGAGGCCCAGAGGAGTGAAGTGACTTGCCCAAAGTCACACAGCTGATAAGTGGTGGAGCTGGGATTAGAATTCAGCCCGGGCTCTAGTATTTATTGAGCGCTTACTATGTGCAGAGCCTCTCCCCACAGCACTGTGCATATTTAATAATATAGTTGGTATTTGTTAAGCGCTTACTATGTGCAGAGCACTGTTCTAAGTGCTGGGGTAGATACGGGGTAATCGGGTTGTCCCACATCAGGCTCACAGTTAATCCCCACAGTTAATCCCCATTTTACAGATGAGGGAACTGAGGCACAGAGAAGTGAAGTGACTTGCCCACAGTCAGCCAGCTGACAAGTGGCAGAAGCGGGATTCGAACCCATGGCCTGTGGCTCCCAAGCCCGGCCTCTTTCCACTGAGCCACGCTGCTTCTCTATGACATATCTCTCTATTTCTATTATATATTCTATTCTATTTCTATTATATATTTCTCTATAAGACATATTTCTATGTCTTATTTATTCCTCTATTTATTTTGTAAATGATGTGTTCAGATCTGTGAGTCTATCGATCTTGATGGCATTTCCGCCCCACTATTTATTTTGTCCTGTTTCGTTTTGCTGTCGGTCTCCCCCGTTTAGACCGTGAGCCCGCCGTCGGGCAGGGATGGTCTCCCTCTGTTGCCCAGTTGTCCATTCCAAGCGCTCAGCCCAGTGCTCTGCATATAGTAAGTGCTCAATAAAGCACAGAGAAGCAGTGTGGCTCAGTGGAAAGAGCACGGGGTCTCTTGGCACCTTGTACCCTGGGAGTCAGAGGTCATGGGTTCTCATCCCGGCCCCGCCACTTGTCAGCTGTGTGACTTTGGGCAAGTCACTTCACTTTTCTAGAGAAGCAGCGTGGCTCAGTGGAAAGAGCCTGGGCCTGGGAGTCAGAGTTCATGGGTTCTCATCCCAGCTCCGCTGTTTGTCCGCTGTGTGACTTTAGGCAAGTCACTTCTCATTCGTTCAATAGTATTTATTGAGCGCTTGCTATGTGCAGAGCACTGTACTAAGCGCTTGGAATGGACAATTCGGCAACAGATAGGGACATTCCCTGCCCACCGATGGGCTTACAGTTCTCTAGAGAAGCAGCGTGGCTTATAGAAAGAGTCCGGGCCTGGGAGTCAGAGATCATGGGTTCTAATCCCAGCTCCGCCGCTTGTCAGCTCTGTGACTTTAAGCAAGTCGCTTCACTTCTCGGGGCCTCGGTTCCCTCATCTGTAAAGTGGGGATGAAGGCTGTGAGCCTCATGTGGGACAACCTGATGACCCTGTATCTCCCCCAACGCTTAGAACAGTGCTTGGCACATAAGAAGTGCTTCACAACTACCAACAAACATTATGATGATGATTATTATTATCGGTGCCTCAGTTCCCTCATCTGTCAAATGAGAATGAAGACTGTGAGCTTCACGTGGGACAACCTGATGAACTGATGATCTCCCCCAGTGCTTAGAACAGTGCTTGGCACATAAGTGCTTCACAACTGCCAACAAACATTATTATTATTATTACTATTATTCTCGGTGCCTCAGTTCCCTCATCTGTCAAATGGGATGAAGACCGTGAGCCCCACGTGGGACAACCTGATTCCCTTGTATCTCCTTCTGCACTTAGAAGAGTGCTCGGCACATAGTAAGCGCTTAACAAATACCAACATCATTATTATTATTAAAGACCATTGAATGAATGAACGAACGAACGAACGAACAGAACGAACGAACGAACGAACGAACGAACGAACGAACGAATGAATGAATGAATGAATGAATGAATGAATGAATGAATGAATGAATGAATGAATGAATGAATGAATGAATGAATGAATAAATGAGGAGCGCCCGAGCCCCCTGTCCTTGCGCCTGTTGGACGGAAGAGGGCGCCTGTCCGCGGGTGGGGGGCGGCCGAGCGCCGCGTAGAACCCCGTGTCCTTGCGCCTGTTGGACGGCAGAGGGCGCCTGTCCGGGGGCGGGGGCCCGGTGGCCGAGCGCCGAGCAGAACCCCGTGTCCTTGCGCCTTTTGGACGGCAGAGGGCGCCTGTCCGGGGGGCGTGTGGGAAGGGGCGGCCGAGCGCCGCGCTGAGCTTCGTGTCCTTGCATCTGTTGGACGGCAGAGGGCGCCTAGTCCGGGTGAGGGGGGCGTGTCCGTGACGTAGTGCGCGCCGTGCGTGCGTGCGGGGGGGAGGGGGGAGGGGAGCAGGCGGCGGAGCTGCGGGCGGGACCCATGCAGGTCGGTGGGGGCCCGCGGGGGGCGGGAAAGCCGGGGTCAGGGGTCAGGGAAGGGGGTTGGCGACCCCCGGATGGATCCCCAAGTGGCAGTGAAATCCCCGGGCGGGGCAGATGGGGGGCGGGGGGCCTAGGGGGCTGGGAGGGTCACCTGGGGTCAGGGGTCACCGTGGGTGGGGGTCCAGGGGTGCTGGACGGGAGTCACCGGGGGTCCTGGGGTCAGGGGTCACCGGGGGGATGTCCAGGGGGGCTGGGGGGTCACCTGGGGTCGGAGGTCACCGTGGGCGGGGATCCAGGGGGGCTGGGAGGGGCACTGGGGGTCAGGGGTCACCGTGAGCGGGGGTCCAGGGGGGCTGGGGGGTCTCCAGGGGCCTGGGGTCAGGGGTCAACGGGGGGGATGTCCGGGGGGGGCTGGGGGGAAGTCACCGGGGGTCCTGGGGTCAGGGGTCACCGGGGGAATTCATTCATTCATTGTGGGTGGGGGTCCAGGGGTGCTGGGGGCAAGTCACCGGGGGTCCTGGGGTCAGGGGTCACCGGGGGAATTCATTCATTCATTGTGGGTGGGGGTCCAGGGGTGTTGGGGGGGAGTCACCGGGGGCCCGGGGTCGCAGGTCACCGTGGGTGGGGGGTCCAGAGGTGCTGGGGGGAGGTCACCGGGCGGTCCTGGGGTCAGGGGTCACCGGGGGAATTCATTCGTTGTGGGTGGGGGTCCAGGGGTGCTGGGGGGAAGTCACCGGGGGCCCGGGGTCGGAGGTCACCGGGGGTGGGGGGTCCAGAGGTGCTGGGGGGAGGTCACCGGGGGAATTCATTCATTCATTGTGGGCGGATGTCTTGGGGTCGGAGGTCACCGTGGGCGGGGGGCCTGGGTTCGGGGGTCACCTGGGGTCCTGGGGGCGGGGGCGGGGGCGGGGGGAATCACCTGAAGCAGTGCAGCCTAGTAGGCAGAGCCCGGGCCTGAGAGTCGGAAGGACCTGGTTCCCCTCCCGGCTCCCCCACTTGTCCGCCGGGTGACCTCGGACCGGTCCCTTCCCTTCTCCGGGCCTCGGGTCCCTCCTCCGTCAAATGGGGATGAAAGGGCGAGCCCCAAGTGGGACGGGAACCGCGTCCGACCTGGTTGGCGCTCGGTCCGGCGCCCGGCGCTTAACACATCACCCCAGCGGTGACGATTACGGACCCCCGGACCGGTCCTCCGTCCCGCAGGTGGCCATGGCGGCCAAGGCCCCGAGAGAGGCGGTGCAGGCGGCGGCCCGGGAGCTCCTCGCCTTCATCCACCGCGGACCCTCGCCCTTCCACGGTCAGTCGTTCGTTCGTTCGTTCGGTACTATCTATCGAGCGCTCACTACGTGCAGACCACTGGACTGAGCGCTTGGAATGGACAGCCGTCGTCCAGCACACCGCGAAACAGTATCGATTTATTTCCGTCGGTGCCCGTCTCCCCGCCTCTAGGCTGCCGGCCCGTTGCCGGCCGGGAACGGGTCCGTTTAGTGGCCTTCCGTCCTCTCCCCGGCGCTCGGTCCGGTCCTCTGCGCACAGGAGGCGCTCAGTGATGATGATAATAATAACGTTGGGGTATTTGTTAAGCGCTTACTGGGTGCGGAGCACCGTTCTAAGCGCTGGGGGAGATACGGGGTCATCGGGGTGGTCCCACGTGAGGCTCACGGTCTTACTCCCCATTTTATTCATTCCTTCGATAGTATTTATTGAGCGCTTACTCTGTGCAGAGCGCTGTTCTGAGCGCTGGGGGAGATACGGGGTCATCGGGTTGGTCCTCGTGAGGCTCACAGTCTTTATCCCTATTTTACACAGAGGCCCGGAGAAGTGAAGTGACTGGCCCACGGTCGCCCAGCTGACAAGGGGCAGAGCCGGGATTCGAACCCACGTCCCCCGATTCGCAAGCCCGGGCTCTTTCCACTGAGCCACGCTGCTGCTCTGATCGACGGGTCGATCGGGTGCCTTAAAGGCAATAGGGAGGAGTCCCTGGGTAATGTAATGATAATAATAATAATGATATTTGTTAAGCGCTTACTATGTGCAGAGCACTGTTCTAAGCGCCGGGGATACAGCCGGGGAAGAGTTATCGAGCACCTCCTGGGAGCAAGAGCCGGGTCCCGAGCACTGAGGTGGGCACAAAGTAATCAGGGTCGACCGGGGCCCCCCGATCCTGGCGGGGCACATAGTCTGAGAGGGCGGGACGGTAAGGGGGGGGGGGGGGATCCCCATTTTACAGAGGAGGAAACTGAGGCACGGGGAAGTGAGGTGATTTATTTGTGTGGCCTCGCTGGGAGATTAAACCTACCTCCAAGCAGGGAGGCAGCACGGCCCAGAGAAGCAGCGTGGCTCAGTGGAAAGAGCCCGGGCTTGGGAGTCGGAGGTCACGGGTTCGAATCCCGGCTCTGCCACTCGTCAGCTGTGGGACTGTGGGCGAGTCACTTCGCTTCTCTGTGCCTCAGTTCCCTCATCTGGGAAATGGGGATGAAGACTGGGAGCCTCACGTGGGACAACCCGATGACCCCCGTCTCTCCCCCAGCGCTTAGAACGGTGCTCTGCCCATAGGAAGCGCTTAACAAATGCCAACATCATTATTAGTGGCTAGAGCTATTTTCCTCTCCCCAACTTTTCGTACAGTGCTTCGCACACAGTAAGTGCTCCAGAAATGCCGTTAGATGAATGAACGGCTGGAGCACGAGCCTGGAAGTCAGAAGGTCATGGGTTCTAATGCCGGCTCTGGCCCTCGTCTGCTGTGTGACCTTGGGCCAGTCACTTCCATTTCTCCGGGCCTCGGTGACCTCATCAGTAAAATGGGGATGAGGACCGTGAGCCCCACGGGGGACTGGGTCCAACCTGATGAGCTTGTATCCCCCCCAGCACATAGTACAGTGCCTGACACCTACTAGGCGCTTAACAGATACCCTCGTCTTCCTCAGTCCTGCCCCCACGAACCACCCTCCCCCCGCTGAAGTTCCGGCGGCCGTGAGCCGGCCCCGTCCCCACCCTCCCCTAAAAGTACAGCCGCCCCGTCGGGTGGCTCAGTGGCGAGAGCGCGGGCTTAGGAGTCAGGGGTCACGGGTTCTGATCCCGGCTCCGCCGCCTGTCAGCTGGGCGACTTTGGGCAGGTCGCTGTCGGTGCCTCAGTGACCTCATCTGGAAAATGGGGATTTAATAATGTTGGTATCTGTTAAGCGCTTACTACGTGCAGAGCAGTGTTCTAAGCGCTGGGGGAGATCCAGGGTCATCGGGTCGTCCCACGGGAGGCTCACAGTTAATCGCCATTTGACAGATGAGGTCACTGAGGCACAGAGAAGTGAAGTGACTTGCCCCCAGTCACCCAGCTGACATGGGGCAGAGGTGGGATTCGAACCCATGACCTCTGACTCCCAAGCCTGGGCTGTTTCCACTGAGCCGTGCTGATTTAAAAGTGGGAGCCTCACGTGGGACGACCCGGTGACCCCCGGATCTCGCCCGGCGCAAAGGACGGTGCTTGGCACATAGCGCTTAACAAATACCAACATTATTATTATTATTATTATAAATACCAACATTATCATTATTATTATTATTATTGCCCGCACCTCTCCGCCCCTCTATGCCGACCCCCTCCCGTGGCCGGGCCCTCCCACCCCCTCCGTTAACGCGCTGTCCACCTTCAGAGCATTACTGAGGTCACACCTCCTCCGGGAAGGCTTCCCCCATCCAAGAGAAGCAGCGTGGCTCCGCGGAAAGAGCCCGGACTTGGGAGTCAGAGGTCATGAGTTCGAATGAGCTCCCGCTCCCTTCCGCCTTATCTCCGCGCTTGGATCTGTGACTTTTGGACATTGGATGCTCGCCCCACCCCGAAGCCCGGGGCGCCGTGGTCCGCGGCGTGAGCTGACGTCTTAGAAGTCGTAGTAATGTCCGTCTCCCCCTCTAGAAGCCCGTGCGGGGCGGGGAATGAGTCGGCTGATTCTGTTTTTTATTATTATTATTATTGCATAAATACCACGATTAGTAGTAGTAATCATTTTACTACTAGAATACTAGTAATTATAATACAATTAATTATAGGATTCTATTGCTGTAGTATATTTACAGCAGAAGCAGCGTGGCTCAGTGGAAAGAGCCCAGAATTGGGAGCCAGAGGCCATGGGTTCAAATCCCGGCCCCGCCACTTTATCGGCTGTGTGACTTTGGGCAAGTCATTTCGCTTCTCTGGGCCTCAGTTCCCCCATCTGTAAAATGGGGGTGAAGATTGTGAGCCCCACGTGGGACGACCCGATGACCTTGTATCAACCCCAGCGCTTAGAACGGGGCTTTGCACAGAGTAAGCGCGTAACAAAAAATACTATCATTATTATCATTATATTTGTATGCGAGAGTATTTATAATTATAACATGATTGTTATAATTATTATAATATAGTAATGATAGTAACTACAATAATACTAATAGACGTAATAATAATCATTGTGGTACTTGTTAAGGGCTTACTAAGTGCCAGGTACTGTTCTAAGCGCTGAGGTAGCTACAAGGTAATCAATCGGTCCCCGTCCCACACAGGGCTCACCCTCCTACTCTTCCGGATGTTTAGCGCAGTGCCGGGCACATAGAAAGCGCTCAATAAATAGAACTGGTTGATTGGGCCACCTGTCTGTTGCGTGACCCTGCGCGAGTCACTTCACTTCTGTGAGCCTCAGTTCCCTCGTGAGTCAAATGGGGCTGAAGACTGGGAGCCCCACGTGGGACGGGGCTGCGTCCAACCCGATTCGCTTGTGATTAGTAATTCTGGTATTTGTGAAGCGCTTACGACGTGCCAGGCACCGTACTAAGCGCCGGATCGCCCCCGGCGCTTAGAACAGAGCTCATCACATAGTAAGCGCTTAAAAAATGCCATTGCCGTTATTATTATTATTGGGGCAAATCACTTCAGTTCTCTGTGCCTCAGTGACCTCATCTGTAAAATGAGGATTAAGACTGGGGCCAACCCGATGACCTCGTATCCACCCCAGCGCTTAGAACAGTGCCTGGCACATAGTAAGCGCTTAACAATTATTGTTTGGGCAAATGACTTCACTCCTCCATGCCTCAGTTCCCTCATCTGTAAAATGAAGATGAAGACCGTGAGCCCCACGGGGGACAACCTGATGACCTTGTGTCTGCCCCAGCGCTTAGAACAGTGCCTGGCACATAGTAAGCGCTTAACAAATACCATCATTATTATTATTTGGGCAAGTGACTTGACTTCCCTGGGCCTCAGTTCCCTCATCTGTAAAATGAAGACCGTGAGCCTCCCTGGGGACAACCTGATGACCTTGTATCTGCCCCAGCGCTTAGAACAGTGCCTGGCACGTAGTAAGCGCTAAACAAATACCATTATTATCATCATCATTAACGGGAGCCGGTGTTCTCCACCCTCAGTGGTGGGCGAGTGCCGCCGTCGCCTCCTCCAGGCTGGCTTCCAGGAGCTGAAGGAGACGGAGAGCTGGGACCTTCAACCTCAGCACAAGGTGCGTGTGGGGCGAGGCCCGGGGCGGGCGGAGTCCCAACCCCCGGGGGAGAGTGGGGGGCAGAGTCCGAACCCCTCCGGCCTGCCGCCGACCCGGCCTTCCCGTCCCCCCGGCCCAGTATTTTGTCACCAGGAACTCCTCCACCATCATCGCTTTCGCCGTCGGCGGCCAGTTCCGCCCCGGAAACGGCTTCAGCCTCATCGGCGCCCACACCGACAGTCCCTGCCTCCGGGTAAGGCCGCGCCCCGGGGGCGGGTGGTCCGGGTCGCGGGTTCAAATCCCCACTCGGCCGCTCGGCAGCCGCGTGACTCCGGGCCGGTCGCCTCCCTTCTCCGGGCCTCGGTTCCCTCGTCCTTCCCCGATCACCTTGTGTCCTCTCCAGCGCTTCGAACGGTGCTCGGCACGTAGTAAGCGCTCATCAGATGCCGTTATTATGACGAAGATGATTATTATTAATGGTGGGCTGGGGCGCGGAGGGGATCGGGGGGCGCGGGGGGACCTCCCGGCAGGCCCCCGACCACGTCGTCCCCTCCCAGGTGAAGCGCCGATCCCGCCGGGGCCAGCTGGGCTACCTCCAGGTGGGCGTGGAGCCGTACGGCGGCGGGATATGGAGCACCTGGTTCGACCGGGACCTCACCGTGGCCGGGAGGGTCATCGTTCAGGTGGGGACCGCGGGGGTCCGAGGCGGGGGTGGGGGGGCCCGCAGGTTGCATCCGTTCGCTCGAGTCGTAGTCTTGGAGCGCTCACTCTGTGCAGAGCACTGGCCTAAGCCCTTGGGAGAACACGGTAGAGCAATAGACAGTTGTATTTCTGGGGGCGCTCACTGCGCGCAGAGCACTGGCCTACGCGCCTGGGAGAGTATAACAGTGTATCGGTCAGTTAATTGTATTCCCGGGGCGCTCACTGTGTGCAGAGCACTGGCCTACGCGCCTGGGAGAGTATAACAACGTGTCGGTCAGTTAATTGTATTTCTGGGGCGCTCACTGTGTGCAGAGCACTGGCCTACGCGCCTGGGAGAGTACGATATAATAATGTACCAGTCAGTTAATTGTATTTCTGGGGGCGCTCACTGCGTGCAGAGCACTGGGCTACGCGCCTGGGACAGTACGATATGATAATGTTCCAGTCAGTCGGTTAATTGTATTTATTGGGCGCTCGCTGTGTGCAGAACACTGGCCTACGCGCCTGGGAGAGTATAACAACGTGTCAGTCAGTTAATTGTATTTATGGGGCGCTCACTGTGTGCAGAGCACTGGCCTGCGCGCCTGGGAGAGTACGATATAATAATGTAACAGTCAGTTAATTGTATTTCTGGGGGCGCTCACTGTGTGCAGAGCACTGGCCTACGCGCCTGGGAGGGTCCCATATAACAATGTGTCAGTTAATTCTTTTATTGGGTGCTCACTGTGGGCGGAACACTGGCCTAAGCACTTTGGAGAAAACAACAAAGTAAGAGTTAATTGTATTTATTGAGGGCTCACTGTGTGCAGAGCACTGGACTCTCTGGGAGAGTACGATATAACATTAAACTGAGAAGCGGCGTGGCTCAGTGGAAAGAGACCGGGCTTGGGAGTCAGAGGTCATGGGTTCAAATCCCGGCTCTGCCACTTGGCAGCTGGGTGACTGTGGGCAAGTCACTTCACTGTGGCTCAGTGACCTCATGTGTAAAATGGGGATGAAGACTGTGAGCCTCACGGGGGACGACCCGATGACCCCGTATCTCCCCCGGCGCTTAGAACAGTGCTCTGCACATAGTAAGCGCTTCACAGATACCAGCATTATTATTATTATGAGGACCCAGGTCCTTCTGACTCCCAGACCCGGGATCCGTCCACTAAAGCCACGCGGCTTCTCTGAAGCCGGACCTATCCCAGTTCTTAATAGAGGGCCTGGCCCAGAGTGAGCGTTCGGCAAATGCTAGAAATAAACAGAAATCCTGTTTATTGCGGAGGAGACGGATCCCGACGGAAGTGGGAGACTCCCGGGCTCAGCCCCCCCTTTTCCTCGACTTCCCCTTCTCCCGACCCGTCCCTTTGCTCTCCCCCCGCCCCGCAGCACTTGCGTATATAGGTCCGCATCTATAATTCTATTTATTTCCATCGATGCTCTTGATGCCCGTCTGCTCGCTTCGAGGTCCCCGTCTAGACTGTGAGCCCGGCGTGGGCGGGGACGGCCTCTCGCCGTCGCCGAGTCGTACTCCCCAAGCGCCGAGTCCGGCGCTCGGCACCCAGTAGGCGCTCGGTAAGTACCGGAAACGAAAGCGGGGGCGTCTGTTGGCAGTGCCCGACCTCGGGCCGCTTGGAACAGCGGCTGGTGCACGTGGAGCGTCCCATCCTGCGCGTCCCCCACCTGGCCATCCACCTCCAGCGAGGGGTCAACGAGAGCTTCGGACCCAACGCGGAGACCCACCTGTGAGAGCGGGACCCCGGGCGGGCGGGACGGGGGGGAACGCCCCCGGGGAGGCGACGGCGGCGCCCGCCGATAATAATAATTTTAGTACGTGGTAAGCGCCTACTGTGGGCCCAGCGCGGTCCTAAGCGCTGGGCGGAGAGGAGCTCATCAGGTCGTCCCCCGTGGGCCTCCCGGTCTTCATCCCCATTTTCCAGATGAGGCCACTGAGGCCCAGAGAAGGGAAGTGACTTGCCCAAAGTCACACTGCTGACAGGTGGCGGTAGCAATAACGATGTTGCTATTATATTCCCATAATCATAATAATAATATTAATGAGTAGAGAAGCAGCATGACTCAACGGGAAGAGCCCGGGCTTAGGAGTCAGAGGACGTGGGTTCGAATCCCGGCTCCGCAGCTTGTCAGCTGGTTGACTTTGGGCAAGGCGCTTCACTTCTCAGGGCCTCTTCTGGAAAATGGGGATGAAGAGCGGGAGCCTCACGGGGGACAGCCCGATGACCCCGTAGCTCCCCCGGCGCTTAGACCGGTGCTCGGCACCTAGTCAGCGCTTAACAAATGCCAACGTTATTGTTATCGGTTAAGGCGCTCAGCAGGTGCCCGGCACCGTACCGAGCGCCGGAAGGAAGACCAGCCCCGGGTCCTGGGGGCGGGGGGCTGCTCGGTCGGTCCCCCGGCTCCCCCGTCCCGCCCCCGGCCCTTCCCGCCCCGGGCTTGACCTCCCCACAGGACACCCGTCTTGGCCACGGCCGTCCAGGAAGAGCTGGAGAAGGGGTCGTCGGAGCCGGGCGCTCCGGGTTCCCAGGTAGGACCCGCCGCCCCCCGATCCCCGGTGGCCGAACCCCACTGAGGACACCCACCCCCTTCCCCACCCCCCGGGGTTGGGCCGGACCCCACTCGGCCTTTCATTCCGTCGGATTTCTCGAGCGCTTACTGCCTGCACAGCACCGGACCTGGAAAATCCAGTTGGGCCGGCCCGTCTCCTCCAGGAAGCCCTCCCTGACTGAGCCCTCCTCTCCTCTTCTGATAATAGCAATAATAATAATGACGGTGGAGGTTTGGTAATAATAATGCTGGTATTTGCTAAGCGCGTACTATGTGCAGAGCACTGTTCTAAGCGCTGAGGTAGATACAGGGTAATCCAGTTGTCCCACGTGAGGCTCACAGTTGATCCCCATTTTACAGATGAGGTCACTGAGGCACAGAGAAGTGAAGTGACGTGCCCACAGTCACACGGCTGACAAGTGGCGGAGCCGGGATTCGAACCCATGACCTCCGACTCCCTAGCTCGGGCTCTTTCCACTGAGCCACGCTGCTTCCCAAGCGCTCTATGATGCTCCAGACACCCTACTGAGCGCCGGGGCGCATCCCAGCCAATCAGGTGGGACCCAGGCCCTGCCCCACGCGGGGCTCGCGGTCTTCATCCCCGTTTTACAGACGAGGGAACCGAGGCCCGCAGAAGCGAAGCGACGTGCCCCAGGCCGCCCAGCAGACCAGTGGCGGAGCCGGGATTAGAACCCGTGACCTTCTGAGTCCCGGGCCCGGGCTCCGTCCACTACACCGTCCTGCTCCCGCTCCCTTCCGTGGCCGCTCTGCCTCGCTCCTTCATCCATCCTCCCTCCCAGCCCCCCCGGCACATATCTATAGATCGGTATAGATCTGTCCTTTATTTATCGATTTGTATTAATGTCTCCCCCGCCCCCCGCCAGGCTGTGAGCCCGTTGTGAGCGGGGAAAACGTGCCTGTCTGTCGTCATGTCGTCCTCTCCCAGGCGCTTAGGACGGTGCTTGGCACACAGTAAGGGCTCAATAATCAATAAACCCGGAGCCCGTCTCCCCTCCTGCCCCCCGGAGTTGGGTGCGGGTGATTGAAGCCCCCTGAGACCCCCCCGAACACCAGCCCCTTGGATTTGGGGGGGAGGCGATTAGAGCCCCGGACCGGACCTCACCCTTCCACCCGCCCGGGAGTTGGTAGCCTAATGGCTAGAGCCCGGCCCCGGACGTCAGAAGGGCCTGGGTTCTAATCCCGGCTCCTCCGCTTGCCTGTTGGGTGACCTTGGGCCGGTCACGTCACTTCTCCGGGCCTCGGTTCCCTCGTCGGTAAAACGGGGATGGAGACGGCGAGCCCGGCGGGGGACGGGGACCGTGCCCAACCCCGTTCGGCTCGTGTCTACCCGGACGCTGAGTACGGTGCCTGACTCTTAGGAAGCGCTCAATAGATAGAGAAGCAGCGCGGCTCAGTGGAAAGAGTCCAGGCTGGGGAGTCAGAGGGCGTGGGTTCGAATCCCTGCTGGTGACTGTGGGCAAGTCACTTCACTTCTCTGTGCCTCAGTTCCCTCATCTGTAAAATGGGGATTAACTGTGAGCCTCACGTGGGTCAACCTGATGACCCTGTATCTCCCCCGGCGCTTAGAACAGTGCTCTGCACATAACAAGCGCTTAACAAATACCAACATTATGATTATTATTATTAAATAGCACAGTTATTCCCCACCTCTAGACCGTAAGCCCGCTGTGGGCAGGGATTGTCTCTCCTTATTGCCGAATTGTACTTGCCAAGCGTTTAGTCCAGCGCTCTGCCCACAGTAAGCGCTCAATAAGTACAGTTGGATGAATAAGGGAAGCGACTGGCCCAAGGCCACCCAGCAGACGAGCGGCGGAGCCGGGATCCGAACCCCCGACCTTCCGACGCCCGGGCTTTCTATCCACTCTGCCGTGCTGCCCATCAGGCGGGGGCCCGGGGGGGTGGGTAGGGGCCCCGTTGAGCCCCTGCCCCAGGAGGGGAAAGGGCAAGGAAGGAAGCGGTTAGTCCAGCGCCCTGCCCCCGGTAAGCGCTCAATAAATACGACCGAATGGATCTCAGAAGGGCCTGTGGGATGGCGAGGCCCCCCCCCCCCGGCCCGCCCCGACCGATGGTCTCCTGCCCCCCACCCCCCGGCCCGCAGACGGAGCGGCACCAGTCGGCGCTTCTGGCCCTGCTCTGCGCCCAGCTGGGCCTGACCCCCGAGGACATCGTGGAGATGGAGCTCTGTCTGGCCGACACCCAGCCCGGGGTGAGGGGGAGCGGAGGCGGCGGGAGGACGGCGGGGGGGCCCGGACGGGGGTCCCTCGGGGAGCGGGACCCCGAGACTGGGCCGCGGGGGCGGCGGATTGAGGGGGTCTTCCGTGCAGGCCCTGGGCGGAGCCTACGAGGAATTCATCTTCTCCCCGCGGCTGGACAACCTCCACAGCTGCTTCTGTGCCCTGCAGGTAGTTGGGGGCCGGGGGGCGGGGGGCGGCCCTCCCACTGGGACCGCGGGGGCCCGTCCGTCCCCTCCGTCCCCCCGAGCCCCGCCGCTAGAGAAGGAGGGTGGCCCGGTGGGTGGGTCACGGGCTGGGGAGTCGGGGGACGTGGCTTCTAATCCCGGCTCCGCCGCTTGGCCGATGATAATGATGAGGATATTTGTTAAGCACGTTTTTATCTGTGTTTGTTAAGGGGGGGCTCGGTGGGAAGAGGCCGGGCTGGGGGGTCGTGGGTTCTAATCCTGGCCCCGCCTCCTGTCAGCTGTGTGACTTGGGGCAGGTCACTTCATTTCTCTGGGCCTCAGTGACCTCATCTGGAAAATGGGGATGAAGACTGTGAGCCCTAATAAGAATAATAATAATGTTGGTATCTGCGAAGCGCTTACTATGTGCGGAGTACCGTTCTGAGCGCCGGGGGAGATACAGGGTCATCGGGTTGTCCCACGTGAGGTTCACAGTCTTCATCCCCATTTGACAGATGAGCCCTACATGGGACAACCCGATGACCCTGTATCTCCCCCAGTGCTTAGAACGGTGCTCTGCACATAGTAAGTGCTTAACAAATACCAACGTTATTATTATTATTATTATTATTAATCCCAGCTCCGCCTCTTGTCAGCTGGGTGGCTTGGGGCAAGTGGCTTCACCTCTCTGGGCTCAGTTCCCTCATCTGGAAAATGGGGATGGAGACCGTGAGCCCCACATGGAATCTGATCACCTTGTATGCCCCCCAGCGCTCAGAACAGTGCTTGGCACATAGTAAGCGCTTAACAAATACTATTATTATTATTATTATTATTATTAAGCGCTTACTAAGTACCAAACACTGTTCTGAGCGCTGGGGTTATCCCACGTGAGGCTCACAGTCTTCATCCCCATTTTCCAGATGAGGTCACTGAGGCTCAGAGAAGTGAAGTGACTTAACCAGAGTCACAAAGCAGGCAAGTGGCGGAGCCAGGATTAGAACCCACATCCTCTGACTCCCAAGCCCAGGCCCTTGCCAGCAAGCCACGCTGCTTCTTTAGGAGAGTCCCTTTACCTCTCTGGGCCTCAGTTCCCTCATCTAGAAAATAATAATGATAATGACAGTATTTGTAAAGCGCATACTATGTGCCAAGCACTGTTCTAAGCGCTGGAGGAGATGCAAGGTCATCAGGTTGTCCCACGTGGGGCTCACGGTCTTCATCCCCATTTTACAGATGAGGTCACTGAGGTACCGAGAAGTGAAGTGACTCGCCCAAAGTCACCCTGCTGATAGTGGCAGAGCCGGGATTCGAACCCATGACCTCTGACTCCCAAGCCCGGCCTCTTGCCACTGAGCCACGCTGCTTCCCTAATGGGGATGAAGACTGTGAGCCCCATGTGGGACAGGGACTGGGTCCAACCTGATTACCGCGTCTCTACCCCAGCGCTTAGAACAGTGCTTGGCACGTAGTAAGCGCTTAACAAAAACCTATAATTATTATTATTTAAAAGCCCTCCCGCCGCGACCGCACTGGCTAGCGGCGGCCCGTCCCCCAGCCCTGCAGATAATGAAGCAGCGTGGCTCAGTGGCAAGAGCCCGGGCTTTGGAGTCAGAGGTCATGGGTTCCAGTCCCGGCTCTGCCCCTTGTCAGCTGGGTGACCGTGGGCAAGTCACTTCGCTTCTCTGTGCCTCGGTTACCTCCTCTGTAAAACGGGGATTAAGACCGTGAAGCCCACGTGGGACAACCTGATTCCCCTGTGTCTACCCCGGCGCTTAGAACAGTGCTCGGCACATAGTAAGCGCTTAACAAGTACCAACATTATTATTATTATTATCACGGGCCCGGGAGTCAGAAGGACCTGGGTTCTAATCCCGGCCCCGCCACGTGTCTGCTGCGTGACCTCGGGCCGGTCGCTTCACTTCCCTGGGCCTCAGTTCCCTCATCTGGAAAATGGGGATGAAGAGTGGGAGCCCCACGTGGGGCAGGGACCGCGTCCTTCCTCGTATCTACCCAGCACTTAGTGCTTGGCACGTAGTAAGCGCCCAACAAGGACCATGATTATTATTATTATTACCGGCTAAGCCGGAGGGTGGCCGGTACGGTGCACCGGGGCCCTCAGGGGACCCCGGGGAGGGCGAATCTCGGGGGGCGCTACCCGGCCCGGGCGCGGGGGCGGTCGGGCGAGGGTCGAGGTGGGCGGAACCGGGCGGTGGAAGACCACCAAGCCCCCCGGCTGCCCTCGGGGCTGGGGAGGGAGGAGGATTTGGGGCGTTTGGGGGGCGACCCACCCGTTTCGGGGGTCAGCGAAATGATGGCCGCCCCCGTCCCCCCTCCCCCAGGCCTTGATCGACTCGTGCGGATCCCTGAACGCTGAGCCCCACGTGCGGCTGATCGCTCTCTACGACCACGAAGAGGTGAGCGGGAGGGCTGGGAGTTTGGGGGGTCGCCGGTTCCGTTCCCATTCCTCCCCCTTCCCCTGTGGATTTTCTGAGGGATTTTATTACTAATAATAATGATGATAACGCCTGTAGTTGAGCGCTTACTATGTGCCACGCACTGTTTTAAGCGCTGGGGGGGATCCAAGCTCATCAGGTGGTCCCACGTGGGGCTCACGGGCTTCGTCCCCGTTTTGCGGATGAGAGAACTGAGGCACGGTGAAGTGACTTGCCCAAGGTCACCCAGCAGACAAGTGGCGGAGCGGGGATTAGAACCCACGACCTCTTGACTCCCAAGCCCGGGCTCGTGCCACAAAGCCTCGCTCGCTCTAGGCAGACTTTCTCGTGGGCAGCAGAGGACGATTAGGTCGTACTCTCTGGCGCGCTTAGTACAGTGCTTGTCCACAGTGAGCGCTCAGTAAATACCGGGGATTTGTGCTAAGCGCCGGGGTGGAGAGTCAGACCAACCCTGGTCCCTGTGGATCCCGAGGAGCGGGGTGGCCTAGTGGATAGAGGCCGGACTTGGGAGTCAGAAGGAAGCAGCGTGGCTCAGTGGAAAGAGCCCGGGCTTGGGAGTCAGAGGTCATGGGTTCGAATTCAGGCTCTGCCATTTGTCAGTTGTGTGACTGTGGGCAAGTCACTTCACCTCTCTGTGCCTCAGGTGTGGGGATGAAGACCGTGAGCCTCACGTGGGACAACCTGATGACCCTGTATCTCTCCCAGCGCTTAGAACAGTGCTGTGCACATAGTAAGCGCTTAACAAATACCAACATTATTATTATCATTATCATTATTATGAATCCCGGCTCCACCACCCGTCCATTGTGTGACCTTGGGCAAGTCCCTTCAGTTCTCTGGGCCTCGGTTCCCTCATCTGGAAAATGGGGGTGAGGGCTGCGAGCCCCACAAGGGACCACCCGATTACCTCATGTCTCCCCCAGCGCTTAGCACAGTGCTTGCCACATAGTAAGCCGAATTGTCCATTCCAAACGCTTAGTCCGGTGCTCTGCGCATAGTAAGCGCTCAATAAATACTACTGAATGAATGAACAGTAAGCGCTTAACAAATACCATCAATATTATCATCATCAACCCACGCAGGACTCCCAGCCTAAGAGAGATGGAAGGCGGGAACCTACCTCCCCCCATTTTACGGGGAAAGAAACTGAGGCCCAAAAGACCTGAGGGACTGATGTCATATTCTACTCTCCCAAACGCCTAGTACAGTGCTTTGCGCACAGTAAACGCTCAATAAATCCGATTATTGTTTATAATAATAACGCAAATAAAGGAACAGCAATAGCGGACACGTTCCCCGCCCGCAACGAGCCGAGAGTCCAGAGGGCCGAGAGGGTGGCGGGGCAAGTAGCCCCGGGTCGGGGGGCGGTCGGGGGGGGGGGGAGTCTCGGGGCTGACCCCCGCCGCCGCCCCCCACCCCGTCACCCAGGTGGGGTCGCAGAGCGCTCAGGGGGCGGAGTCCCTGCTGACGGAGCTGGTCTTGCGCCGCATCTCGGCCTCGGCCCAGCACCTGACGGCCTTCGAGGAGGCCGTGGCCAAGTCCTTCATGGTCAGCGCCGACATGGCCCACGCCGTCCACCCCAACTACGCGTGAGTCCGCCCGCCGTCCCGGGCACCCCACCCCGCGTTCGGTGTGCGGCCCACCTACCGCCCTTTCCCCCGTCTCTTCGCCTCTCGCTGAGCCCGGGTCGGGGAGGGGCCCCGGGGGTCGCCAGGAAGCCCCCTCTGACCCCTCTCCCCTTAGCCGCGCCCTGCTCTTGACCCTCGACCTCCGCCGGACCCCTTCCCCTCCTACCCCCCACCCCAACCCGCACGGGGAGGGTCCGGAGCCCCGAGTTGCATTCAAGACCTCTCTTTCAGGGATAAGCACGAGGAGAACCACCGCCCTTTGTTCCACAAGGTGAGACCCGAACCCCCAGCCCCTGTCCCCCACCATTCCTCCCCATCCCACCCCTCCAGCTCCTCCTCCCCTCTCTTGCTCATCCCTCCCCAACCCCCTCTCCAAGCTCCTTCCTCTCTCCTTATCCAGTGACAGTAGCATTTACTAAGCACTTACTGTGCGCTAAGCACTGGGATAGACACAGGTTAGCTCGGACGGAGTCCCCGTCCCCCGCGGGGCTCCGAGTCTAAGAAGGGGAGAGGGCTTAGCCGCGTGGCTTAGTAGAAAGAGCCCCGGCTTGGGAGTCCTGGGGCTCACACGCTTAATCCCCATTTCCCAGATGGGCGCTCGATAAATACAGTTGACTGCCTAAGCAGGTATTTTGTAATGATGATAATGCCGGTATTTAAGCGCTTACTCTGTGCCAAGCACTGTTGTAAGCGCTGGGGGAGATACAAGGCGATCAGGTTGTCCCACGTGGGGCTCACAGTCTTCATCCCCATTTTCCAGAGGAGGGAACTGAGGCACAGAGAATAATAATAATAATATTGTTGGTATTTGTTAAGCGTTTACTATGTGCCAAGCACTGTTCTAAGCGCTGGGGGAGAAACAAGGCGATCCGTTGTCCCACGTGGGGCTCACGGCCTTATCCCCATTTTACACATGAGGGAACCGAGGTGATGCGAAGCTAAGCGGCCTGCCCAAGGTCCCGCGGCGGAGCCGGGATTCGAACCCACGCCCTCGGACTCCCCAGCCCGGGCTCCGCCCACTGAGCCGCGCTGCTGCTCAGTTTTCTCCCCGTTTTACCGGTGAGGAAAACGAGGCCCAGAGAGAGTTCTCTTGCCCCCGCGGCCGGCGGCGAAGCTGGGCCGAGACGCCAGGTGCCCGGCCTGCCGGTCCTTCCGCTAGTTCAGACCGCCCCTCGGGCCGTGGGGGCGTCCAGCGCGTCCGCCCGGGGTCCAGGCTCCCCAACCCCGTCGTCGCCCGCAGGGCCCCGTCATCAAAGTGAACAGCAAACAGCGCTACGCCTCCAATGCCGTCTCCGAGGCCCTGATGCGGCAGGTGGCTGCCCAGGTCGGGGTGCCCCTGCAGGTGAGGACTTGGTTTCGGGGGGGGGGGGGGGTCCCGGGTCCGGGCTGGGGGGCGCCGGCGGAGTCGGGGAGTCGGTGGGAACGGCGTTCGTTGAGCTCTGCGGGTGCCCGGAAAGCAAATACGACTGTAGATTCGTTCAGTCGTATTTTGTGCAGCGCTTACCGTGTGCAGAGCACTGTACTGAGCGCTTGGAAGGAACAGTGCAGCGAGAGAGGCGGTCCCTGCCCCTGACGGGCTCACAGGCTGGGGCGGGGGGCGGTAGACATCGAAACAAGTAGGCAGGCGGCAATATTAATAAACAGAATTATAGATCTCTACATGTAAACGAAAGGGCCGTGGGACGGGGAGGTGGCGGGGAAGAGCAAAGGGAGCGAGTCGAGGCGACGCGGGAGGGAGCGGGAGAAGAGGAAAGGAGGGCGCGGGCAGGGAAGGCCTCCGGGAGGAGGTGGGCTTTCAGTAGGGCTTCGAAGGGGGGGAGAGTCATCGTCTGTGGGATTTGAGGAGGGAGGGCCTTCCGGGCCAGAGGTGGAAAGGCCAACGGTGAATCAGCGCTCTCAAAGTCAAAAACAAAAATAGGCATTTTTCAGCGGAAGATGGGCTGTAGAAATAGCACTTAATCACAAAAGACGATCGTCAGCAGAGGTCCGAAGGGCATCGGACATACGACGTGCCGGCCGTAGAATAATAATAATAATGTTGGTGTTCGTTAAGCGCTTACTGTGTGCAGACCACTGTTCTAAGCGCCGGGGTCATCTGGTTGTCCAACGTGAGGCTCACAGTTAATCCCCATTTTACAGATGAGGGAACTGAGGCACAGAGAAGTTGTGACTTGCCCACAGTCAGCTGACAAGTGGCAGAGGTGGGATTCGAACTCATGACCTCCGACTCCCAAGCCCAGGCTCTTTCCACTAAGCCACGCTGCTTCTCAATATCTGCAAGAAAGCTACCGGCCCTGAGCCTGAATCCGTTTAGGGCAGACGATCCGGTCCTCTCGGGGGTCGGCGGCGAGATGGAGGAGCCAGACTGGTCTTTGGAAGGCCAGAGGACAGGACTCGGATGAGCAGATTTGGGACACACGAGGAAGAGGACGGGGTCTCTGGAAAATATAGTCAAGCTAGGAAAAATCCAAGGAAAAGGTGGAAGAGGCAGACAGAGAGACCCTAACGACATGCATCGGAAGAACCGTCAGAAAGGTGACGGGTTAAGGCGGAGGACAGGACGTTCTGGAGGAAATAGATCCATAGAGTCGGAAACGCCTCGACGGCACTTGATGATGATGGTTTGTTAAGCGCTTACCATGTGTTAAGCGCTGGGGTGGGTACGGGCTAATGGGGTCGGACACCGATTAGACCGTGAGCCCGTCAGTGGGCAGGGTTTGTGTCTATCTGTTGCCGAATTGTCCGTTCCAAGTGCTTAGTACAGTGCTCTGCACAGAGTAAGCGCTCGATAAATACTATTGAATGATGAATGAATGTCCTACACGGGGGCTCACGGTCTTAATCCCCATTTTGGAGGTGAGGGATCTGAGACCCAGAGGCGTGAAGTCAGTCAAGAGGAAAGTGGCGGAGGCGGGATTAGGACCCAGGTCCTTTCGAGTCCCAGGCCTGGACTCTAGCCATTAATAATAATAATTATTATTACTTACTATGTGCCAGGCACTGTCCTAAATGCTGGGGTCATTACAAGGTAATCGGGTTGGACACAATCCCTGTCCCACTTGGGGTTCACACTCTTAATCCCCATTTTCCAGATGAGGTCACTGAGCCCCAATGAAGTAAAGTGACTTGCCCAAGGTCACACAGCAGACGTGGAGGAGCCGGGATGAGGACCCAGGTCCTTCTGACTCCCAAACCTGAACTCTGTCTCCAGGCACTGCTTCTCATAATAATAGTGATGATATTTGCAGAGCATTTACTATGTGCTAAGCACTCTTCTAAGTGCTGAGGTGGATACAAGCTAACCAGGCTGGACACGGGCCCCGCCCCACATGGGCTCACGGTCTTAATCCCCATTTTGCAGATGAGGGAACTGAGGCAGAGAGAAGTGACTTGTCCAAGGTCACGCCACTGACGAAGCAGCGTGGCTCAGGGGAAAGAGCCCGGGCTTGGGAATCAGAGGTCAGGGGTTCGAATCCTGGCTCTGCTACTTGTCAGCTGTGTGACTGTGGGCAAGTCACTTCTCTGGGCCTCGGTTGCCTCATCTGGAAAATGGGGATGAAGACTGGGAGCCTCACGTGGGACAACCTCATGACCCTGTATCTCGCCCAGAGCTTAGAACAGTGCTCTGCACATAATAAGCGCTTAACAGATACCAACATTATTAAGTGGGATTAGAATCCACATCCTTCTGATGCCCAGGCTCTATCCAAGGGCCCATGGTGGATGGTGGGGGTCGTTCATTCATTCACTCGTATTTGTTGAGCACTTACTGCGTGCAAAGCACTGTACTAAACTCTTGGGAGAGGGCAATAGAACAACATTCCCTGCCCACAACGAGCTTACAGTCCAGAGGGGGAGACAGACAGCAATTCTCCCCCGATTAGACCGTAAGCCCGTCGAAGGGCAGGGACTGTCTCCGCCTGTTACCGATTTGTCCATTCCAAGCGCTCAGTACAGTGCTCTGCACATAGTAAGCGCTCAATAAATACTATAGAATGAATGAATAAATAAATGTCGGATAGGGACGTAAGCGGGGCTGGGACGGGGGATGAAGGAAGGGAGTGAGTCGGGGCGACGCAGAAGGGAGCGGGAGAAGAGGGGAGGAGGGCGCAGTCAGGGAAGCCTTCTTGGAGGAGATGGGCCTTCAGTAGGGCTTTGAACCAGGGGAAGAGAGTCATTATGGAGTTTACAGTCAAGAGGGGGACACCAACCTTAATAGACGTGAATAAATGAGGGAGAGGGACATGAGCGGTGCGGGGCCGGGAGGGGGGGATGAAGCGAGGGAGCGAGTCCGGGCGACGCGGAGGGGAGCGGGAGGAGAGGAGGGCGCAGTCAGGGAAGCCTTCTGGGAGGAGGTGGGCCCGCAATAAGCCTTTGAACCAGGTGGAGAATAATTGTGGAGCTTAGACAAGAACGGGGAGACCGACGTGAAGAGAAAGAAATAAATGGGGGATGCAGACAGAAGTGGTGCGGGGCTGGGCGTGGGGGATGAAGGAAGGGAGCGAGTCACGGGGACGCAGAAGGGAGTGGGAGAAGAGGACGGGGGGGGTGGGGGCAGTCAGGGAAGGCCTCCGGGAGGAGGTGGGCCCTGGAGTCTGCCCGGACGTCCCCCCCGACTGCTTCTCCCCGCCCGCCCCAGGAGTTCATGGTGAGAAACGACTCTCCCTGCGGCACCACCATCGGGCCCATCCTGGCGGCCCGGCTCGGCCTGCGCGTCCTGGACCTGGGGAGCCCGCAGCTGGCCATGCACTCGGTGCGGGAGATGGCCTGCACGTCCGGCGTGCTGCAGACCATCACCCTCTTCAAGGTAGCCGCCCTCCGGCCCCTCCCCTGCCCCGCTCCATCCCCCGTTGCCGCCGCGGCCTCGGGGCCCCCGCCGGTTGCCGGGGCAACGTCCCCGGCGCCGAGTGACGGGCGGGTTGCTATGACGGCGGGGATGGAGACGCGGAAGACGGCCCCCCCCCCCCGGCCCTCGCTCGGGTCCTCCCGCCTCTCGGCAGAGCCGCCGTCGGGGACGCGTGGGTGGAAATCGGGGTGCCGTTCACCCCCGTCTATCATTGAGTGGGGTTACGGGGAAATTCTCTCTCTCTCTAACTACGATCCTCTCCCTTTCAGGGCTTCTTTGAACTCTTTCCTGCCGTCAGCCACAACATGGTGCTGGATTGAGTCCTCGCCTCGCACCCCCTCCCCACTTGCGCGGCGGCGGGCGGGGTTCCCCTCCCCCGTCTGATGGAGAAATCCCGGCCGGATGGAGGAATGGATTATTAAAATGAATTTTTCACTCAGTCGTGCCCTCTGGGGGGGTGAAAGGCTGAAAGGGGACTAGCCGGGGTTGGGGAAGGGAGACGAGACGTTGTGGTGGGGGGGGGAAATTCAACCCTCTGTAATAATAATAATGTTGGTATTTGTGAAGCACTTACCCTGTGCAGAGCGCTGTTCTAAGCGCTGGGGGAGATACAGGGTCATCAGGTTGTCCCCCGTGAGGCTCAGAGTCTTCATCCCCATTTGACAGATGAGGTCACTGAGGCCCAGAGAAGTGAAGTGACTCGCCCTCAGTCACCCAGCTACCAAGTGGCAGAGCTGGGATTCGAACCCATGACCTCTGACTCCCAAGCCCGGGCTCTTGCCACTGAGCCACGCTGCTTCCCAAGCGGCATGGCGTAGTGGATAGAACAAGGGACTGGTAGTCAGAAGGACGCGAGTTAATAATGATGGTATTTGTTAAGCGCTTACTATGTGCCAAGCACTGTTCTAAGCGCTGGGGGAGATACGACTCCTTTCTGGCTAGTGCAGCAGGGTCGCCTGTCCTAGCAATCGACTCCGGTCACCGGCCGTCGTTCGTTCTCTTCCCCGGTCCTCCCGGACCGACCAGCTCGGAGACTGATCGCTTTCTGGGGCTTCGATCCATCCCTCAGTGCTACTTATTGAGCGCTTGCTGAGTACAGAGCACTGTACGAGGACTTGGGAGAGTAGAATGGAACAGAGCCAGTAAACACGTTCCCGGCTCACGTCGAACTCGCAATCTAGAGGGGAACAAGTATCGGTATAAGATAAATTACGGCTACGGGCGTTAAGTGGCGTGAACCCGTCTTTGGATAGAGATGGTCTCTGTTGCCGAATTGGACTTTCCGAGCGCTTACTACAGTGCTCACGGTAAGAGCTCAATAAATACGACTGAATGAATGGTGTGGGGCTGAGGGAGGGGTGAAGAAAGGGAGCAAATCAGGGCGGTGCAGAAGGGAGTGGGAAAAGAAGAGATGAGGGTTTTGGGAAGGTCTTTCATTCAGTGGTATTTATTGAGCGCTCACTGTGGGCAGAGCACTGTTGCAGGTGCTTGCCCTTGTTCTTGTTTTATTGCCATCGTTCTCGTCCGTCCGTCTCCCCCGATCAGACCGTAAGCCCGTCAAACGGCAGGGACCGTCTCTATCTGTTGCCGACTTGTTCATTCCAAGTGCTTAATACAGTGCTCTGCACATAGTAAGCGCTCAATAAATACTATTGAATGAATGAGTGAGAGGACTACAAAACAATAAATGATACATTCTCTGCCCACGACGAGCTGACAGTCTAGAGGGAGAGACAGACATTAATAGAAATAAGTAAATTACAGATATGTACTTAAGTGTTGTGGAGCTGGGAGGAGGAGATAATAATAATAATGTTGGCATTTGTTAAGTGCCTACTATGTGCCGTGCACTGTTCTAAGCGCAGGGGGAGATACAAGGTCATCAGGTCGTCCCACATGAGGCTCCCGGTCTTCATCCCCATTTTACAGATGAGGTAACTGAGGCACAGAGGAAGTGAAGTGACTTGCCCAAGGTCACCCAGCTGACTGGCGGTGGAGTCGGGATTACAACCCGTGACCTCCGACTCCCAAGCCCGCTCTCTTTCCACTGAAAGGAAGGGGGAGAGGACGACGCAGAAGGGAGTGGGAGAAGAGGAAAGGAGGGCTAGGTCAGGGAAGGCCTCCTGGAGGAGATGGGCCTGCAATAAGGCTTTGTCCATTCCAAGCGCTTAGTACAGTGCTCTGCACAGAGTAAGCGCTCGATAAATACTACTGAATAAGGCTTTGAAGAGGGGGAGAGTCATCGTCTGTGGGATTTGAGGAGGGAGGGCCTTCCGGGCCAGAGGCGAGATGGGGGCCGAGGGCCGGCGGCGGGACGGGCGAGATGGAGGCCCACGGAGGAGGTTGGCATGAGAGGAGCGGAGCGCGCGGGCCGGGCCGGAGGAGGAGACGGGCGAGGTGAGGTAGGAGGGGGAGAAGCGATTGATTTAAAACCAAAAATGAGGCATTTCTGTTTGACGTGGAGGTGGACGGGCAACCCCTGGAGGTTCTTGAGGAGTGGGGAAACACGGCCTCAACGTTTCTGTAGAAAAATGACCGGGGCCGCAGAGCAAAGTCTGGACCGGAGTGGAGAAAGACAGGAGGTCGGCCAGGAGGCTGAGACGGTCATCGAGGCGGGAGAGGGTGAGCGCTTGGATCAACGTGGTAGGAGGGAGGATGGAGAGGAAAGGGTGGATTTTATTCATTCATTCAATAGTATTTATTGAGCGCTTACTATGTGCAGAGCACTGGACTAAGCGCTTGGGACGAACAAGTCGGCAATAGATAGAGACGGTCCCCGCCGTTTGACGGGCTTACGGTCCGATCGGGGGAGACGGACGGACGAGAACGATGGCGATAGATAGAGTCGAGGGGAAGAACATCTCGTAAAGACCGATGGCGACTAAATAGAATCGAGGCGATGTACAATTCATTAACAAAATAAATAGGGTAACGAAAATATAGACAGTCGAGCGGACGAGTACGGTGCCGAGGGGAGGGGAAGGGAGAGGGGGAGGAGCAGAGGGAAAGGGGGAAAAGAGGGTTTAGCTGCGGAGAGGTGAAGGGGGGGTGGTAGAGGGAGTAGAGGGAGAAGGGGAGCTCGGTCTGGGAAGGCCTCTCGGAGGTGGTGAGTTTTAAGTAGGGTTTTGAAGAGGGGAAGAGAATGAGTTTGGCGGAGGCGAGGAGGGGAGGGCGTTCCGGGACCGTGGGAGGACGCGGGCCGGGGGTCGACGGCGGGACGGGCGAGACCGAGGGACGGCGAGGAGGTGGGCGGCGGAGGAGCGGAGCGTGCGGGGTGGGCGGTAGAAAGAGAGAAGGGAGGAGAGGTAGGAAGGGGCGAGGTGATGGAGAGCCTCGAAGCCCAGAGTGAGGAGTTTCTGTTTGGAGCGGAGGTCGATAGGCAACCACCGGAGTTGTTTAAGAAGGGGAGTGACAGGCCCAGATCGTTTCTGCGGGAAGATGAGCCGGGCGGCGGAGTGAAGGATAGACCCGAGCGGGGCGAGAGAGGAGGAAGGGAGGTCAGAGAGAAGGCCGACACGGTAGTCTAGCCGGGATATCACGAGAGCCCGTAGCGGTAAGGTAGCCGTTTGGGTGGAGAGGAGAGGGCGGATCGATGTCGGGAAGGTCAGATCGACAGGTTTTAGTGATGGATTGAGTAGGGGGGTTGAATGAGAGAGATGAGTCAAGAATAATGCCAAGGTTACAAGCCTGGGGGACGGGAAGGATGATGGTGGTGTCCACGGCGCTTAGAATAGTCTTGGCACATAGCGCTAACAAATACCAATATTTTGATTATTATCATTACAGTGATGGGAAAGTCAAGGGGGAGGACAGGGTTTGGGTGGGAAGATAAGGAGCTCAGTTTTATTCATTCATTCATTCAATAGTATTTATTGAACGCTTACTATGTGCAGAGCACTGGACTAAGCGCTTGGAATGGACAGTTTGGCAGCAGATAGAGACCATCCCTGCCCACTGACAGGCTTACAGTCTCATCGGGGGAGAGACGGACAAAAACAAGACAAGTTAATAGAACAAGACAACCTTTTAGACACTTTAAATTTGAGGAATACTCAGGATATCCAAGTAGAGACATCTCGAAGGCAGGAGGAGATGCGAAGCCGCAGAGAGGGGGTGAGATCAGGGCTGGAGAGGGAAATTCGGAAATCATCCTCATAGCAGTGGTAGCTTGAGCCCTGGGACAGTCTAGTCTCCCCCGACTAGACTGTAAGCACATCGTTGGGCAGGGATTGTCTCTATCTGTTGCTGAATTGTCCATTCCAAGTGCTTAGTATTCATTCATTCACTCAATAGTATTTATTGAGTGCTTACTTGTGCAGAGCACTGTACTAAGCACTTGGAACGGACAAATCGGTAACAGATAAAGACAGTCCCTGCCCTTTGACGGGGTTACGGTCTAATCGGGGGAGACAGACAAAAGCATCCTCTGCACATAGTAAGCGCTCAATAAATACTACTGAATTGAATTGATCCAAAGAGTTCCCCAAGGGAGCCTTGAGGGACCCCCACAGATAGAGGGTGGGAGGCAGAGGGGGAACCCGTGACGGGGACTGAGAAGGAGCGGCCAGAGAGATAAGAGGAGAACCGGGAGAGGACGGAGTCAGTGAAGCCGAGGTGGGATAACATTTCCAGGAGCAGGAGGTGGGCCACGGTGTCAAGGCAGCTGAGAGGTGGAAGGGGATGAGGACGGAGTAGGAGCCGTTGGATTTGGCGAGAAGGAGGCCATCGGTGACCTCGGAGAGAGAGCGGAGGGGACGGAAGCCAGATCGGAGAGGGTCCAGGAGAGAATCGGAGGAGAGGAATTTGAGACAGCGGGTGTCGAAGACTCGCTCCAGGAGTTTGGAGAAGAACGGAAGGAGAGAGTTGGGACCATCCCTGGAGGGAGCCAAGGGGTCAAGAAGGGTTTTTTTTAAGATGGGAGGATGGACGCGTGTTGGAAAGCAGTGGGGAAGAAGCCACTGGAGAGCAGTTTCCTCATCCAATCATATTTATTGACTCCCTATTGTGTGCAGAGCACCGTAGTAAGTGCTAAACAGTTGAAGATGGCGGTCAGCGAGGGTCGGAAGGGGCAAGTGGCTTGATAAGATGTGAAGGGAGGGGATCTGATGCGCAGGTGGAGGGGGTGGATTTTGAGAGGAAGAAGGAGATTTCCTCTTGAGATATTGCCGGGAAGGAGGGGAGAGTCGAGGAAGGGGCAGGAGAAGGGAGTCACTTAAGAGGAGCAGGGAAAATCTGATAAGATGTGAAGGGATGGGATCTGATGTGCAGGTGGAGGGCGTGGATTTTGAGAGAAGGCAGGAGATTTCCTCTTGAGATACTGCCGGGAAGGAGGGGAGAGTTGAGGAAGGGGCAGGAGACGGGAGTCACTGCAGAGGAGCGGGGAAAATTTTAGGGAGAACATGCCGGATAGGTACAATTTTCTCAATAAAAGTAGGTTATCAGATCGTTAGGGGCAAGAGGTTTTACAGATGAGGTAACTGAGGCACAGAGAAGTGAAGAGACCGGTCCAAGGTCGCACAGCAAGCAGAACCAGATAGAACCCAGGTCCCCTTACTCCCAGACCTGGGATCTTTCCACTTTCCAGGCTCTGCTTCTTCCCACTGTGGACAAGGATCATGCCCACCTACTCTATTGTATCGTATTCTCTCAACTGCTTAGTAATAATAATAATAATGTTGGTATTTGTTAAGCACTTACTATGTGCTGAGCACTGTTCTAAGCGCTGGGGGAGATACAGGGTCATCAGGTTGTCCCACACGAGGCTCACAGTCTTAATCCCCATTTTACAGATGAGGGAACTGAGGCACAGAGAAGTTAAAGTGACTTACCCACAGTCACACAGCTGACAAGTGGCGGAGCGGGAATTCGAACCCATGACCTATGACTCCCAAGCCCAGGCTCTTTCCACTGAGCCACGCTGCTTCTCTCAATATCGATTCATTCATTCTATCGTATTTATTAAGCGCTTACTGTGTGCGGAGCATTCATTCATTGGTATTTATTGAGCGCTTACTGTGTGCCCTGGTCTAACACTTGGAAAATACAATTTGGCAACCGATAGAGACCATCCCCGCCCAACAACGGGCTCACGGTCTAGAAGGGGGAGACAGACAACAAAACAAAACAAGTAGGCAGGCATCAATACCATCAATATAGATAGATAAATAGATTTAGACGTTCCCTGCCCACAAAGAGCTTACAGTCTAGAGGGGGAGACATTAAAATAAATTACAGGTGAATATATAATAATCATAATTATGGTGTTTATTCGTTAAGCGCTTACTATGTGTTGGGCACCGTACTAAGGAGTGGGGTAGATAACAGAAACTCGGGTTAGACATGGTCCCTGTCCCACATGGGGCTCACATTCTCAATCCCCATTTTATAGATGGGGTAAACTGAGGCACAGAGAAGTGAAGCGACTTCATTCTTCAATCGTATTTATTGAGCGCTTCCTGTGTGCAGAGCACTGTCCTAAGCGTTTGGAAAGTACAATTCAGCAACAGAGACAATCCCCGCCCGCAACGGGCTCCCAGTCTAGAAGGGGGGAGACAGACAGCAAAATAAGAATAATGATGTTGGTATTCGTTAATTCGTTACATCATTAATAAGAGTAATAAATGTGCACAAATATACAAAAGTGCTGTGGGGAGGGGAAAGGGGTAGAGCAGAGGGAGGGAGTCGGGGCGACGGGGAGGAAGAGCGGAGGGAAAGGGAGGGCTCAGTGTGGGAAGGCCTCCTGGAGGAGGGGAGCCTCAGGAGGGCTTGGAAGAGGGGAAGAGAGTTAGTTTGGCAGATAATAATAATAATGTTGGTATTTGTTAAGCGCTTAGTATGTACAGAGCGCTGTTCTAAGCACTGGGGTAGATACAGGGTCATCAGGTTGTCCCACGTGAGGCTCACAATCTTAACCCCCATTTACAGATGAGGGAACTGAGGCCCAGAGAAGTGAAGTGACTTGCCCACAGTCACCCAGCTGACTAGTGGCAGAGCCGGGATTCGAACCCGTGACCTCTGGGTCCCAAGCCCGGGCTCGTTCCACTGAGCCACGCTGCTTCAGATGTGAGGAGGGAGGGCGTCCCGGGCTGCAGTAGGTCGCGGGCCGGGGGTCGACGACGGGCCGGGCGAGCCGGAGGCCCGGGGAGGAGGCGAGCGGCGGCAGAGGAGCGGAGTGTGCGGCCCGGGACGGAGGAGGACGGAAGGGAGGGGAGGGAGGAGGGGGGTGAGGGGATGGGGGGCTTGGAAGTCAACGGTGACGAGTTTTTGTTCATTCAATAGTATTTATTGAGCGCTTACTATGTGCAGAGCACTGTACTAAGCGCTTGGGATGAACAAGTCGGCAACAGATAGAGACGGTCCCTGCCGTTTGACGGGCTTACAGTCTAATCGGGGGAGACGGACAGACAAGAACAATGGCACTAAACAGCGTCAAGGGGAAGAACATCTCGTAAAAACAATGGCAACTAAATAGAATCGAGGCGATGTACAATTCATTAACAAAATAAATAGGGTAACGAAAATATATACAGTTGAGCGGACGGGTACAGTGCCGTGGGGATGGGAAGGGAGAGGTGGAGGAGCAGAGGGAAAAGGGGAAAATGAGGCTTTAGCTGCGGAGAGGTGAAGGGGGGATGGCAGAGGGAGTAGAGGGGGAAGAGGAGCTCAGTCTGGGAAGGCCTCTTGGAGGAGGTGATTTTTAAGTAAGGTTTTGAAGAGGGAAAGAGAATCAGTTTGGCGGAGGTGAGGAGGGAGGGCGTTCCAGGACCGCGGGAGGACGTGGCCCAGGGGTCGACGGCGGGATAGGCGAGACCGAGGGACGGCGAGGAGGTGGGCGGCAGAAGAGCGGAGCGTGCGGGGTGGGCGGTAGAAAGAGAGAAGGGAGGAGAGGTAGGAAGGGGCAAGGTGACGGAGAGCCTCGAAGCCTAGAGTGAGGAGTTTTTGTTTGGAGCGGAGGTCGATAGGCAACCACTGGAGTTGTTTAAGAAGGGGAGTGACATGCCCAGATCGTTTCTGCAGGAAGATGAGCCGGGCGGCGGAGTGAAGAATAGACCGGAGCGGGGCGAGAGAGGAGGAAGGGAGGTCAGAGAGAAGGCTGACACGGTAGTCTAGCCGGGATATAACGAGAGCCCGTAACAGTAAGGTAGCCGTTTGGGTGGAGAGGAAAGGGCGGATCTTGGCGATATTGTAGAGGTGAAACCGGCAGGTCTCGGTAACGGATAGGATGTGTGGGGTGAACGAGAGGGACGAGTCAAGGATGACACCGAGATTGCGGGCCTGCGGGACGGGAAGGATGGTCGTGCCATCCACGGTGATGGAGAAGTCTGGGAGCGGACCGGGCTTGGGAGGGAAGATGAGGAGCTCAGTCTTGCTCATGTTGAGTTTTAGGTGGCGGGCAGACATCCAGGTGGAGACGTCCCGGAGGCAGGAGGAGATGCGAGCCTGAAGGGACGGGGAGAGGACAGGGGCGGAGATGTAGATCTGCGTGTCATCTGCGTAGAGATGGTAGTCAAAGCCGTGAGAGCGAATGAGTTCACCGAGGGAGTGAGTGTAAATGGAGAACAGAAGAGGGCCAAGAACTGACCCTTGAGGAACTCCAACGGTTAAAGGATGGGAGGGGGAGGAGGCTCCAGCGCAGGAGACCGAGAATGATCGGCCAGAGAGGTGAGAGGAGAACCAGGAGAGGACAGAGTCCGTGAAGCCAAGGTGAGATTAGGTACGGAGGAGGAGGGGATGGTCAACAGTGTCAAAGGCAGCAGAGAGGTCAAGGAGGATCAGAATGGAGTAGGAGCCATTGGATTTGGCAAGAAGGAGGTCACGGGTGACCTTAGAGAGAGCAGTCTCGGTAGAGTGGAGGGGACGGAAGCCAGATTGGAGGGGGTCTAGGAGAGAATGGGAGTTAAGGAATTCTAGGCATCGATCGTAGACGACTCGTTCTAAGATTTTGGAAAGGAAGGGTAGTAGGGAGATAGGACGATAACTGGAGGGGGAAGTGGGGTCAAGAGCGGGTTTTTTTAGGATGGGGGAGACGTGGGCGTGTTTGAAGGCAGAGGGGAAGGAGCCCTTGGAGATTGAGTGGTTAAAAATAGAAGTTAAGGAAGGGAGGAGGGCAGGGGCGATGGTTTTAAGAAGGTGAGAGGGAATGGGGTCCGAGGCGCAGGTGGAGGGGTGGCACTTGCGAGGAGGGAGGAGATCTCCTCTGAGGATACTGCAGGGAAGGATGGGAAAGTAGGGGAGGGGGTTGGTGGGGGGGAGGGGAGAGGCGGAGGGGTGACTTTGGGAGCTCAGACCTGATCGTGTTGATTTTCGTGAGGAAATAGGTGGCCAGATCATTAGGGGTGAGAGATGGGGGAGGGGGAGGAACAGGGGGCCTAAGGAGAGAGTTAAAGGTCCGGAACAATCGGCGGGGTGACGGGCATGGGTGTCGATGAGGGAGGAGAAGAAGCTTTGCCTGGCGGAGGAGAGGGCAGAGTTAAGGCAGGAAAGGATAAATTTGAAGTGTGTGAGGTCGGCTTGGTGCTTGGACTTTCGCCAGCGGCGCTCAGCAGCTCGAGCATAGGAGCGTAGGAGGCGGACGGAGGAGGTGATCCAGGGCTGTGGGTTAGTGGCGCGAGAGCGGCGGAGGGAAAGGGGGGCGAGAGAGTCGAGATGAGTAGTGAGGGTGGAGTTGAGAGCGGAGACCTGATCGTCGAGAGTGGGAAGAGAGGACAGGGCGGCAAGGTGAGGCGAGATGCTATTGGAAAGACGGATGGGATCGAGAGAGCGGAGGTCTCTGTGGGGCAGTAGCGAAGATTTGCAGGGGGAGGGAGTGTGAGAGATGAGGCAGGTGAGAAGGTTATGGTCCGAGAGAGGGATTTCAGAGTTGGTGAGTGAGGAGATAGTGCAGCGGTAGGAGATGACAAGATCGAGGGTGTGACCGAGTCGGTGAGTGGGCGCGGTATGGTGGAGGAGGAGGTCGGCAGAGTCGAGGAGGGATAGCAGGCGGGCGGCAGAGGAGTCGTCGGGTACATCCGTATGGATGTTGAAGTCTCCAAGGATCAGAGTGGGCAGAGAGAAGGAGAGAAGGAAGGTGAGAAAGGGGTCAAGGTGGTTGATAAGGAGGTTGATAGGCAACCACTGGAGGTTTTTGAAGAGGGGAGTGACAGGCCTAGAGCCTTTCTGCAGGAAGATGATGCAGGCAGCAGAGTGAAGAATAGACCGGAGCCAGGGGGGACGGGAGGAAGGGAGATCCGAGAGGAAGCTGATGCCATAATCCAGTCAGGATATGAGGAGAGCTCGTACCAGCAAGGTAGCAGTGTGGATGGAGAGGAAAGGGCGGATCTTGGCGATGCCACCAGTAAGCTTTCTCTCTTTCTCCAACCCGGCCCTCACAGAGCAGCGCGGCTCAGTGGAAAGTGCCCGGGCTTCGGAGTCAGAGGTCATGGGGTCGACTCCCGGCTCTGCCACTCGTCAGCTGTGGGACTGTGGGCGAGTCACTTCGCTTCTCTGGGCCTCAGTGACCTCATCTGGAAAATGGGGATGGAGACTGGGAGCGTCACCTGGGACAACCTGATGACCCTGTATCTACCCCAGCGCTTAGAACAGTGCTCTGCACATAGTAAGCGCTTAACAAATACCAACATTATTATTTGGCTGCTCCGGTGCCACTCACCTCCTCCCTGGGCGTCAAGCTGGCCCGGCCCGCCGCCGACCCCCGGCCGCACGTCCTGCCTCTGGCCCGGAAGGCCTTCCCTCCTCTAATCCACCAGGCAATTCCTTTCCCCCACAAAAGCCTTATTGAAGGTCCACCTCCTCTGAGAGGCCTTCCCAGGCTAAACCCCCCTTTTCCCCATCTCCCACTCCCTTCTGCCTCGCCCTGACTCGCTCCGTTTGCTCTCCCCATAATAATAATGTTGGTATTTGTTAAGCGCTTACTATGTGCAGAGCACTGTTCTAAGCGCTGGGGGAGATATAGGGGAACCAGGTTGGCCCACGTGAGGGTCCCCGTTAATCCCCATTTTCCAGATGAGAGAACTGAGGCCCAGAAACGTGAAATGACTTGCCCCCAGTCACACAGCTGATGAGTGGCAGAGCCGGGATTCGAACCCATGAACTCTGACTCCCAAGCCCGGGCTCTTTCCACTGAGCCACCCATACCACTTACGTCCATATTTGTCATTTTATTTATTTGTATTGATGTCCGTCTCCCCCCCAGACTGTGAGCTTGTTGTTACTGTTTATTGTTGTATTGAACTTTCCCAAGCGTTTAGTACAGTGCTCTGCACATAGTAAGTGCTTAATAAATACAACTGAATGAATGAATGGATGGATGAATGAATGAACACTAGTGACGAGGATGATGAAGATGCTAATGGTAACCCATCCGTAATGATATTTATTGAGCTCTTACTGTGTGCAGAGCACTGAGCTAAGCACTTGGGAGAGGACAATACAACAGAGTCGGCAGACACGTTCCCTGCCCACAAGGAGCTTACAGTCTAGAGGGGGAGACATTCAAATAAATTACAGGTGAATATATAATAATCATAATTATGGTGTTTATTCGTTAGGCGCTATGTGTTGGGCACCGTACTAAGGAGTGGGGTAGATACCAGAAACTCGGGTTAGACACGGTCCCTGTCCCACATGGGGCTCACATTCTCAATCCCCATTTTATAGATGGGGTAAACTGAGGCACAGAGAAGTGAAGCGACTTCATTCTTCAATCGTATTTATTGAGCGCTTCCTGTGTGCAGAGCACTGTCCTAAGCGTTTGGAAAGTACACTTCAGCAACAGAGAGAGACAATCCCCGCCCGCAACGGGCTCCCAGTCTAGAAGGGGGGAGACAGACAGCAAAATAAGAATAATGATGTTGGTATTCGTTAAGCGCTTACTATGTGCAGAGCACTGTTCTAAGCGCTGGGGTAGTCAACAGGCATCAATAGCCTCATTATAAACAGAATTGTAGATACATATACATCATTAATAAAAGTAAATGGAATTATAATTATAAATATGTACATATGTACACCAGTGCTGAGGGGTGGGGAGGGGGGTAGAGCAGAGGGAGGGAGTCGGGGCGATGGGGAGGGGGAACTGAGGAAGCAGCGTGGCTCAGAGGCAAGAGCCCGGGCTTGGGAGTCAGAGGTCATGGGTTCGAATCCCACCTCCGCCCCTCGGCAGCTGTGTGACTGTGGGCAAGTCACTTCACTTCTCTGGGCCTCAGTTCCCTCATCTGTCAAATGGGGATGAAGACTGGGAGCGTCACGTGAGACAATCTGATGACCCTGTATCTCTCCCAGCGCTCAGAACAGTGCTCGGCACATAGTAAGCGCTGAACAAATACCAACATTATCATTATTAAAAGGGGGGCTCAGTCTGGGAAGGCCTCCTGGAAGAGGTGAGCTCTCAGGTTCCAGCAGACAAGTGGCCGAGCCAGAATTAGAACCCATAACCTTCTGACTCCTAGGCCTATCCATGACACCATGCCGCTTCTTACATGCCTAAGAATGTATACGTACATACATGCATGCATAAGTACGTATACTAACATACATAGGAAGTAAATTTATACATAATTAAATTTATAAATTTTGACGTGCATAAGTAAATTTACATAAGTATCCAGTGCTTAGTACAGCACCTGGCACAAATTCATTCACTCATTCATTCATTCAATAGTATTTATTGAGCGCTTACTATGTGCAGAGCACTGGGAATGTACAATTCGGCAACGGAGAGAGACAATCCCTGCCCACTGATGAGATCACAGTCTAAACGGGGGAAGTGCCTAACAAATACCATAATCATCATTATTATTATTATTGTTATAAACAAATACCATAATAATCATAATGTTGGTATTTGTTAAGCGCATACTCTGTGCAGAGCACTGTTCTAAGCGCCGGGGTAGATACAGGGTCATCAGGTTGTCCCGCGTGAGGCTCACAGTTAATCCCCATTTTACAGATGAGGGAACTGAGGTCCAAAGAAGTGAAGTGACTTGCCCACAGTCACAAAGCTGACAAGTAGCAGAGTCGGATATTTATTTATGCTTAACAAATACCATAATCATACCATACCATAATAATACCAAATATATTATTATTAAGCATACTTCAGTATACATAAGTATACATGCTGCTTCTTATATACATAAGATGTATATACATAAACATAATCTCCTGCCCACAAGAAGCTTACAGTCCTGCGGGGGAGACAGATATTAAAATAAATTAACAGATGGATACGCACATAAACAGGACCCCCGCATTCATTCAATGGGAAGCCACGAGGCTCAGTGGAAAAAGCCCAGGCTTGGGAGTCGGAGGTCATGGGTTCTAATCCCGACTCCGCCACTTGTCAGCTGTGTGACTTTGGGCCAGTCGCTTCACTTCTCTGAGCCACATCTGGCAAGTGGGGATGAAGCCCGCCCCACGTGGGACAGCCTGATGACCTTGTATCTCCCCCAGAGCTAAGAACAGTGCTTGGCACATAGTAGGCGCTTAACAAATACCGTCATTATTATTATTACTATTATTATTCAATCGTGCTGAGCACTTCCTGTGTGCACAGAAGAAGCTTAGAGTCTACAGGGGGAGACAGATATTACAATAAATTAACAGCTGGATTTATACATAAGTGCTGATGGGAACCGGATAAAAAACCAAAGTTCTCAAAGGGTTCAGATAATAGGTGGGAATAGGAGAATTGAGAGCTTAATCAGGAAAAGGCACATTGGAATCGATTCTGGAAAATCAGGATGGACAAAGTCCCTGTCCCGCATGGGGCTCACGGTCTGAGGGGGAGGGAGGGCAGGGGTTGAATCCCCATTTTCCAGATGAGGAAACTGAGGCCCAAAGAAGGTGAATGACTCGCCCAAGGTCACGCAGCAGACAAGTGGCAGGTGGGGAACCGCTCAACGATCCCAGACCGAGCCCCCCTTTTTCTCTGCTCCCTCTCCTGTCCTCGTCTCCCCAACTCCCTCCCTCTGCTTTACCCCCTCCCGGCCCCATAGCACCTGTGTATGTATGTATAGATCTATAATTCTATTTATTCTATTAATGATGTGTATCTATCTACAATTCTATTCATTTTGATGCTATCGACGCCTGTCTACTTGTTTCGTTTCGGTGTCGGTCTCCCTCCTTTTAGACTGTGAGCCTGTTGTTGGGCAGGGATGGTTTCTGTTGCCAAATTGCACTTTCCAAGCGCTTAGTATCGCTGGGGGAGATACAAGGTCATCAGGTTGTCCCATGTGGGCCTCACAGTCTTCATCCCCATTTTCCAGATGAGGTCACTGAGGCACCGAGAACTTAAGTGACTTGCTCAAAGCCGGGATTAGAACCCACAACCTCTGACTCCTAATGAATCAATCAATCAGTGGAATTTATTGAGTACTTTGTGGGTGCAGAACAGTGTACTGAGCACCTGGGGGAGTACAGAAAGAGTTGGTAGATATGTTCCCTGCTCACAGAGAGCTTCCAGTCTCGAAGAACCCAGGTGTTCCTCCTCCCAGGCTTGTGTTCTCTCCTCCAGTCCCCAAGGCTTCTTCTAACTCTCCGCCCGCCTTCTCATGGTATTTGTTAAGCGCTTACTACGTGTAAACACTGCTCTAAACGCTGGGGCGGACACGGGGTAATCAGGTTGGACACAATCCCTGCCCCCCTGAGGTTCCCAGGCTTAAACCTCCTTTTCCAGAGGAGGGAACTGAGACCCAGAGGAGTGAGTCACTTGCCCAAGGTCACCCGGCAGACAAGTGGTAGAGTCAGGATTGGAACCCAGGTCCTTCTGACTCCAGGCCCGAGCTCTACCCACTAGGCCACTCTGCTTTTCTCTAACTCTAATTCTCCCCTGGCCCAGCCACCGTCTCTGCGGGGGGCTGACAGATCAGAGGGGAAGCGGCATGGCCTAGTGGATAGAGCCCGGGCCTGGGTTCAAATCCCAGCTCCGCCATTTGCCCGCTAGGTGACCTGGGGCAAGTCACTTCACCACTCTGGGCCTTGGTTTCCTCATCTCTAAAATGGGGATTCAATCCCTGTTCTCCCTCCTACTTGGACTGTGAGCCCCAAGCGGGACAGGGATTGGGTCCGATTTTATTAGCTTGAATCTTCCCTAACACTTAGTAGAGTGTTTAGCCCTTTAGACTGGAAGTCAGTCAGCCAGTCATATTTATCGAGTGCTTACTGTGTGCAGAGCACTGTGCTAAACGCCTGGGAAAGTACAGGAGAAAAATAAACAGGCACATTCCCCGTCCAAAAGAGAAGCCGCGTGGCTCAGTGGAAGGAGCACAGGCTTGGGAGTCAGAGGTCACGGGTTCTTATTCCGGCTCTGCCACTTAGCTGTGTGACTGTGGGCAAGTCACTTCACTTCTCTGTGCCTCAGTTCCCTCATCTGGAAAATGGGGATTCAAAGTGTGTGAGCCCCACGTGGGACACCCTGATGACCCCGTATCTCCCCCAGCGCTTAGTACGGTGCTCGGCACATAGTGAGCGCTTAACAAATACCAACATTATTACCATTAGAGGGAGAGACAGATATTAATATGAATAAATAAATTACGGACTTAGTAACAATAATAATGATGTTTGTGAAAGCGCTTACTGTGTGCCAGACACTGTTCTAAGCACTTGGGTAGACACAAACAAATCGGGTCGGACGCAGTCCCTGTCCTACGTGGGACTCACGGCCTCCATCCCCATTTTACAGATGCGGGAACTGAGGCCCAGAGGAGTGAAGCGACCTGCCCAAGGTCACCCAGCGGACAAATGACGGAGCCAGGATTAGAACCCGGGTCCTTCTGACTCCCAGGCCCGGGCTCTAGCCAGGAGGCCGTGCTGCTCCTCTTATGTTGCCGAGTTGTACTTTCCAAGCGCTTAGTCCAGTGCTCTGCACACGGTAAGTGCTCAATAAATACCATTGAATGAATGTACATAATTGCTGGGGGGCTGGGACTGTGGGCAGGGAATGTGTCTGTTTTACTGTCCTGTCGTCCTCTCCCAAGTGCTTAGCACAGTGTCCTGCACACAGTAAGCGCTCAGTAAATATGATTGACTGGCAAAGGAAGCGCTTAACAAATATTACAAAAACGGGGAGGGTCGGCGGGGATTCCCAGAGTTGGGGTGGAGGCCGGGTCAGAGGTCACAGTCTAGAGTGGGGGGAGACAGACGTCAAAACGGGTAAACGGGCATCGACAGCATCGATAGAAATAAATAGAATTAGAGATAGATGCATCATTAATAAAAATAAATGGAATTATAATGATAATGATGCCTATTAACGTCTGTCTCCACACCTCTAATAATAATGATAATGATGGCATTTGTTAAGCGCTTACTACGTGCCGAGCACCGTTCTAAGCGCCGGGGGAGATACGGGGTCATCGGGTTGTCCCACGTGGGGCTCACGGTCTTCGTCCCCATTTTACAGATGAGGGAACTGAGGCACGGAGAAGTCAAGTGAGCTTGTCGTTCATTCATTCATTCGATTGTATTTATTAAGCATTTACTGTGTGCAGAGCACTGTGAGCTCATTGTAGGCAGGGGCTGTCATTCTTTATGGTTGTATTGTACTTTCCCAAGCGCTCAGTACAGTGCTCTGCACACAGTAAGCGCTTAATAAATACTGGCAAGTAGAGTTAAGAGTTTAAAGAGTCCCATAATTATGATTCATTCATTCATTCATTCATTCATTCATTCATTCAATCGTATTTATTGAGCGCTTACTATGTGCAGAGCACCGGACTAAGCACTTGGAATGGACAGATCGGTAACAGAGACAGTCCCTGCCCATCGAAGGGCTCCCAGTCTAATGGGGGGAGACGGACAGACAAAAACAATAGCAATAAAACAAAAACAGTAGCAATAAACGATTGAATGAATGAATGAATACGATACAACACGCCTCATCAGAAGGTCGTGGGTTCTAATCCCAGCTCCGTCACTTGTCCGCTGGGTGACCTTGGGCGAGTCGCTTCACTTCTCTGGGCCTCAGTTCCCTCCTCTGGAAAACGGGGATGGAGACCGTGAGGTCGAGTTGGGACAGGGACTGCGTCCGATCCGATTTGCTTGTAATAATGTTGGTATTTGTCAAGCGCTCACTATGTGCAGAGCACCGTTCTAAGCGCTGGGGGAGATCCGGGGTCATCGGGTTGTCCCACGTGAGGCTCCCGGTCTTCATCCCCGTTTTCCAGAGGAGGGAACTGAGGCCCAGAGATGTGAAGTGAGCCAGCGCAGAGAAGTGAAGTGACTCGCCCACAGTCACCCAGCTGAGTGGCAGAGGCGACATTCGAACCCATGACCTCTGCCTCTCAAGCCCGGGCTCTTTCCACTGAGCCACGCTGCTTCTACAGCGCTTAGTACAGCTCCCAGCACATAGTAAGCCCTTCCCAAATACATACGCGTCCATATCTATTATTCATTCATTCATTCATTCGGTCGTATTTATCGAGCGCTTCCTGTGTGCAGAGCACCGGACTAAGCGCTGGGGTCGGTAGACGGTAATCGGCTTATCCCACGTGGGGCTCGTGGTTTGAATCCCATTTTCCAGATGAGGGAACTGAGGCCCAGAGACGCGAAGTGACTCGTGGCTCAGTGGAAAGAGCCCGGGCTTTGGAGTCGAGGCTCATGAGTTCGAATCCCGGCTCCGCCACTCGTCGGCTGGGGGACTGTGGGCGAGTCACTGCACTTCTCTGGGCCTCGGTTCCCTCATCTGGAAAATGGGGATGAAGACCGGGAGCCCCACGGGGGACCACCTGATTCCCCTCTGTCTACCCCAGCGCTTAGAACCGTGCTCGGCACCCAGTAAGCGCTTAACGAATACCAACATCATTATTATTATTATTAAGTCCCACGGCCGACCACCGGCAGGGCCGGGCCCAGGACCTCCGACTCCCAGGAACGAATACCAACATCATTATTATTATTATTAAGTCCCACGGCCGACCACCGGCAGGGCCGGGCCCAGGACCTCCGACTCCCAGGCCCGGCCTCTCGTCGCTGAGCCGCGCTGCTCCTCTGTTCATTGTATTAACCACGGGCAGATATCTCTAATTCCATTTCTTTACACAGAGGGTAGCGATGCCCGTCCACCCGGTTTCTCCGATCGTCCGTCTCCCCGCTTCTGGACCGCGAGCCCGTCGTCGGGCAGGGATGGGGTCTGTCCGGTGCCGGAGCGGACTCGCCGAGCGCTTAGCGCAGCATCCCGCCCTCGGCGAGCGCTCGACGAACACCGACCTAAGGAATGAACAGGCCCCATCGTCGACGCTCATCCTTTCTAGCGGTCCCCGATCGTCGTCGCTTATTATTTCTAGTGGTCCCCGGGCCTTTAGGCCAGGTTGGGCCTGCAAGGAAGCGTTCCCTGAAGGGGATGGAAGGATGGACCCGAACGAGATCTTGGGGGGGGGGCCGGAGAAGGGGGGAGGGGGGCCGGGGCCGTGACGCTCTCGGTGACGCAGGGGCCCGGACTTGGGGAGGGGGGAGGCCGAGGGAGGGGAGGGGACCGAGGATGGGGGGCTTCGGAGCCGGAGAGGCCTAGGATTGGTTGGGAGATTCTGGGGGTGTCGAGGGGGGGGTCTCTCTGACAGGTCCCGCCCCCCCACCCCCAGCCCCCGGCCTCCGGCCGGTGCCTCGGCGGTCCTGGCCGGGGAGGGAGGCGGGGAGGCCCGGAGCCAGAGAGATGGGGAGGCCGCGACCCCCGCGACCCCCGCGACCCCCGCGACCCCTGCGAACCCTCTACGGCCTCCTGCTGCTGGTTGGCCAACTCAGGGGCAGCGACTCGGCCAGTGCCCACGGTCAGGAGGGACAGGCGGGTTGGGGGAGGAAGGGGGGGGTGCCGGGGGGTCTCCTGGGGGGTCTCTGGGGAAAGGGGCAGGGCCTGGGGGGCTAGGGGAGGGCCCCGGGGAGGTCATGGGGAGGGGGGCGGGGGCCGGGGGCCGGTGCTGGGGGCGATGGGGACCCCCGGCATCTGTTCCCTGAAGGGGTCTGGGGGTTTGGGAGGGGGTCTTTGGGGGGGGGCCGGAATCCGGGAGCGCCCCAAGGGGGGCCCGGGCTGGGGGAAGGGAGGGGAAAGGGGGGGGCGGGGGGCGAGGGGGGTCCAGTTTGGGGGGTCCGGAGGGCTGGGAGGGAGGAAGGGAGGGATGGGGTGGGGGGGGTCTCCCCCTCCTAGGTCCCCTGCCCGGGCCCGGCGCTGACTCACCGCTGGCTCAGCGCTGACTCACACACACACACACACACACACACACACACGCACACCGGGGGCGGGGGGCGGGGGGGACCCGCCCAACCCACCCCCCGCACCCCTAAAACTCTCCCCCTCCCCATCCGCCCGGCTCCCCCTTGCGATACCCCTCCAACCCTCAGTTCTGCCCCTCCCCAGCTCTACCCCCTCCCCCTCCCGGGACCCCCAGTTCTCCCCCTTCCCCATCCCCCCGGCTCCTCCCCCCGGGGCCCCCGGTTCTCTCCCTCCCCATCTCTGGAGCCCCCAGTTCTCCCCCTCCCCCTCCCCCCGGGACCCCCAGCTCTCCCCCTCCCCATCTCTCTCCGCACCCCCAGCTCCCCCCTTCCCCCTCCCCCCGAGACCCCCAGTTCTCCCCCTCCCCATCTCTGGAGCCTCCAGTTGTCCCCCTCCCCCTCCCCCCGGGACCGCCCGGCTCTCCCCCTCCCCATCCCTCTCCGCACCCCCAGTTCTCCCCCTCTCCCTCCCCCCGGGACCCCCAGCTCTCCCCCTCCCCATCTCTCTGGAGTCCCCAGCTTTCCCCCGGGACCCCCAGCCGTCCCCCTCCCCATCCCTCACCGCACCCGCAGTTCTCCCCCGCCTCCCCGGGATCCCCAGCTCTCCCCATCCCCCCAGGACCCCCAGTTCTCCCCCTCTCTCTCTCTCCCCAGACCCCCAGCTCTCCCCCTCCCCATCTCCCTGGAGCCCCCAGTTCTCCCCCTCCCCGGGACCCCCAGCTCTCCCCCTCCTCCTCCTCCCCTCGGGACCCCCCAGCTGTCCCCCTCCCCATCTCCCCAAGGGAGGGGCGGGATGCGAAGGGTCCCCGGGAGGGAAGGGGGCGCCTGAAGCCCCCCTCCCCGCCCCCCCGGGATGAAGCCCCCTCCTCTTCTTCCTGCTCCTGCTCCTGCTCCCGCCGCTGGCGCCGGGGAGCCCACAGACCACCGACCGCTACGGCACCGACCACTGGACCGCTAGAGCACTGGAGCACTAGAGCACGGAGCACTAGAGCGCCGCACACTAAGAATAACGATAATAATAATGTCGGTATTTGTTAAGCGCTTCCTATGTGCAGAGCACTGTTCTAAGCGCTGGGGGGAATACAAGGTGATCGGGTTGTCCCCCGTGGGGCTCACGGTCTTCACCCCCATTTTCCAGAGGAGGAAACCGAGGCCCAGAGAAGTGAAGGGACTCGCCCACAGTCCCACAGCTGACAAGGGGCAGAGCCGGGATTGGAACCCGTGATCTCTGACTCCCAAGCCCGGGCTCGTTCCACTGAGCCACGCTGCTTAGAGCACTGAGCACGGAGCACTGAGCACTAGAGCACTGTGCATTAGAGCACTGCACACTAGAGCATTGAGCACGGAGCACTAGAGCGCTGCGCACTAGAACATTGAGCACGGAGCACTGAGCACTAGAGCACTGTGCTTTAGAGCACGGCACACTAGAGCATGGAGCACTAGAGCACTGTACACTAGGGCATTGAGCACGGAGCACTAGAGCACTGCACACTAGAGCATGGAGCAGTGAGCATGGAGCTGGGAGCAGTACAACACTAGAGCGCCGAGCGGGGACCATTGAGCATCAAGTACTGAGCACTAGGCACCGAGCACCAAGCACTGAGCGTCGAGTACTGAGCACTAGAGCACGGAGCACTGAGCACTAGAGTACTGAGCACCAAGCACGTAGCATCTATGCTATCGATGGCTACTACTGAATGAATGAATAGCATCGAGCACTGAGCACAAGAGCGCTGAGCACGGAGCAGTAGAGCACTGAGTTCTCTGGTCTCTGTAGTCGCCCTCCCCCCCCAGTTTTTGGGGAGGGGGCTCCGGTCTCCCCCCCCCCCAAAATCACCCCCACATCCCCCCTCTTTCCCTCTCCCAGTCGACCCTCTAAGACCAGAGTCCAGCCGACCCCCGGATGGTAGTCATTCATTCCTTCAGTGGTATTTACTGAGCACCTACTGTGTGCGGAGCACTGTACTGAGTGCTTGGGATAAGACAGCACAACGATAAACAGACATATGATCATCACTAATAATACCAAAGATATATAATACAAATATATCCTATATCATACAGATACCAACGTTGTTAATAATGACGATGCTGATGGTATTTGTTAAGCGCTTACTCTGTGCCAAGCGCTGTTCTGAGCGCTGGGGGCGAGAGAAGGTCATCAGGTTGGCCCCCGTGGGGCTCGCGGGCTCCATCCCCATTTCCCGGATGAGGTCGCTGAGGCCCAGAGAAGGGAAGCGGCCCGAGGTCACGCGGCAGAGGCGGGATTAGAACCCACGTCCTCTGACTCCCAGGCCCGGGCTCTTGCCGCTGAGCCCCGCTGCTTCCCTACCCACAACGAGCTTCCAGTCTTGCGGGGGGGATGAGGGAACCCCGAAGCAGCCTTAGTAATAATAATAATAATAATGTTGGTATTTGTTAAGCGCTTACTCTGTGCAGAGCACTGTTCTAAGCGCTGGGGTGGACACGGGGTCATCGGGTTGTCCCACGTGAGGCTCCCAGCCTTCATCCCCATTTGACAGGGGAGGTCACTGAGGCCCAGAGAAGGGAAGCGACTCGCCCCCCAGTCCCACAGCTGACGAGGGGCAGAGCCGGGATTCGAACCCACGACCTCTGACTCCCAAGCCCGGGCTCTTGCCACTGAGCCACGCTGCTTCCCCTTAGTAGGCGAGGAGGAGGAGGGGGCTGGAATGGGGGGGGTGGAGGGGAGGACTTGGGGGAGTCCCCTTGCTCCCCACTGTTAGAGAGGGGAAACTGAGGCCGCGGCGAAGCCCCGTTCTCAGCATCCCTGTCCAGCCAGAATCCATCCCTTCCCCGGGGGAGTGAATGAACCTGTTTGGGGGCGTCCACCACTGCTCCGTCCCCCCTCCCCAACGGCCCCCACCCCAACATGAGCCCCTTCCTCTCCTTTTGAGCCCCCCCAATCCTCTGCCCACCTCCAGGGTGCCTCTTCGACCACAGGCTCTGCTCTCATCAGGAGATCTGCATTCAAGGTGAGTGGCAAGCGCTTAGTACGGTGCTCTGCACGCAGTAAGCGCTCAGTAAATACGACCGGATGAATGAATGAATGAATGAATTAATGGTAAGGGGGAGAGAGGGGGGCCGGGTGGGCGGGGGTGGACCACCCCCACTTTTGCCCCGATGCCCAGGAAACTGTAAGCCCGTCAAAGGGCAGGGACCGTCTCTATCTGTGGCCGATTTGTCCATTCCAAGCGCTCAGTCCGGTGCTCTGCACCTAGTAAGCGCTCAATAAATACGAATGAATGAATGAATGAATGAATGAATGAATGAATGAATGAATGAATGAATGAATGAATGAAACGGCTGAGTCAGCCGTTGACCCAACCAAGCCCTTTCCCCAACTGGGCTGGGAAGGATGGAGGGAGAAGTCTTGGTTGGTTTTTTAATTCCAATCTTAATTTTCTATTTGGTATTTTCGTTCGCTAGTATTTGCTGGGCGCTTACTAGGTGCAGAGCGCTGGACTAAGCGCTTGGAATGGACAATCCGGCCCCGGAAAGAGACAATCCCTGCCCAGTGACGGGCGCACAGTCTCAAAAATATGGTGTCCGTTAAGCGCTTACTATGTGCCAAGCACTCGGCTTGTATCTCCCCAGCGCTTAGGATAGTGCTTGGCACATAGTAAGAAGAGCTTAACAAGTACCATCGTCATTAGTAACTGCTTACTGTGTGCCAGGCAATGTACTGCCAGTGCTTAGAACAGTGCTTGGCACAGAGTAAGCGGTTAACAAATACCGCAGTTATTATGATTATTATTAAGCGCTGAGGTGGAAGGGCATCAGGTCGTCCCCCGTGGGGCTCCCAGTCTTCAGCCCCATTTTCCAGATGAGGTCCCTGAGGCCCAGAGAAGTGAAGCGACTTGCCCACGGTCACACAGCTGACAACGGCAGAGTTGGGATTCGAACCCACGACCTCTGACTCCCAGGCCCGGGCTGTATCCATTCAGTTCCCTCATCTGGAAAATGGGGATGGAGACCGGAAGCCCCACGTGGTTCGGGGATTGGGTCCGACCGCCCTGGCTCGAATCAACCCCAACGCTTAGTACAGTGCCTGGCACATAATAAGCGCTTCACAAATACCACCCTTCTTCTTATTCTAATCCCCGTCCCGCCCCGTGTCTGCTGTGTGACCTTCAGCAAGTCGCTTCACTTCCCTGGGCCTCAGTGCCCTCGTAAAAATAATGGTAATGGCATTTGTTAAGCGCTCACTGTGTGCAAAGCACCGTTCTAAGCGCTGGGGGAATACGAGGTGATCGGGTTGTCCCACGTGGGGCTCACAGTCGTCATCCCCATTTTACGGAGGAGGGAACTGAGGCACGGAGAAGTTAAGTGACTTGCCCAAAGTCACCCAGCTGACAAGTGGTGGGATTCGAACCGGTGACCTCGGGGGTCTCAAGCCGGGGCTCTTTCCGCTGAGCCACGCTGCTTCTCTGGAAAATGGTCTTCACCCTCATCTGGAAAACGGGGGTGAAGACGGGGAGCCCCACGGGGGGCGGGGCCTGGGTCAAACCCGCTTATATGGTACCTACCCCGGCCTTCAGTACAGTGCTTCGCACAAAGTAAGCGCTTAACGACTACTATGAAGAAGCGGCAGGGCGTGGCGGATAAAGCCCGGGCCCGGGATCCAGAAGGACCTGGGTTCTAATTCCGCCCCCGCCGCTGGTCGGCTGGGTGACCCTGGGCAGATCTACCCCAGCACTGAGTATTTATTCATTCATATTAATTTCTGTTTTCCCCTCTTGACCGGGAGCTCATGGTGGGCAGGGAATATGTCTGTTGTTGTATTGTCCCCTCCCAAGCGCTTAGCACAGTAAACGCTCAGTAAATACGATTGGAATGAATGAACGGTGATGCACAGTAAGCAAGTACCTCAGCGATGACGACAGAACTCGGGCCCGGGAGTCGGAAGGTCGTGGGTTCTAATCCCGGCTCCGCCACGCGTCTGCTGCGTGGCCTCGGGCAAGTCGCTTCACTCCTCTGGGCCTCGGCGACCTCATCCGGAAAATGGGAATGGCGACTTTGAGCCCCACACGGGACAGGGACTGTATCCGGCCTGATCTCCCTGTATCCACCCCAGCGTTTAGTACGGTGCCTGGCACAGAGTAAGCGCTCAACAAATACCACTCCTCGACTGTAACCCCGACATGGGCAAGGATTGTCTCTTTTTCTTGCCGAATTGTATTTTCCAAGCGCTTAGTCCGGTGCCCTGCACACAGTAAGCGCTCGGTAAAGTCTATTTAATAATAATAATAATGGCATGTTAAGCGCTTACTATGTGCAGAGCACCGTTCTAACTGCTGAGGGGGATTCAAGGCGATCAGGTTGTCCCGCGTGGGGCTCCCGGGCTTCGTCCCCGTTTTCCAGATGAGTCACTGAGGCCCAGAGGAGTGTAGGGACTTGTCCAAGGTCACACAGCAGACACGCGGCGGAGGCGGGAGCAGAACCCGCGACCTCTGACTCCCAAGTCCGGCCTCTTGCCCCGGCGCCACACGGCTTAATGAATGGATGAATGGCACCGATGAAACGCTTAACGAATGCCATAAAAACACCCTAAATCAATCCCACCATTATCATTGTCAATCTGGTGGTTAGTGGCCGGGGGGGGGGGGGGGGGGGGGGGTGGGTCTCAGCCTCTGCCTTCTCAGTTTTTTTATTATTATTAATACTATTTGGTTGCTATTTTTTATTGGTAATATCAATGATTTGTGATTCATCGATCGATATTAGCATTTAATTATTCTTCTATCTCCCAGATGGTCTGTTTGGGCAATGCCAGGTGGGCCCAGGGGGGTCACGGTCCATCCTCCAGGTGACCTCTCCCGTCCTGCGGCGCCTTCAAGACGTCCTGCAGCAGCTCATGGCTCAAGGTCAAATCCCGGGTCGGGCGGGGACCCCCAGGAGGAGGAGGAGGAGGGGGGAGGTGTGGGAGGGGGCTGGGATCCATGCTTCTGTCGGGTGTGTCGTTCCCCCCCCCCCCAAAAGAACCCTAACGATAATAATAATTGTCGTGTTTATTATTATTAATAATAATAATAATGATAATGTTGGTATTTGTTAAGCACTTACTATGTGCAACGCACTGTTCTAAGCGCTGGGGGAGAGGCAGGGTCATCAGGTTATCCCCCGTGAGGCTCACAATTAATCCCCATTTTCCAGATGAGGTCACTGAGGCCCAGAGAATAGTGTTGGCATTTGTTAAGCGCTTACTCCGCGCAGAGCACTGTTCTAAGCGCCGGGGGAGATGCAGGGTCGTCAGGTTGTCCCACGTGAGGCTCCCAGGCTTCATCCCCCTTTTCCAGATGAGGTCACTGAGGCCCAGAGAATAATGTTGGCATTTGTTAAGCGCTTACTCCGTGCAGAGCACTGTTCTAAGCGCCGGGGGAGATGCAGGGTCGTCAGGTTGTCCCATGTGAGGCTCCCAGTCTTCACTCCCCATTTTACAGATGAGGGAACTGAGGCCCAGAGAAGTGAAGGGACTCACCCTCAGTCACACAGCCGACAGGTGGTGGGGTCGGGATTAGAAGCGCTTACTCTGTGCCAGGCCCTGTATAAGCGCTGGGGTGGGTCCAAGCAAATGAGGTTGGACCCTGTCCCTGTCCCACGTGGGGCTCCCGGTCTCCATCCCCATTTTCCAGATGAGGGAACTGAGGCCCGGAGATAATAATGTTGGTATCTGTGAAGCGCTTACTCTGTGCAGAGCACCGTTCTAAGAGCTGGGGTAGATACAGGGTCATCGGGTTGCCCCACGTGAGGCTCACAGTCTTCATCCCCATTATACAGATGAGGTGACCGAGGCCCAGAGAAGCGAAGTGACTCGCCCACGGTCACCCAGCTGACAAGTGGCGGAGCCGGGATTCGAACCCATGACCTCCGACTCCCAAACCCGGACTCTTTCCACTAATCCATGCTGCTTCACACAGCAGATTAGAACCCAGGTCCTTCTCATCCTGGCTATATCTACTAGGGCACACCGCTCCTGGTTCGGCTCTGCCACTTGTCAGCTGTGTGGCCTTGGGCAAGTCCCTTCACTTCTCTGGGCCTCAGTTCCCTCATCTGGAAAATGGGGATGAAGCCTGGGAACCCCGTGTGAGAGAGAAATCTCCCTCTCCCTTCTGCGTTGCCCTGACTTGCTCCTTTTGCTCCTCCCCTTTCTCCCTGCCCCATAGCACTTAGGTACATATCCATCATTTTATTCATTATTATTATTATTATTATTATCACGATGGGTTCGAATCCCGGCTCTGCCACTTGTCAGCTGTGGGACTGTGGGCAAGTCACTTCACTCCTCTGGGCCTCAGTGACCTCATCTGGAAAATGGGGAGGAAGACTGGGAGCCCCACGTGGGACAACCTGATGACCCTGTATCTACCTCAGTGCTTAGGACAGTGCTCTGCACATAATAAGTGCTTAACAAATACCAACACTATTATTATTATTAATCATATTTATTGAGCACTTACTGTGTGAAAAGCACTGTACTAAGCGCTTGGGAGAGGCAACAGAACATCAGACACATCCCTGCCCCCAGAGAGCTGACAGCCTAGAGGGGGAGACAGACATGAAGAGAAATTAAAAATAAGAACAATAATAATGATGATGGTATTTCTTAAGCGCTTACTATGTGCCAAGCACTGTTCTAAGCACTGGGGTAAATACAAGGTGATCGGGTTGTCCCATGGAGGGGGTCCCGGTCTTCATCCCCATTTTCCAGATGACGTCACTGAGGCCCAGAGGAGTGAAGTGACTCGCCCAAAGTCACCCAGCTGACGAGTGGCAGAGGCGGGATTAGAACCCACGACCTCGGACTCCCAAGCCCGGGCTCTTAAATGAGGAATGTGGACCTAAGTGGTGTGGGGCTGGGTGGGGTGCGTGGAAGGACGGGAGTGAGTCGAGGCGATGCGGAAGGGAGAGGGACAAGAGGAATAATAATAATAATGGCATTTGTTAAGCGCTTACTATGTGCGAGGCACTGTTCTTAGCGCTGAGGGAAAAGGGGGGGGCGTAGTCAGGGAAGGCCTCTTGGAGGAGGTGGGCCTTCAGTAGGGCTTTAGAAACGAGGACGAGTCACTGTCCGATCTGAGGAGGGAGGGCAGGACGTGGGCCAGGGGTCTGTCCTCTCCCAAGCGCTTAGTACAGTGCTCTGCCTTCATTCCATCGTATTTATTGAGCGCTTACTGCGTGCAGAACACTGTACTAAGCGCTTGGAGAAGTACAATACAGCAATAGAGGCAATCAGATCCCTTCCCACAATGAGCAGACACAGGCCCTGACCCCGTCTTCATCCCCGTTTTCTAGATGAGGCCCAGAGAAGTGACTGGCCCAGGGTCACCCAGCAGCCACGGGGCAGAGGCGGGATCAGAACCCGGGTCCTCGGGCCCGGGCTATCTCCGCTAGCCTGCAACGGAGCTGGTAGCCACATTTCCAGTGAGCGCTCCATAAATGCCACTGAACGAACGACTCTCTCGTCACCCACCGACCCCAGGTCGGAGGGAGAGATGAGACGCGGAGGACGAGGGGGAAGAGAGGAGGCAGGGTGGCCCCATGGGCAGAGCTCAGGATCGGAAATCAGGCCTGTGGGGGAGTGGGAAGCTCGCTGAGGGCAGGGAACGTGCCCGTCTGTTGTACCGTGCTCTCCCCAGTGCTTAGTACAGTGCTCCGCACACGGTGAGCGCTCCATAAATAGCATTACCGGACCGGTTGTTTATTGCGATGTCTGTTTTTCTCGTTTTGAGGTCTGTCTTCGCCCCCCTCTGGACTGTGAGCCCGTTGAGGGCAGGGATCGTCACTCTCTTGCCGTACCGTACTTTCCCAAGCGCTCGGTACAGCGCTCTGCACCCAGTGAGCGCTTAATAAATACGATTGAAGGGATGAATAAATAACAGGGACTGTGTCCAGCCCGATTTGATCGTATCCACCCCGGCGCTTAGTAGAAGCAGCCGGGGCTCAGTGGCAAGAGGCCGGGCTTGGGAGTCCGAGGGTCGTGGGTTCGAATCCCGGCTCTGCCACTTGCCTGCTGGGTGACCTTAGGCGAGCCGCTTCACTTCTCTGGGCCTCGGTGCCCTCATGTGTAAAAGGGGGACGAAGCCCGTGAGCCCCACGTGGGACGACCCGATGACCCCGTATCTCCCCCGGCGCTTAGAACGGTGCTCGGGCACATAGGAAGCGCTTCACAAATCCCCTGATTATTATGGCTTAGTGGACAGAGGCCGGGCTTGGGAGTCAGAGGTGGTGGGTTCCAATCCCGGCTCCGCCGCCGGTCAGCCGTGGGACTTTGGGCGAGTCACTTGGCTTCTCTGGGCCTCGGCGACCTCATCTATAAAATGGGGGTGAAGACCGGGAGTCCCACGTGGGACAACCTGATGACCTCCTATCTCCCCCAGCGCTCAGAAGGGTGGCTGGCACATAATAAGCGCTTAACAAATATCACTATTATTATTATTATTATTATTACTAAGAAGCAGCGTGGCTCAGTGGCAAGAGCCCGGGCTTGGGAGTCAGAGGTCATGGGTTCGAATCCCGGCTCCGCCCCTTGTCAGCTGGGGGACTGTGGGCGAGTCACTTCACTTCTCTGGGCCTCAGTTCCCTCATCTGGAAAATGGGGATGAAGACCGGGAGCCTCCCGTGGGACAACCCGATGACCCCGTGTCTCCCCCGGCGCTTAGAACGGTGCTCTGCACAGAGTAAGCGCTCAACGAATACCAACATTATTATTATTATTATTAAGATGGGCCGCCAGTGGGTCAGGCCCCGGGGGTCCACCTCCCTCCTCCGCCTGCTGTGACCCACCCCTCTCCCTCCGACCCCCCAGGCTTATCCTGGCAGGATGATCTCACCCAGCTGGTCATCTCCCAGGAGCTGGAGCGTATTCCCCGCCTCCCCCCACCAGATCCCGGCTCCGGGGACAGGTAAGGCCCATCTCCCACCCCGGACTCCCGGGGGGTGGGGGGCAAGGGGGACCCCCCGGGGGTGAGGGAGGGGGCCGGGGGGAAGAACGGAGGCCTTCCGAACCCCAGGCCAGGGCACGGATTCCTGTCCCTTGGGGTGCGCTCTCCCAAGCAGTTAGCGCAGCGCTCTTAGCACGGGGCGATTCATCCATTCGTTCGATCCTATTTACTGAGCGCTTACCGTGGGCAGAGCACTGGACTAAGCGCTTGGAAAGTACAGCCGGGCCACAGAGAGAGCCAATCCCTACCCAACGACGGGCTCCCGGGCTAGATATCCCAAGGTCACCTCCAGCCGTCCTCTTCCTCGGGCACGCGGGCGGTCGAGGCAGCTCCGAGAGGTCCCCCGCGGAAGAGGAAGGGTCTCCCCCGTGCGACAACGGGGCGGCCTCCCACCCCCTCCCACCCCCCCCGACTCCCGACCCTCCGGCCGGCCTCTGGTCCTCGTCCGCTGGCCTCCCTGCCTCGACCTCACCGCCGTCCGGCCTGTCCCCGCAGGTCGGCCGCCTCCAGGAGGTCCGCCGTCCCCCGGGGGTGGCGGGGTCCGGCCGGGCGGGCGGGAGCGGGGGTCCCGGGCCCGGCCGGAGGAGGCCCGGCGCTCTTCCCTCCGCTCCTGGAAAACCTGCTGCTGCAGCCTTACCTGTTCCACCAGGTGAGTTCGACGTCCCACCTCGGGCCGGGGGTCAGGGGTCAGGGAGGGTCACCCTAACCTCAGGCCTACACCTGGGTTCCCCCTTCCATCCCTCCCCCTACATCGGGACCTCCTGGCTTCACGTCTACTTGGGTTGTGCTCTCCCGAGCGTTCGGTCCAGTGCCCTGCTCCCCCTAGACTGAGGCGGCGTGGCTCAGTGGAAAGAGCCCGGGCTGGAGACTCAGAGATCATGGCTTCAAATTCCCGCTCCGCCGCCTGTCAGCTGTGTGACTTAGGGCCAGTCACTTCACTTCTCTGGGCCTCAGTTCCCTCATCTGTAAAATGGGGATGAAGACTGGGAGCCCCACGTGGGACAATCTGATCACCTCGTATCATTCCCAGCCCTTAGAACAGTGCTCGGCACATAGTAAGCGCTTAACAAATGCCATCATTATTATTATTATTATCATTAGACTGTCAGCTCCCTTGAGGGCGGGGGTCGGTCTACTGGGTTGTGCTCTCCCAAGCGCTTAACAGTGCTCCGCACACAGTAATAATAATAATGTTGGTATTTGCTAAGCGCTTACTATGTGCCGAGCACTGTTCTAAGGGCTGGGGTGGATACGAGGTCACCAGCTTGGCCCACGTGGGGCTCCCAGCCTTCATCCCCATTTTCCAGAGGAGGGAACTGAGGCCCGGAGAAGTGAAGTGACTTGCCCACAGTCACCCAGCTGACAGGCGGCGGAGCCGGGATTAGAACCCATGACCTCTGACTCCCAAGCCCGGGCTCTTTCCACTGAGCCACGCTATCAGCTCCTTAATAATAATGATGATGATATATGACGATGACGACGATGGTATTTGTTAAGCGCTTACTATGTGCCAAGCCCTGTTCTAAGCGCTGGGGGAGATACAAGGTCATCAGGTTGTCCCACGTGGGGCTCACGATCTTCATCCCCATTTGACAGGTGAGGTCACTGAGGCCCAGAGAAGCGAAGCGACTTGCCCAGAGTCGCACCGCTGACCGGGGGCGGAGCCGGGATTCGAACCCACGACCTCTGACTCCCAAGCCCGGGCTCTTGCCACTGAGCCACGCCGCTTCTCGACGCAACAGTTAAACCTGACCGTACTCTCCCAAGAGGTCAGCGCAGTGCTCCGCACACAGTGCTCCCCCTTCAGCAGGTGCTCGGCCCCCATCCATGCTCGAGGCGGAGAAGCAGCGTGGCTCAGCGGCAAGAGCCCGGGTCTGGGAGTCAGGGGACGTGGGTTCGAATCCCGGCTCCGCCGCTCGTCTGCCGTGTGACCTCGGGCCAGCCGCTTCGCTTCTCTGGGCCTCAGTGACCTCATCTGTCAAATGGGGATGAAGACGGCGAGCCCCACGTGGGACAACCTGATGACCTTGTCTCTGCCCCAGCGCTTAGAACAGGGCTTGGCACATAGTAAGCGTCTAACGGATACTATTAGCATTATTATCGACGTCACGGGCGATTTGGACCGCCGGGGTGATGGAGCCTGAGGTCGGCAGGGGAGGAGAAGGCGCCGAGCCCCCCGAGGGCAAGACTCCCCCTCGCCCCCCGACCCCCGTCTTTACAAACAGCGTGGCCTAGCGGCTAGAGCCCGGGCTGGGAAGTCGGAAGGTCACGGGTTCAAATCCCCGCTCCGCCACTCGTCTGCCGGGTGACCTCGGGCGCGTCGCTTGACTTCTCCGGGCCTCAGTCGCTTCATCTGGCAAATAATAATGTTGGCATTTGTTAAGCGCTTACTCCGTGCAGAGCACTGTTCTAAGCGCTGGGGTAAGACAGGGGAATCATGGTGTCCCACGTGAGGCTCCCAGTCTTCACCCCCATTTTCCAGATGAGGTCACTGAGGCCCAAAGAAGTGAAGCGACTGGCCCACAGTCCCACAGCTGACGGGTCGCAGAGCCGACATTCGAATCCATGACCTCTGACTCCCAAGCCCGGGCTCTAGGGAGCCCCACTAGGGACGGGGCCTGCGTCCGACCCCATGCGCTCGGATCCACCCCAGCGCTCGGGACGGGCAGTAAGGGCTTCGCGTAGACCGCGATTATTATTATAATTGTCGTCTCCTTCTCTCTACAGTTCGGGGGGCCTCCCAAGGCCGAGCCCCCTCCCGTCTTCGGCAGGGCCTCCTCCAAGACCCTGTTGGGGTCTTATCCGGGCCCTTCCTACGGGGCCCCCCCAGAACCAGACGTGGGGTTGCTCTACCTGTCCCCCCCGGCCCCGCGGGGCCATCGAGGCAGAGACGGCGGGAAGAGGGGGCAGCCCCCGGCCGGGGGTGGTCCGGAGAGCCCCGGGGAGGGCGGCCGGAGGGGTCCCGGCCCGCAGGGGAGGACCCCGGCCCGGCGGCCCCCGCCCTCCGCCCGCCAACCAGGTAACTCCATCCAATAAAAATCGTCGAGGTCATCATCATCACGGTAATAATGATATTTGTCAAGCGCTTACTATGGCCGGGCACTGTTCTAAGCGCTGGCACTCGCCGAGCACTTACTACTAGTAATGATAACGTTGGTATTTGTTAAGCGCTTACTACGTGCCGGGCACCGTTCTAAGCGCAGGGGTAGACACAGGGGAATCAGGTGGTCCCCCGTGGGGCTCCCGGTCTTCATCCCCATTTTCCAGATGAGGGAACTGAGGCCCGGAGAAGTGAAGTGACCTGCCCAGAGTCACCCAGCTGACAAGTGGCCGAGCCGGGATTCGAACCCATGACCTCTGACTCCCAAGCCCGGGCCCTCCCCACTGAGCCGCGCTGCTTCTCTAATCACGATGGTCTCTGTTAAGCGCCGGCTATGGGCCGAGCACCGTTCTAAGCGCCGGGGGAGGTACGAGGTCATCGGGTTGGCCCACGTGGGGCTCACGGTCTTCGTCCCCAGAGTGGCTCAGTGGAGAGAGCCCGGGCTTGGGAGTCAGAGGTCATGGGTGCGAATCCACGTTCTGCCCCTTGTCGGCTGGGTGACCGTGGGCAAGCCGCTTCATTTCCCTGGGCCTCGGTGACCTCATCTGTAAATTGGGGATTAAAACTGTGAGCCCCACGTGGAACAACCTGACGACCTTGTATCCACCCCAGCGCTTAGAACAGTGCTCAGCGCATTGTAAGCTCTTAACCAATACCATAATAATAATTATTATTATTATTATCTAGCCACTGGATCATGCTGTATCCCAATCCCCACCCAAAAGCATTCATTCCATCGTATTTATGGAGCGCTGTGTGTGGACAACTGTACTAAGCGCTGGGGGGAGTTCGATACAACAATAAGCAGACGCGTTCCCTGCCCACAACGAGTCTGGGCGGGGCGGGGAGGCAGACATTAATATAAATAAATAAATTAGAGATATGGACAGAAATGCTGTGAGGCGGAAGAAGGGAACCTGGGGTAGGAGAGTCGTTGAAGGAATCGACTCCCCCTCTAAACTAGAAGCTCATCACATCATCATCATAATAATGATAATGTAGGTATTCGTTAAGCGCTCACTCTGTGCAGAGCACCGTTCTAAGCGCTGGGGGAGATACAGGGTCATCGGGTTGTCCCCCGTGAGGCTCCCAGTCTCCGTCCCCATTTTACAGATGAGGGAACTGAGGCACAGAGAAGTGAAGCGACTCGCCCACGGTCCCACAGCTGCAAAGTGGCAGAGCCGGGAGTCGAACCCATGACCCCTGACTCCGAAGCCCAGGCTCTTTCCACTGAGCCACGCTGCTATGTGTTAAGCGCCTACTATGTACCAGGCACTGTACCGAACGCGGGAGTAGATTACAAGCTAATCAATTTAGACGCAGTCCCCGTCCCACATGGGGCTCACGGTCTCCATCCCCATTTTACAGAGGAGGAAACTGAGGCTCAGAGAAGTGACTTGCCCGAGGTCACACAGCGGACGAGTGGCGATCCCGGGATTAGAACCCAGGTCCTTTTGAGTCTCAGGCCCGGGCTCTACCCACTAGGCCATGCCGCTTCTCAGCCTGGTGGAAAGAGCCCGGGCCCGCGAGTCGGAAGACCGGGGTTCTCATTCGGGCTCAGCCCAGTTTCCTACGAGAAGCAGCGTGGCTCAGTGGGAAGAGCCCGGGCTTGGGAGTCAGAGGTCGTGGGTTCTAATCCCGCCTCCGCCCCTTGTCAGCTGTGGGACTTTGGGTAAGTCACTTCACTTCTCTGTGCCTCAGTTCCTTCATCTGTAAAATGGGGATTAAAAACTGTGAGCCCCACGTGGGACAACCTGAATACCTTGTAATAATAATAATAATGATAATGCTGGTATTTGTTAAGCGCTCACTATGTACAGAGCACTGTTCTAAGCGCTGGGGGAGATACAGGGTCATCAGGTCGTCTCACGTGAGGCTCACAGTTAACCCCCATTTGACAGATGAGGTAACTGAGGCACAGAGAAGCGAAGTGACTTGCCCACACCAGAGCTTAGGACAGTGCTTGGCACATAGTAAACGCTTAACAAATGCCATCATTATTATTATTATCATATGACCTAAGGCAAGTCCCTTTACTCCTCTGAGCCTCAGTTTCCTCACCTGTAAAATGGGGGGTCCAGTGTGGAGAATTCCATCATCCTCCGCCAAGCGTTTAGTCCAGTGCTCTGCACCCAATAAGCAGCACGGCCTAGTGGGCAGAGCCCGAGCCTGGGAGTCATCAGGACCCGCGTTCGAATCCCGGTTCCGCCCTCTGTCTGCCGTGCGACCTTGGCCGAGTCACTTCACTTCTCCGTTCCTCAGTTCCCTCATCTGTAAAATGGGGGTCGACGCTGTGAGCCCCACGTGGGCCAGGGACTGGATCCAACCCGGCCTGCATCCACCCCCGCGCTCAGGACGGGGCCTGGCACATAACAAGCGCTCATCAAATGCCCCGATTATTACTATTAAGAGGAAGCGCTCAGTAAATACGACCGACTGACTGATGGATTCCCCCGCCGCAGGGTCGCTCCCTCAGAATCCGACATCCAGGACCGCGGGCCCCGGGGTGGAACTGACCAAGGACCAGCTGGTCATCCTGTCCACCCTCCTGCAGCTCTTGCCGCCGGACACGGCCCCGGGTGAGTGGCTGGGGGAGACCCCCCCCCCCGGTGACCCCGGGGGTGGGGATGAGGTGGGAATCCTCGCTAGCCCCCCGGGCCTGGGAGTCAGAGGACGTGGGTTCTAATCCCGGCTCCGCCACCTCTCAGCTGGGCGACCTTGGACCAGCCACTTCACTTCTCTGGGCCTCAGTTCCCTCCTCTGGAAAATGGGGGTGAAGGCTGTGCGCCCCACGTGAGACGACCTGATGACCCTGTATCCCCCCCAGCGCTTAGAACAGTGCTTGGCACACAGTAAGCACTTAACAAATACCAACATTATTGTGGTTATTATTATTATTCTCCCACAGGGGGTTCCGAAGATGCCGCCGCCGGGGAGACCCAGAAGGTAGGATTCGCTCGATCGCATTTACGGAGCACTTGTTGTGTGACGAGCACTGACCTAAGCGCTTGCGAGAGGACTAAAGCATGGCCTACTGGGTAGAGCCCGGGCCTGGGAGTCAGAAGGTCATGGGTTCTAATCCCGGCTCAACCACCCGTCTGCTGGGTGACGTGGGGCAATGGCTTCGCTTCTCTGAGCCTCAGTTCCCTCACCTGGAAAACTGTGAGCCCCACGTGGGACAGGGACTGTGTCCAATCCGATTTCCTTGTATCCACCTCAGCGCTTAGTACAGTGCCTGGCACACAGTAAGTGCTTAACAAATACCATTCAAAAATTAAAAAATTATTAAGCGCTTACTATGGATAGAGCCCGGGCCTGGGAGTCAGAAGGACCTGGGTTCTAATCATTTCACTTCTCTGGGCCTCAGTTCCCTCATCTGTCAAATGGGGCTGAAGCCTGTGAGCCCCACGTGGGACAACCCGATGACCTTGTATTCCCCCCCAGTGCTTAGAACAGTGTTTGGCACCTAATAAGTGTTTAACAAATATCATTAGTATTATTATTATTATGAAAATGGAGATGAGGACGGTGAGCCCCACGTGGGGCAGGGACTGGGCCCAACCTGAATCGCTTGTATCCACCCTGTCGCTCAGTACAGTGCCTGGCACATAGTGAGCGCTTAACAAACAACCACAATTATTACTATTCTTATTATCTCCCGTCCCCCAACCTCGGCGTCAATCCCTAGCCCGGTGGCGGGTGAGGACGTGGGGCCCGATGAGGGTGGAGAAGCGGCTCGGCTTAGCGGAAAGAGCCCGGGCTTGGGAGTCGGGGGATGTGGGTTCTAATCCCGGCTCCGCCGCTTGTCTGCTGGGTGACCTTGGGCGAGCCACTTCCTTCTCTGGGCCTCAGTGACCTCCCCTGGAAAATGGGGATGAAGCCTGGGAGCCCCACGGGGGGCGCTTAGAACGGTGCTCGGCACCTAGTAAGCGCTTAACAAATGCCCTCATGATGATGATTATTATAAAGCGTCAGGTTTCCGTCGTCTCCCACCACAGCAGGCCATGGAGGGGGAGATGCAGCACGGTGACCCCGGGACCATCTCGGCCCCCACCACCCCAAGGCGGGAGCCGGAGGAGCCCAACTCCACGGCCCCGGCCCCCTCGGCCGCTCCGGCTCCCACCGCCCCGCCGGCCGAGCCCGTCCCGCTGGAGAAGAAGAGCCCCCCGCCGGACCGCGGCGGCCCCCGGGCTCCCCGGCCCCCAGCGCCTCGCCCGGTGGAGGAGTACGGCTACATCGTCACCGACCAAACGTGAGACCTTGGGAGGGAGAGGAGAGGGTGGGCCTGGGGGCGGCCAGGTCAGGGGACCCTTTGGGGGAAACCGAGGCTCTGGGCTCCAGCCTTCTAACCGATCGGCGGCATCCGGCTCTGTACTGAGCGCTTGGGAGAGGACGGTACAACGGAGTCAGTCAACAGGTTCCCTGAAAAGCAGCGGGGCCTAGCGGGTAGAGCCCGGGCCTGGAGTCAGAAGGACCTGGATTCTCAGGTGGCTTAGGAAAGAGCACAGGCTTGGGAGTCAGAGGTGGTGGGTTCTAATCCCGACTCCGCCCCTGGTCAGCTTTGGGACTTTGGACAAGTCATTTCACTTCTCTGGGCCTCAATTCCCTCATCTGGAAAATGGGGATGAAGCCCGTGAGCCCCACGTGGGACAACCTGATCACCTTGTATCTCCCCCAGCGCTTAGAACAGTCCTTGGCACGTTGTAAGTGCTTAACAAATACCAATATTATTATTATTATCATCGTTCCGGCTCCGCCACTTGTCCGCTGTGTGACCTTGGGCCAGTCACTTCCCTTCTCTGGGCCTCAGTGACCTCATCAGGAAAGTGGGGGTGAAGACTGAGAGCCCCACGTGGGACGGGGTCTGCCTCCGACCTGCTGACCCCGTAATAATAATAATAATGATGGTATTTGTTCAGTGCTTACTTGTGCCAAGCACTGTTCTAAGCACTGGGGGAGATACAAGGTCATCAGGTTGTCCCACGTGGGGCTCCCGGTCTTCATCCCCATTTGGCAGATGGAATAACTGAGGCTCAGAGAACTTGAGTGATTTGCGCAAGGTCACACAGCAGACAAGTGGTGGAGCGGGATTATTCATTCAATCGTATTTATTGAGCGCTTGCTATGTGCAGAACACTGTACTAAGCGCTTGGAATGGACAATTCGACAACAGATAGAGACCGTCCCTGCCCGAGGACGGGCTCACAGGATTAGAATCCACATCCTCTCACTCCCAAGCCTGCGCTCTTGCCGCTAAGCCACGCTGCTTCTCTTATCTTGTACCTCGTGTCTTATCTTCTGTGTCCCCCAGCGCTTAGAACAGTGCCTGGCACATAGTAAGCGCTTGACAAATGCCATCATCATTATTATTATCATTTACCACCAAGCGCTTGAGAGAGTCCAATCCAACAGAGTGGGCGGACACGTCCCCCGCCCACAGCGAGCTTACACTCCGGGGGAACGGCAAATCCATCGATCGGTGATCTTTACTGAGCGCTTCCTACGTGCCGAGCACTGTACTAAGCGCTTGGGTGAGTCCAATCCGACCGAGTGGGCCGACACGCTCCTTGACTTCGTCTCTAGACCGCCGGCACGCCGTGGGCGGGGACCGTGCCTCTTTACTGTCGAACGGTCCTCTCCCAAGCGCTTAGTACAGGGCTCGGCTGACAGTAGGCGCTCGATAAATGCCATCGAATGGACGAATGAACGAATGAGTTGCTTCTTCTTCTTCTTGTGTCCCTCCTCCTCCGCCCGGCCCGCCGGCCGCTGGCTCCCCAGGCCCCTAGGGTTGGCGGCGGGGGTCCGGCTGCTGGAGCTGCTGGCTGCTCACGTCCACCTCTCTTCCGGAAGCTTCATCAACATCAGGTGGGAAGGGGGGGGACCGCCGAGTGGGACGGGGTGGGGGGGAAGGGGCGAGGTGGGCTAGGAGGGGCCCTCGAACCCGGCGCCCGGGCTAACCGGGGAGGCCGCGCGGCCTACTGGGCAGAGCCCGGGCCCGGGAGGCAGAAACACCTGAGTTCTCCTTCCGGCTCCGTCACGTTCAAAATAAATAAAATAAATGTTGGTATTTGTTAAGCGCTTACTATACGCCAAGCACTGTTCTAAGCGCTGGGGGAGATAAGAGGCCATCAGGTCGTCCCACGTGGGGCTCACAGTCTTCATCCCCATTTTAATAAGAATAATAACGTTGGTAGTTGTTAAGCGCTTACTATGGGTCAAGCACTGTTCTAAGCGCCGGGGGAATAATAATAATAATAACGTTGGTATTTGTTAAGCGCTTACTATGGGTCAAGCACTGTTCTAAGCGCCGGGGGAATACGAGGTCATCAGGTCGTCCCACGTGGGGCTCACAGTCTTCATCCCCATTTTAATAAGAATAATAATGATGATGATGGTATTTGTTAAGCGCTTATTATGGGCGAAGCATTGTTCTGAGCGCTGGGGTAATAATAATAATCATAATGTTGGTATTCGTTAAGCGCTTACTACGTGCAGAGCACCGTTCTAAGCGCTGGGGGAGATACAGGGTCATCGGGTCGTCCCACGTGAGGCTCCCGGTCTTCATCCCCATTTGACAGATGAGGTCACGGAGGCCCAGAGAAGCGAAGTGACTCGCCCACAGTCACCCAGCTGACAAGTGGCAGAGGCTGGGATTCGAACCCCTGACCTCTGACTCCCAAGCCCGGGCTCTTGCCACTGAGCCACGCTGCTTCTCTGATACGAGGTCATCAGGTGGTCCCCCGTGGGGCTCCCAGTCTTCATCCCTTTTTTCCAGATGAGGTCACTGAGGCCCAGAGACGTGAAAGGACATGCCCACAGTCACACGGCTGACAAGGGGCAGAGCCGGGATTAGAACCCGCGACCTCTGACTCCCAAGCCCGGGCTCTTCCCACTGAGCTATGCTGCGTGTCTACTGTGTGACTGTGGGCAAGTCACTTCACCTCTCTGAGCCTCAGTTCCCTCCTCTGTCAATTGGGGATGAAGACGGTGAGCCCCGGTGGGGCTTAGTACAGTGACTGGCATATAATAAATGTTTCACAAATATTATTTATTATTATTATTCAGCGATTAGTACAGTGCCTGACTATAGTCAGTGCTTCACAGATGCCATTACTGTTGTTATTATTATTAGACGGTATCTACCTCAGCGCTTAGTACAGCGCCTTGCACACGATAAGCGCTTCACAAATACTATTAAGAAGCCGCATGGTGTAGAGGATGGAGCCCGGGCCTGGGCGTCAGAAGGACCCGGGTTCTCATGCCGACTCCGCCACTTGTCTGCTGTGTGACCTTGGGCGAGTCGCTTCACTTCTCTGAGCCTCAGTTCCCTCCTCTGGAAAATGGGGATGGAGACCGTGAGCCCCATGTGGGAAGGGGACTGATTTCATGATATCTACCCCAGCGCTTAGTACGGTGCCTTGCACATAGTAAGGGCTTCACAAATATCATTATGATGATGATGATGATGATTACTATTCAGTGCTTAATACAGTACCTGGAACATGGTAAGGGCTTCACAAATATCATTATGATGATGATGATGATGATGATGATGATTATTCAGTGCCCAATACAGTGCCCGGCATGAAGTAAGTCCTTCGCAAATGCCATTATTATTATTATTCAGTAATTAGCACAGGGGGTGACACAAAGTAAATGTTTCACAAATATTATTATCATTCAGGACTGAATACAGTGCCTGACAAAAAGTAAGTGATTCACACATATCATTATAATTATTATTATCATTCAGGGCTTAGTACAGTGCCTGGCACATATTAAATGCTTCACAATGTCATTATTATCATTATTATTATTATTATTATTCAGGGCTTAGTACAGTGCCTGGAACATATTAAATGCTTCACAAATGTCATTATTATTATTATTCAGGGCTTAGTACAGTGCCTGGAACATATTAAATGCTTCACAAATGTCATTATTTTCATTATTGTTATTATTCAGCACTTGGTACAGTGTCTGACACAAAGTGCTTCACAAATATCATTATTATTATTATTATTATTATTCAGCGCTTAGTACAGTGCCTGGCTATAGTAAGTGCTTCACAAGTATTATTACTCAGCACTTAGTACAAGTGCCTGGCACATACTAAATGCTTCACAAATATCATTATTATTATTCTTCAGGGTTTAGCACAGTGCCTGGCACATAGAGAAGCAGCGTGGCTCAGTGGCAAGAGCCCGGGCTTGGGAGTCAGAGGTCATGGGTTCGAATCCCAGCGCCGCCACTTGGCAGCTGTGTGACTGTGGGCCAGTCACTTCACTTCTCTGTGCCTCAGTGACCTCATCTGTAAAATGGGGATGAAGACTGTGAGCCTCACGTGGGACAACCTGATGACCCTTTATACCCCAGCGCTTAGAACGATGCTCTGCACATAGTAAGCGCTTAACAAATACCAACTTTATTATTATATTAAATGCTTCACAAATATCCTCATCGTTATTATTATTCAGGGCTCAGTACAGTGCCCGGCACATAGTAAGTGTTTGACAAACACCAGTATCATTATAATTCAGCGCTCAGTCCAGGGCCTGGCGCCTTGTAAGCGCTTCCCAATTACCCTTATCGGGACTTTTCTGGTTGTGTGATAATAGGATTGATATAGAGAAGCAGCGTGGCTCAGTGGAAAGAGCCCGGGCTTGGGAGTCAGAGATCATGGGTTCGAATCCCGGCTCTGCCACTTGTCAGCTGTGTGACCGTGGGCAAGTCACTTCACTTCTCTGGGCCTCAGTGACCTCATCTGGAAAATGGGGATGGAGACTGGGAGCCCCACTTGGGACAACCTGATGACCCCGTATCTCCCCCAGCGCTTAGAACGGTGCTCTGCACATAGTAAGCGCTTAACAAATACCAACATTATCATTATTATTATATTAACGGTGACTCTCACAGCGATAATGCCCCCCGGCCAGGCCCAGGCAGCCGGGCCCTCCCCGGCGGGGCCCAGGCCTGATCCTCTCCGGGGTCCGGCGCTGACGGGGGGGGCGGCATCTGTCCGCAGCGTGGTGGGCCCGGCGGTCACCTTCAGAGTCCGGCACAACGAGCAGAACCTGTCCCTGGCGGAGGTCACCCAGCAGGCCGGTGAGTAGCCCGGGCGTTTAGTACAGCGCCTTGCGCGGAGTCAGTGCCTCACGAATACCGTTCTTCCGATGAGGAGGGCTATCATCGTTGCTTTGGCCAATAGGAAGCGCTTGACTCATTACGATCATCATCATTGATAATAACGTTGGTATTTGTTAAGCGCTTACTAGGCGCCGAGCACTGTTCTAAGCGCTGGGGGAGATACGGGGTCATCGGGTCGGCCCCCGTGAGGCTCCCGGTCTTCATCCCCATTTTCCAGATGAGGGAACGGAGGCACTGAGGAGTGAAGTGCCTTTCATTCATTTATTCATTCAATAGTATTTATCGAGCGCTTACTATGTGCAGAGCACTGGACTAAGCGCTTGGAATGGACAAATCGGTAACAGATTGCCCACAGATTGCCTTGCCCACAGTCACGCAGCTGAGAAGTGGCAGAGTGGGAATTCGAACCCACGACCTCTGACTCCCAAGCCCGGGCTCTTTCCACTGAGCCACGCTGCTTCTCTAATCATCATCGTTATCATTCAGCGTTTAGTACAGTGCCTGGCAGGTAGTAAGTCCTTCATAAATGCAGCCCGGCTCGGCGGAAAGAGCACAGGCATGGGCGTCAGAGGACGTGGGTTCCAATCCCGCCTCCGCCCCTTGGCTGCGGGGTGACCGTGGGCCAGCCGCCTCACTTCTCTGGGCCTCGGTTCCCTCATCTGGAAAATGGGGATGGAGACTGGGAGCCCCACGTGGGACAGGGACTGCGTCCAACCCGATTTGCTCGGCTCCGCCCCGGCGCTTAATACAGTGCCTGGCACATAATAAGTGCTTAACAGATACCGCGATTATTATTATTCCCCTCATCCAGCACCGAATTGACCCCCACTCTCTCCATTTCCAAGAGACCTTTCCCCTGAGGGGCTCTCTCTCTCTCTCTCTCTGTATCTCTCTCTCTGTCTCTCTGTGTCTCTGTGTCTCTGTCTCTCTCCCGTTTGACCTTACAGGACTGGTGAAATCAGAGCTGGAGGCAGAGGCGGGTTTCCAGATCATGCAGACCGGAGTGGGCCAGGTATCTATAGTGGAAAGAGCGCGGTCCTGGGAGTCGGAGGACGTGGGTTCTAATCCCGGCTCCGCCGTTTGTCTGCTGGGTGACCTTGGGCGAGTCACCTCACTTCTCTGGGCCTCGGTTCCCTCATCGGGAAAATGGGGATTTAAGGCTGGGATCCCCACGTGGGACAGGGACTGGGTCCAGCCCCATTTGCTTGTCTCCACCCCAGCGCGTAGTACAGTGCCTGGCACAAAGTAAGCGCTTCACAGATCACCCGATTATTATAACCCCAAATCCTTCCCCTGCCCCAGTCCTCTCAGCCCACCTCCTTGGGTCCGTGGGATTCTGGAATGGGAATGGAGGGGGAGGGGGTGGGGGTCTAGCGGAAAGAGCGTGAGGTGGAGGACCCGGGTCCTAGTCCCCGGTGATCTTGCCGGGTGCCCTCGGGCAAGTCCCTTCGCTTTTCTGGGCCTCGGTCTCTCGTCCGCAAAATGGGGCTTCAATACCCGTTCACCCTTCCCTTTAGATTGGGAGCCCCACGCGGGCCAGGGGCCGGGTCCCACCTGATGACCTCGTATCTCCCCCAGCGCTCAATGCAGCGCCTGGCCCCTAGAAAGCGCTTAACGCACCCACGATAATAATAATTTCATTATTAAAGATATTATTGCTAATAATAAAATGAATAATACGATTAATATTATCGTTAGGGAGACGGACTCTTCGGTCCAAGTGCAGGCCCCGGGGTCGGAGGGCGGGAGACCGGGGGAGCGGGAGCCAAAGGAGGGAGAGCCGGGATCTCCGGGTGCGGGGGCCGGGGCGTCGGTGGGTGGCGGGTGGGCCCGGGTCCCGCGACCGACGCGTCCTCCCTGTCCCCTCCCGCCCCCCGCCACGCGGACCCCAGCGAGAGGAGCCGTCGGCGGTGGCCTCGGCGGCGTCGGCCCCGGGCCCGGGCCTGGGCCGCCCGCCCGGGCCGGCTCCCGGGCCGCGCTGGGTGGCGCTGACCCTGGTGGGCGTGGCGGGGGCCGCCGGGCTGGTGGTGGCCGTGGCCGTGGCCCTGGCCCAGCGCCGCCACGGCCACGGGCGTCGCAAGGACCGCCTGGCGGGGCTGGGGCCCGAGGGGGCCGCCGCCTCCGCCGACACCACCTTCGAGTACCAGGTAACGGGGAGCTGGGGGAGCTGGGGGGACTGGGGTTGGAAGGAACTGGGGGAGCAGGGAGGAGCTGGGAGGAATGGGGTTGGGGAGGACTGGGAGAGCAAGGAGGAGCTGGAAGGTCTGGGCCCAGGACTGGGGTGAACTGGGAGGGTTGGGGTTGGAAGGAACTGGGGGAGCTGGGGGAGCAGGGAGGAGCTGGGAAGCCTGGTGCCCGACCTGGAGGAGCAGGGAGAGCCATGAGAAGCTGGGAGGACTGGGCCTGGGACCCGGGGGGAGCTGGGAGGAGCTGGAAGGATTGGGGTTGGAAGGAACTGGGAGAGCTGGGGGAGCTGGGAAGTCTGGGCCTGGGACCGGGGGGAGCTGGGAGGTGCTGGGAGGATTGGGTTGGAAGGAACTGGGAGAGCTGGGGGAACAGGGAGGAGCTGGGAAGTCTGGACCCAGGACTGGAGGGGCAGAGAGAGCAGTGAGAAGCTGGGAGGTCTGGGCCCAGGTCCGGGGGCCAACTGGGAGAAGGGAGGATTGGGGTTGGGAAGAACTGGGGGAGCTGCGGGAGCGGGGAGGATTGGGGTTGGGAGGAACTGGGGGAGCTGGGAGGAGCTGGGAGCACAGGGCCCAGGACTGGGGGGGAGGGAATCTGGGGAGCAGAGAGGACTGGGGCTGGGGGGAGCTGGGGGAGCCGGGAGGACTAGGCCCGCGCTCGAGGGGGGAAGCGGGGAGGAGTTGGGAGGAGCTGGGATGGGGGGAGCTGCGGGAGCTGGGGGAACTGGGAGCACCAGGCCGGACCAGAGGGTGGATCGGGGCCCAGTCACTGCCAAGGGAGCGGCGTTGGGTCCGGGGGACGGGATGCCGAGCGGGCGCGTTGCGGGGGTCGGCGAGGCCCCGGCCCCCCGGCCCCCGGGGAGCGCGGCGACCCCTCCCTTGCCCTGCCCCCGGTTCTGTCCCCGTCCCCTGTCGCAGGAGCTGTGCCGCCAGCACATGGCAGCCAAGTCTCTGTTCAGCCGGGGGGCGGCGGGGACGGAGGGCCCCCCGGGGGAGACGTCCCGCGTGAGCAGCGTGTCCTCCCAGTTCAGCGACGCCGCCCAGCCCAGCCCCAGCTCCCACAGCAGCACCCCGTCCTGGGGCGAGGAGCCCGCGCCCGCCAACATGGACATCTCCACCGGACACATGATCCTGGTGCGAGGGCCGGGGCGGGTGGAGGCCGGGCTCCCGGAAACCAGTCGGTCCATCCCCGGCGCTTATTGAGCGCTCACCGTGTGCAGAGCACTGTACCGAGCGCTTGGGAGAGGACGATACAACAATAAGCAGACACGTTCCCCGCCCACGACGGTCTCACGGTCCAGAGGATCGGCTCTCAGTCGATCCACGGTGCTTAGTGAGCGCCTACTACGTGCGGAGCACTGTCCTAAGCGCTCGGGAGGGGACGGTACAGCAGAATTAGCAGGCGAGGTCCCTGCCCACGTGGAGCTGACGGCGTAGAGGTGAAATCAATCCGTAGAATCATATTTACTGAGCGCTTCCTCCGTGCAGAGCACTCTGCTAAGCATTTGGGAGAGAGAAGGGGACGGACCGGGACGGGGGGTGGTGTCCTCGAGCTGGGGGGAGGGGAAGAGTGAGGAGGGGACTCCCGTGACTCGGTTTCCCCCTCTCCCACCCCTGGGCCAAGGCGTACATGGAAGACCACTTGAAAAACCGTGGCCGACTGGCTCAGGAATGGCAAGCCCTGTGTGGCTACCAGGCGGAGCCCAACTCCTGCAAAGTGGCCCAAGGCCCCGCCAACCTCAAGAAGAACCGGCTGCCCGACTCTGTGCCCTGTGAGTGACCGCCCCCCGCCCCCCGCCCCCGGGCTGCCCCCGCCCGATGATGGCGATGGCATTTGTTAGGCGCTTACTAGGTGCCGAGCACTGTTCCGAGCACTGGGGGAGGTACAGGGTCATCAGACTCTCCCACGGGGGGCTCCCGGGCTTTCATCCGGGAGAAATGAGAAGCAGAGAGAAGCCCAGAGAAGCAGCGTGGCCCCGTGGAAAGAGGCCGGGCTTGGGCGTCAGAGGTCATGGCTTCGAATCCCGGCTCTGTCGCTTGTCAGTTGTGTGACCGTGGGCGAGTGTCTTCACTTCTCTGGGCCTCAGTTCCCTCATCTGTCAAATGGGGGTGAAGACCGGGAGCCTCACGTGGGACGACCCGATGGCCCTGTATCTCCCCCAGCGCTTAGAACAGTGCTCTGCCTGTAGTAAGCGCTTAACAAATACCAATACTATTATTATTATCCCCATTTTCCAGATGAGGGAACCGAGGCCCAGGGAGGGGAAGTGACACGCCCGAGGTCGCACAGCAGACAAATGGCGGGGGGGATTAGAACCCCACCCCTGAGAAGCAGCGTGGCTCAGGGGCAAGAGCCCAGGCTGGAGAGGCAGAGGTCGTAGGCTCTAATCCTGCTCCGCCGCATGTCAGCTGTGTGACCTTGGGCAAGTCGCTTCACGTCTCTGTGCCTCAGTGACCTCATCTGGAAAATGGGGATGAAGACTGTGAGCCCCAAGTGGGACAACCTGATGATCTTGTATCTCCCCCAGCGCTTAGAACAGTGCTTGGCACATAGTAAGCGCTTAACAAATACCAACATTATTATTATTATAAAGTCCTCTGACTCCCAAGCCCGGGCTCTCTCCACTGAGCCACACTGCCTAAGCAGGGCCCGGAATCCCACTTTTCTTTCACTCATTTGTTCAATCGCATTTATGGCGCGCTTACCGTGTGCAGGACACTGGACAAAGCGATTGGGAGCGGACGACAGAGCAATAGTCAATCAATCGTATTTACGGAGCGCTTACTGTGTACAGAACACTGGACGAAGCGCTTGGGAGCGGACGATAGAAAAACAATCATATTTATGGAGCGCTTCCAGTGTACTGAGTGCTTGGGAGAGGATGGTTAATGAATGATGGCATTTGTTAAGCGCTTACTATGTGCAAAGCCCTGTTCTAAGCGCTGGAGGGGATACACGGTGATCAGGCTGTCCCCCCTGGGGCTCCCAGTCTTCATCCCCGTTTTCCAGATGAGGTCACTGAGGCTCAGAGAAGTGAAGTGACTTGTCCAAAGTCCCACGGCTGACAAGCGGCTGAGCCGGAACTTGAACCCATGACCTCTGACTGCCAAGCCCACTGAGCCACACTGGGTGGGGGGGGAGGAGAAGGCCAGGAGGACTGGGAGGCTATAGGGGAGGGGGCTGTTGGTCCTCGACTCTGGCCGTGACCTCCCCGGCGAGGACACGAGCCCCCCCGCCCCTTCCTCGGGAGCCTCAACGTCCGGGTTGCGGGATCGGGGGGCCGGGAGGCTTTGTGGATGACCGGGGGCCGGGGGTCTCCGCAGATGACCACGTGCGCATCAAGCTGAAGGTGGAGAGCAGCCCGACCCACAGCGACTACATCAACGCCAGTCCCATCGTGAGCGGCCTCGCCCCGGCCCCTGACCTCTGACCTCCTGCCCCACCCCGACCCCTTCCCCCCACCTCCCTCCACCCAACTCAACACCCGGCCCGCGGCCCCCCAAATTCCTCTCCCCCCACCCCGCTTCCCCAAACCCCAGATACCCCTCAGGCGACGGTCAGTCCATCGATCGATCCAACGATCCTATTCATCGAGCCCCGTAACGGTCATTCATTCATTCATTCAATCGTATTTATTGAGCGCTTACTGTGTGCAGAGCATAATAATGATAATGACGGTATTTGTTACGCGCTTACTATGGGCCAAGCACTGTTCTAAGCGTTGGGGGAGATACAAGGTCATCAGGTTGTCCCACGTGGGGCTCGTAGTCTTCATCCCCATTTTCCAGATGAGGTCACTGAGGTACAGAGAAGTGAAGCGGCTTGCCCAAAATCACCCAGCTGACAAGCGGCGGAGCCGGGATTCGAACCCACGTCCTCTGCCCGCCAAGCCCGGGCTCTCGCCACTGAGCCACGCTGCTTCTCGCCGAAAGTTTGGGAGAGGATGATGTAATAATAATTGCAGTTTCTGTTAAGCGCTTCTCAGAGCTTAGTACAGTGCTCTGCACATAGTAAGCACTTAACAAATACCAACATTATTATTATGTGCCAGGCACTGTACTAAGCGCTGGCGGGGGGGGGAGGGATACAAGCAAATCGGATTGGACACAGTCCCTATCCCACCTGAGGCTCACAGCCTCAATCCCCATTTTATAGATGAGGGCACTGAGGCCCAGAGAAATGAAATGACTTGTCCAAGGTCACACAGGAGACACGAGGTGAAGCCAGGATTAGAACCCAGGTCCTTCTGACTGACTCCCAGACCTGTGCTCTATCCCCTATTGTGATTATTATTATTACGGTATTTATTAAGCACTTATTATGTGCCAGGCACTGTGCTAAACACTGGAGTGGATGTAAGCAAATGGGGTTGGACACGGTCCCTGTCCTAGGTGGGGCTCACGGTCTTCACCCCCGTTTTACAGTTGGGGGAACTGAGGCTCAGGGAGATGAAACAGTGATAGGAATAATAAATGTGACATTTGTGAAGCACTTAGTATGTGCCGGGCACTGTACTAAACGCTGGGGTGGAGACGAGCAAATGGGGTTGGACACGGTCCCTGTCCTAGGTGGGGCTCACGGTCTTCACCCCCGTTTTACAGTTGGGGGAACTGAGGCTCAGGGAGATGAAACAGTGATAGGAATGATAAGTGTGACATTTGTGAAGCGCTTACTATGTGCCGGGCACTGTACTAAACGCTGGGGTGGAGACAAGCAAATGGGGTTGGACACGGTCCCTGTCCCACAGGGGGCTCAAGGTCTTCACCCCCATTTGACAGAGGAGGGAGCAGGGACAGTGAACCCCAGTGGTCTCAGCAATCCTGCCCTCTGCCCCTCTGCCCCCCTGAGAAGCAGCGCCCCCTAGTGGGTAGAGCCCAGGCCTGGGAGTCAGAAGGATCTGGGTTCTAATCCTGCTCTGCCGCTTGTCTGCATGGGAGCTTCGGCGACTTCTCTGGGACTGTTACCCTCTCTTGTAAAGTGGGGCTGAAGACCGTGAGCCCCATGTGGGACGGGGACCGTGTCCAACCCCATTTGCTTGTATCTTCCCCAGTGCTTAGCACAGGGTCTGGCACATAGTAATTGCTTAACACATACTATTATTATTATTATTATTATTATTATTATTACCCTGGATGGCAAGGGAAGCAGGGGCCCCCCTAGTGGATAGAGCCTGGGCCTGGAAGTCAGTCTGTTTATTGTCATATTGTGTTCTCCCAAGCGTTCAGTACAGCGTTCCGCACCCCGTTGAGCGCTCAATAAATACGATTGGATGAATGAGAAGGACTTGGCTTCCTATCCCGCCTCGGCCACTTGCCTGCTAGGTGACCTTGGGCGAGTCACTTCACTTCTCTGGGCCTCAGTTCCCTCCTCCGTACAATGGGGATGGCGACCGTGAGCCCCACGTGGGACGAGGACCGTGTCCAACCCCATTTGCTCGTCTCCACCCCAGGGCTCAGTACAGTGCCCGGCACACAGTAGGCCCTTCACTTGAGAAGCGGCGTGGCTCGGCGGAAAGAGCCCGGGCTTGAGAACCAGAGGTCATGGGTTCGAATTCCAACTCTGCCACTTGGCAGCTGCGTGACTTTGGGCAAGTCACTTCACTTCTCTGGGCCTCGGTTCCCTCATCTGTAAAATGGGGATGAAGACTGCGAGCCTCTCGTGGGACGACCCGATGACCCTCTATGTACCCCAGCGCTTAGAACAGTGCTCTGCACATAGTGAGCGCTTAACAAATACCAACATTATTATTCACAAATACCGCAATTCTGATGATCAAGATGGCCTCTCTCTGTCCACGTGCACAATCACCTCCAGCCCCCGTGCGGGCCTCCCCGCCCCCAGTGCTGCTCCCCGGCGCCCCGTCGATGCCCCCCACCCCCCAGGCTGCCCCCCACCCCCTCGCGGCTACCCACCGGCCCCCGCGACAGCCCCCCGAACCCCGGAATCGTTCCTCCCCTCCCCCAGATTGAACACGATCCACGGATGCCGGCCTACATCGCCACCCAGGGCCCGCTGTCCCACACCATCGCCGACTTCTGGCAGGTGAGCGATCGGGGCGGGGGGGACCACCTGGGGACCCCCTCCCTCCATCCTCCTCCCCCCATTCACCCCGGCCCCGGGAATCAGAAGGTCATGGGTTCTAATCCCCGCTCCCCCACTCGGCCGCTGCGTGACCTTAAGTCGCTTCGCTCCTCTGGGCCTCAGTTCCCCCCTCTGGAAAACGGGGATGAAAGCTGGGAGTCCCATGTGGGACAGGGACCGTGTCCAACCCGGAATATCTTGGATCCCCCCCAGCGCTTAGAACAGTGCCGGGCACACTGTAAGTGCTTCTCAAATGCCATCTTTATTAGTAGTAGTAGTATTCATTCGTTCAATAGTATTTACTGAGCGCTTACTATGTGCAGAGCACTGGACTAAGCGCGCTTGGAATGGACAATTCGGCGACAGACAGAGACCGCCCCTGCCCAGTGACGGGCTCACAGTAGTATTATTACGGAGGGAAGACGAGGGGCCGGGCCAGGCGTTGGGGGTGATGCCCTTCGTTCGTTCACTCAATCGTATTTATTGAGCACTTCCGGCGCGCAGAGCACTCTACTGAACGCTTGGGAGAGGACAATAAGCCTCGACCCTTCTCCCTGACTGAGCCCCCGCCGTCCTCTTGCCCCACTCCCTTCTGCGTCGCCCCGACTCGCTCTCTTCCCTCGCCCCCCGTCCCCTCCCCGCACCGCTTCCGTCCCTCTCCCTCATTTATTCATTTCTATTCATGTCTGCCTCCCCCCCAATGATAATAATAATGTTAGTATTTATTCATTCATTCAATAGTATTTATTGAGCGCCTACTATGAGAGAACTGGACTAAGAGCTTGGAATGGACAATTCGGCAACGGAGAGAGACCGTCCCTGCCCACTGACGGGCCCACGGTCTAATCGGGGGAGAGGGACAAAAACAAGACAACGTAATCACGATAAATAGAATGAAGGGGATGGACACCTCATTAACAAAATAAATAGGGGAATAAAAACATATACAAATGAGCATTTGTTAAACGCTTACTATGTGCAGAGCACTGTTCTAAGCGCTGGGGGGGGATACAAGGTCATCAGGTTGGCCCACGTGAGGCTCACAGTTAATCCCCATTTTCCAGATGAGGGAACTGAGGCCCAGAGAAGTGAAGTGACTCGCCCACGGTCACCCAGCTGCCAAGGGGCAGAACCAGCGTTCGAACCCATGACCTCTGACTCCCAAGCCCGGGCTCTCTCCGCTGAGCCACGCTAGACTGTCAGCTCACTGGGGGCAGGGAGCGTGGCTGTTCATTGTCGCGTCGTCCTCTCCCAAGCGCTTAGCACAGTGCTCCACAAAGAGTGAGCGCTCGGTAAATAGCATGGATGGACGGCTTTCCATTAAGGTCCGCCTCTAGCCGGCGAGCTCGCTGTGGGCAGGGAATGTGTCAGTTCTCTCGTTCTGCTGTCCTCTCCCGAGCGCTCAGCCCAGGGCTCCGCACACGGTAAGCGCTCAATAAGTACCGTTGACTGAATTGCAGATGGTGTGGGAAAACGGCTGCACGGTCATCGTCATGTTGACGCCGCTGGTGGAGGACGGGGTCAAGCAGTGTGACCGCTACTGGCCGGACGAAGGGTCCTCGCTCTACCACATCTACGAGGTGAGCGGCCGGGCCCGGGAGGCGGGGGGTGGTGGGTTCTAATCCCGCCTCCGCCACTGGTCTGCTGTGGGGAAATCCCGTCACGTCTCTGGGCCTCGGTTTCCTCATCCGGAAAATGGCGATGAGGGCTGGGAGCCCCACGGGGGACGACCCTCTCACCTTTTATCCCTCCCCGGTGCTTAGAACGGTGCTCGGCGCATAGTAAGCGCTTAACGGATACCATCGTCATCATCGCTATTCTTATTAGTTACAGCGTGGCTCGGCGGAGAGAGCCCGGGCTTAGAGGTCAGAGGTGCTGGGTTCTAATCCCGCCTCCGCCCTCCGTCAGCTGGGTGACTCTGGGTCAGTCGCTTCACCTCTCGGGGCCTCCGTTCCCTCATCTGGAAAATGAGGTGGGAGGCTCAGGTGGGACGACCTGATGACCTCGGATCTCCCCCAGCGCTTAGAGCAGTGCTCGGCGCACGGTCGGCGCTTAACAAATGCCAACGTCATTATTACAGCGCCCGGCACTTAGGAAGCGCTGAACAAATGACATGATTGTTATTACCGAACAAATCCCAGCCAGGGGATAAATGCCACGATAATATCGCGGATGATCACTGACGGACGTCGCCGGGCCCGGCCTGGTCCGGCCTGGCGCGGCCCGGCGCGGCCTGGCTCGGCCGGACCGTGGCCACCCCGGGACGTCTGGATCCCCGCAGGTGAACCTGGTGTCGGAGCATATCTGGTGCGAGGATTTCCTGGTGCGCAGCTTCTACCTGAAGAACGTGCAGAGCCAGGAGAGCCGCACGCTCACCCAGTTCCACTTCCTCAGCTGGCCGGCCCACGGCACCCCGGCCTCCACAAGGCCCCTCCTCGACTTCCGAAGGTCAGGGGGCACCGCCGGGGCGGGACGACGGGGTCGGCGGGGTCGCCGGGGGGGGGCCGGGGGGACCCCGCTGGGGCGCGGGGGGCCGGACGCGGGATGGGAGACGAGGCCTGGGGGACGGAGGATAAGGATCATCCTAATCAGGGTGTCGCTCCAGCGCTTACTTCTGCAATCCTTATTACTATTATCATTATATCACGGTAGCCGTTAAGCGCTGACTAGATGCCAGGCACTGCACTAAGCGGTGGGTCAGACGATTATAAGCATAATAATAACGATGATTGTATTCGTTAAGCGCTTACTAGGGGCCGGGCACTGTACTAAGCGCTGGATCAGACGACTATAAGCATAATAATAACAATGATTGTACACTGTACCAAGCGCTGGATCAGACGACTATAAGCATAATAATAACAATAATTGTACTTGTTAAGCGCTTACTATATACCGGGCACTGTACTAAGCGCTGGGGTAGATGATTATAAGCATAATAATAACAATAATTGTATTTGTTAAGCGCTAAGTGCCAGGCACTGTACTAAGCGCTGGGTCAGATAATAATAATAATAATAATAATAATGATGGTGGTAATTGTTAAGTGCTTAGTATGTACCAGGCACTCTACTGAGTGCTGGGGTAGATCATTATAATCATAATTATAATAATGGTGGTATTTGTTAAGCACTTACTATGTACCAGGCTCTGTAGTAAGCACTGGGGTAGATGATAATAATAATAATAATTGTGGTATTTGTTAAGCGCTTAATATGTACCAGGCACTGTACTAAGCACTGGGGTAGATAATAATAACAACTGTGGTATTTGTTAAGCGCTTACTATGTACCAGGCACTCTACTAAGCATGGGAGTAGATAATAACAGTAATATTAGTGGTATTTGTTAAGCGCTTACTATGTACCAGGCACTCTACTAAGCGCTGGGGTAGATAATTATAATCATAATCATAATAATGGTGGTATTTGTTAAGCACTTACTATGTACCAGGCTCTGTACTAAGCACTGGGGTAGATTATAATAATGGTGGTATTTGTTAAGCGCTTACTATGTACCAGGCTCTGTACTAAGCACTGGGGTAGATTATAATAATAGTGGTATTTGTTAAGCGCTTACTATGTACCAGGTACTGTATTAAACGCTAGGGTAGATAAGAGATAATGAGGTGGGACACAGTCCCTGTCCCACATGGGGCCCACAGTCTGAATCCCCATTTTACATTTGGGGAAACTGAGGCCCAGAGAGGTGAAGTGACTTACCCAAGGTCATACAGGAGACACGTGGCGGAGCCGGGATTAGAAGCCGGGTCCAGGCTCTATCCACTAGGCCACACTGCACAAGACGATCCGGTTGGTTGACATGGTCCCTGTCCCACTTGGGACTCACAGTCTTAATTCCCATTTTCCAGATGAGGGAACTGAGGCACAGAGAAGTGAAGTGACTTGCCCAAGGTCACCCAGCAAGCCAGTGTCAGAGTCAGCATTAGAACCCAGGTCCTCTGCCTACTCTGCTTCTACTATGAACTGAGCACTGTGCTAAGCGCTGGGACGGATACAAAATAATCACGTTTCCATCCCTCCCTGAGAGGCGGAAGGGTAGAAAATATCTTTGGAGTAGGGGGGAGGAGAGAGAAGGGGGTGGGAAGGGAAGAGAGAGGAGGGGGGGTTCCACCCCCATCCCCTTATCCTGGACTCAGAGGAGTCAGAAGGCCGTGGGTTCTAATCCCGGCTCCGCCGCTTGTCCGCTGCGCGACCTTGGACGAGTCACTTCACTTCTCTGGGCCTCAGTTCCCTCCTCTGGAAAATGGGGACTGAGACTGTGAGGCCCGGGTGGGACGGGGACTGTGTCCAACCTGATTAGCTTGGATCCAGCCCAGTGCTTAGTACAGGGCCTGGCACATAGTAAGCGTTTTAACAAATACCGCATTAGGAAAAAGAGGCAGAGATCTGGGAGTGTGAGGGGCTTCTCCTTGTCAGGAAGAGGGAAGGCCCTCGCCGGCCCCCACTCGGTCAGATCTCAGCTCCTGAAGCCGTGCTTTCCTTTAATCAATCAATCAATCGTGTTTATTGAGCGCTTCCCGTGGGCAGAGCGCCGTACTAAGGGTTTGGGAGCGGACAATACAACAACAAACAGACACATTCCCTCCCCACAACGAGCGGACGGAGGAGATGGACATCAATAGAAAGAAATAAATGAGGGATGTGGGTGTAAGAGGTGCAAGCCTGGGATGGGGGGAATGAAGAAAGGGAGCGAGTCGGGGCGGACGCGGAAGGGAGCGGGAGAAGAGGAAAGGAGGGCGCAGGCAGGGAAGGCCTCTTGGAGGAGATGGGCTTTCAGCAAGGCTTTGAACAGGGGGAGAGGGGATATTCTGAACGCCCCAATGCCCCCCTCCGTGGATCCTTGAGTCCCCGGGATGGTCGGTTTCCCTGGTGACATGAGTCTGCCCAGGCTGGACCCACCCCCGGCCCCTCTCCCCATCCCCTGAGCCATGTCTGTCTCAAGGTCTGTCAGTCTGTCCCCTCCCCTTCCATCTCGCTCTTTTTTCCTGCCCTTCCTCAGTCTCCCCACCCCATCCCTCTCTCTCTCTGTCTCTCCCCTGTGTGTGTCTAATAATAATAATAATAATAATGTTGGTATTTGTTAAGCGCTTACTCTGTGCCGAGCACTGTTCTAAGGGCTGGGGTAGATACAGGATAATCAGGTTGTCCCACGTGAGGCTCACAGTTAATCCCCATTTTAAGATGAGGTCACTGAGGCACAGAGAAGTGAAGTGACGCGCCCACAGTCACCCAGCTGCCCAGTGGCAAAGCCGGGATTCGAACCCATGACCTCTGACTCCCAAACCTGGGTTCTTTCCACTGAGCCACACTGCTTCTCTATCTCACGGCCCTTTCATTTACCTCTGATTTTCTTCTCCTCTTTCCTTCTACCTCCTTAGAATAATAATGATGATGGTATTTGTTAAGCGCTTACTATGTGCCAAGCACCGTTCTAAGCACTGAGGTAGACACAAGGCCATCCCCCGTGGGGCTCACAGTCTTCATCCCCATTTTCCCGATGAGGAGACTGAAGCCCAGAGAAGTGAAGTCGCTTGCCCAAGGTCACACAGCAGAAAGATGGCGGGGCCGGAATTAGAACCCACGTCCTCTTGACTCCCAGGCCCGGGCTCTAGCCACTGAGCCACACCGCTTCTGCTTCCCTCGCTCTCTATGTCTCTCGCTCTCTGTCTCTGTCACTCTCTGTCTCTCGCTCGGTCTTCTGTCTCTGGGTCTCCGTCTCAGACTCTCTCTCCGTCTCTCACTTTCCTGTCTCTCCATCTCCGTCTCTCTCACTCCCTCTCTGTCTCTCACTCTTTCTTCAGTCTCTGTCTCTCACTTCCTCTCTGTCTCTCACCCTGACTTCTGTCTCTGTCTTTCTGTCTCTGGCCCTCTGCTCTGACTTCTGTCTCTGCTGCCTCTGTCTGCCTGCCTGTCTCTCCCTCTGTCGCCCTTTCTGTCTCTGTCTCTCACAGTCTCTTTCTCTCTCACTGTCTCTTTCTGTCTGTCTCTTCCTCTGTCTCTCCCTCTGTCACCCTTTCTGTCTCTGTTTGTCTCTACTTCCTGTCTCTGACTTCACTCTCAGTCTCTTTCTGTCTCTCTCTCTCTCCCTTTCTGTCTCTGTCTCTGTCTCTACTCCCTCTCTTTCTGACTTCCTTCTCGGTCTCTTTCTGTCTCTCTTTCTCTCTCTGTCTCTCATTCTGACTTCTGTCTCTGCTGCCTCCCTCTTTCACCCTGTCTCTGTCTGTCTCTCATTGTCTCTTTCTCTCTCGCTGTCTCTTTCTGTCTCTTACTCTGTCTCTCTCTTTCTGTCCACTTGTCAGCTGTGTGACGGTGGGCAAGTCACTTGACTTCTCTGTGCCTCACTACCCTCATCTGTAAAATGGGGATTAACTGTGAGCCTCACGTGGGAAGAGTTGATGACCCTGTATCTCCCCCAGCGCTTAGAACAGTGCTCGGCACATAGTAAGCGCTTAACAAATACCAACATTATTTTTATTATTATCTCTACTCCCTGTCTTTCTGCCTTCACTCTCAGTCTCTGTCTTTCTGTCTCTCGTTCTGACTTCTGTCTCTGCCTGTCTCTCATTGTCCCTTTCTCTCTCACTGTCTCTTTCTGTCTCTTACTCTGTCTCTCTTCTGTCTGTCTCTACTCCCTGCCTTTTCTGTCTTCACTCTCAGTCTCTGTCTCTCTGTCTCTCATTCTGACTTCTGTCTCTGCTGCCCCTCTCTATCTGCCTCTCCCTCTTTCGCCCTGTCTCTGTCTGTCTCTCACTGTCTCTTTCTCTGTCTCTCTCTTTCTGTCTGTCTCTACTCCCTGCCTTTTCTGTCCTCACTCTCGGTCTCTGTCTCTCATTCTGACTTCTGTCTCTGCTGCCTCTCTCTTTCTGCCTGTCTCTCCCTCTTTTGCCCTGTCTCTGTCTCTCACTGTCTCTTTCTGTCTCTTACTCTGTCTCTCTCTTTCTGTCTCTACTCCCTGCCTTTTCTGTCTTCGCTCAGTCTCTGTCTTTCTGTCTCTCATCCTGACTTCTGTCTCTGCCGCCTCTATCTGTCTGCCTGTCTGCCTCTTTCGCCCTGTCTCTGTCTCTCACTGTCTCTTTCTCTCTCACTGTCTCTTTCTGTCTGTCTCTTATTCTGTCTCTGTCACCCCTTCTGTCTCTCTGTCTCTCTCTTTCTGTCTGTCTCTATTCCCTGCCTTTTCTGTCTTCACTCTTGGTCTCTGTCTTTCTCTCTCTGTCTCTCATTCTGACTTTTGTCTCTGCTGCCTCTCTCTGCCTGCCTCTCCCTCTTTCGCCCTGTCTCTGCCTGTCTCTCACTGTCCCTTTCTCTCTCACTGTCTCTTTCTGTCTGTCTCTTGCTCTGTCTGTCTCTACCCCTTGCCTTTCTGTCTTCATTCTCTGTCTCTCGCTGTCTCTCATTCTGCCTTCTGCCTCTGCCGCCTCCCTCTTTCTCCCTGTCTCTGTCTGTCTCTCACTGTCTCTTTCTCACTGTCTCTTTCTCGGTCTCTCTCTTTCTGTCTGTCTCTACTCCCTGCCTTTTCTGTCTTCACTCTCGGTCTCTGTCTGTCTCTCATTCTGACTTCTGTCTCTGCTGCCCCTCTCTGTCTGCCTGCCTCTCCCTCTTTCGCCCTGTCTCTGTCTGTCTCTCACTGTCTCTTTCTCTCTCACTGTCTCTTTCTGTCTGTCTCTTATTCTGTCTCTGTCACCCCTTCTGTCTCTTACTCTGTCTCTCTTCTGTCTGTCTCTACTCCCTGCCTTTTCTGTCTTCACTCTCGGTCTCTGTCTGTCTCTCATTCTGACTTCTGTCTCTGCTGCCCCTCTCTGTCTGCCTGCCTCTCCCTCTTTTGCCCTGTCTCTGTCTGTCTCTCACTGTCCCTTTCTCTCTCACTGTCTCTTTCTGTCTCTTGCTGTCTGTCTCTACCCCCTGCCTTTCTGTCTTCACTCCCAGTCTCTTGCTGTCTCTCATTCTGCCTTCTGTCTCTGCTGCCTCCCTCTTTCTCCCTGTCTCTCACTGTCTCTTTCTCTCTCACTGTCTCTTTCTGTCTGTCTCCTTCTCTGTCTCTCTGTCACCCCTTCTGTCTCTCTGTCTCTCTCTTCTGTCTGTCTCTACTCCCTGCCTTTTCTGTCTTCACTCTCAGTCTGTTTTTCTGCCTCTCTGTCTCTCCCTCGGACTTCTGTCTCTGCTGCCTCTCTCTGTCTCTGTCTGTCTCTCTCTCTGTCTCTCCCTCTTTCTTCTGTCTCTGCTGGCTGTCGTCTCTGCCTGTCTCTGTCTGTCTCTGCCTGTCTGTCTCTCTGTCTCTCTCTCTCTCTCACAGCTGCCAGTGTCATTTTTGTGATCTGCAGCTTAGTACTCTGGCTCCAGTTGCATAGTCACAAAAGTGATCATTGGCAGGTGTGGCGGCTGCACGGACGGTTCCGACGGGAGAGCCCGGGGACGAGCCCGGGGGAGAAGGCCGGGAAAAAAGGCCGGGAAAAAAGGCCGGGAAAAGGCAGGGAAGAGGCCGGGAAAGAGGCCGGGAAGAGCTAGGACAGAAGTGGCCGCTAGAGGGCGGGCTGGGGCGGCACGGGGGGGCGGAGCCACCAGCAAGGCGCGCGCGGACACCACGGGACCTCGGTGGGCGGGGCCGGGAGGGGGCGGGGTCAGGGGCAGAGCGTGACCTCAGAGGGGGCGTGGCTAGAGAGGGGCGTGGTCGGAGGTGGAGGGTGGGGCCTCAGAGGGGCGTTGCCATGACGGCGCGCCGGGGGGCGGGGCCAAAGAAGAGTGAGGCAGGGGGCGGGGCCTGAGGGGGCGGGGCCAGAGATTCATTCATTCATTCGATAGTATTTATGGAGCGCTTACTGTGTGCAGAGCACTGGACTAAGCGCTTGGAATGGATAATTGGGCAACAGAGATCACAGGGATGAGGGCGGGGCGTCAGGGGGCGGGGCCTGAGGGGCGGGGCCTGAATGGGGCGTGGCCAGAGATTCATTCATTCAATTGTATTTATTGAGCGCTTACTGTGTGCAGAGCACTGGACTGAGCGCTTGGAATGGATAATTGGGCAACGGAGAAGATCACAGAGATGAGGGCGGGGCGTCAGAGGGCGGGGCCTGAGGGGAGGGGGGCGGGGCCTCAGAGGACGGCGAAACAGCGTGGCTCAGTGGAAAGAGCACGGGCTTTGGAGTCAGAGGTCATGAGTTCGAATCCCCGCTCGGCCACTTGTCAGCCGTGTGACTGTGGGCGAGTCACTTCACTTCTCTGGGCCTCAGTTCCCTCATCTGGAAAATGGGGATGAAGACCGGGAGCCCCACGTGGGACAACCTGATTCCCCTGGGTCTCCCCCAGCGCTTAGAACAGTGCTCTGCACGTAGTAAGCGCTTCACAAATACCAACAACATCATCAGGACGGTGGGAGGGTCGCGGAGGGGCGGGGCCGGAGAGGGGGCGGGGCCAGGGGACGGAGGGCGGGGTCTCCGAGGGGCGGGGTCGCGGGAGACGCCCCAGGGAAGGGGCGGGGCCTCCGAGGGCGAGGCTGGAGGGGGCGGGGCCAGGCGTTGGGGGCGGGGCCCGTGGAGGGGGCAGGTGGGGGCGTGGACTGCGGGAGCGGCGCGAGGGAGGTGGGCGGGGCCGGGGGCGCGCGGAGGGGCGTGGTCACGTGCCGGCGGGCGGGGCCGCGGCGGGCGGGGCCTGAGCGCGCGGAGGGGCGTGGTCACGTGCCGGCGGGCGGGGCCGCGGCGGGCGGGGCCTGAGCGCGCGCGGAGGGGGCGTGGTCACGTGCCGGTGGGCGGGGCCGAGACGGGCGGGGCCTGAGCGCGCGGACGACGTGGTCACGTGCCGGCGGGCGGGGCCTCCGTCGGCCGAGGGCCCCGAGGCGCACCGAGAAGTGAAGTGGCTTGCCCAAGGCCACCCAGCCGACAAGGGGCAGGGGCGGGATTAGAACCCACCACCTGCTGACTCCCAGGCCCCCCCCCCGCCTCCGCCCACTCCGCCCTGCTGCTTCTACTGAGCCCAGCGCAGGCGCCGCGTGGGCCCGCTCATCTATCATACGATAGAGTAATACTACTCCTACTACTAATAGAGTGATCGTGGTGATGGTGTTGGCTATTCGTTTAGCACCTTCTGTATGCCAAGCACTGTTCTATGAGGATCCTGGTACTTGTTTAGAGCTTACTGGGCCAAGCACTGTTCTAAGCGCTGGAGCAGTGTTCCAAGTAAGTGCTCAATACATCCCATTGAATGAACGTTGAAGGAATGAATGAATGAATGAATGAATGAATGTTGAATGAGTGGATGAATGTTGAATGAATGAATGAATATTGAATGAATGGTATCGAATGAGTGGATGACTGTTGAATGAATGAATGGACAGTGAATGAATGAATAGTGAATGAATGATATTGGATGAATGATTGGATTGATGAATGAATGATATCGAATGAGTGGATGACTGTTGAATGAATGAATGGACAGTGAATGAATGAATAGTGAATGAATGATATTGGATGAATGATTGGATGGATGAATGAATGATATCGAATGAGTGGATGACTGTTGAATGAATGAATGGACAGTGAATGAATGAATAGTGAATGAATGATATTGGATGAATGATTGGATGGATGAATGAATGATATTGAATGAGTGGATGAATGTTGAATGAATGAATAGTGAATGAATGAATATTGAATGAGTGGATGACTGTTGACTGAATGAATGGATATTGAATGAATATTGAATGAAGGATATTGGATGAATGATTGGATGAATGAATGAATATTGAATGAATGATATTGAATGAGTGGATGAATGTTGAATGAATGAATATTGAATGAATGGTTGATTGAATGAATGAATGAATATTGGATGGATGGACGGACGGGCAGAGACCTGAAGCGGGCAGCTGTGTGACCCTGGACCAGTCACTTCACTTTTCCATGCCTCAGTTTCCCCCATCTGGAAAACGGGGATGGAGACCACGAATCCCACGTGGGCCAGGGACGCGCCCATCTCGATTTCCACGTTTCCATCCCAGCGCTCGGTACAGTGCCTGGCACATGGTAAGCACTTAACCGAGGCCATTGTTATTAAGTGCTGGGGTAGATACGAAGTAGGCTGACTCAATCCCTTCTTAGTCTCAACCCCCATTTTACAGACGAGGTAACCGAGGCCCAGAGAAGCAGAGTGGCTGGCCGGAGGTCACTCGGCGGAGAAGTGGCGGAGGCGGGATTAGAACCCAGGACCTCGGACTCCCAGGCCCGGGCTCTACCCGTTAGGTCGTGCTGCTTCTTGGGGTTGGGGGGCAAGAGTGAGGAAGCAGGGAGCTCGTTGTGGGCAGGGACTGTGTCTGTTTATTGCCCTCTCCCAAGCGCTTAGTCCAGTGTTCTGCACACCGTAAGCACCCAATAAGTACCACTGCCTGACTGAGCGATAGAGACGTCACAATGCTGGGTGAGGCTGACTCACTGCCCCTTCCAGGTCTCTGCCCATTCAGTCATTCACTGATTCATTCATTCGACGGTATTTATTGAGCGCCTTCTTAGAACAGTGCTCCTGCGCATAGAACAGTGCTTGGCACAGTAAGTGCTTAACAAGTACCAGAATTTGCTTTGAACGGTGCTTCGCACGTAGTAAGCACTTAAAAAAATGCCATCATCATTATTATTTTTTTTATTATTATTACTGCACATAGTAAGCACTTAAATGCCATCATCATTATTAATTATTATTATTACTGCATGTCGTAAGCCCTTAATAATAATGTTGGTATTTGTTAAGCGCTTACTATGTGCCGAGCACTGTTCTAAGCGCTGGGGTAGACATAGGGGAATCAGGTTGTCCCACGTGGGGCTCACAGTCTTAATCCCCATTTTACAGATGAGGGAACTGAGGCACGGAGAAGTTAAGTGACTCGCCCACAGTCACACAGCCGACAAGTGGCAGAGCTGGGATTCGAACTCATGAGCCCTGACTCCAAAGCCCGTGCTCTTTCCACTGAGCCACGCTGCTTCTCCTTAACAAATGCCATCATCATTATTATTATTTATTATTATTATTCATTATTATTATTATTATTACCATGTGTGGACCACCCAACTAAGTGCTTGGGAGAGGACAATACAATAAACAGACGCATTACGTTCATATCTGTCATTTTTTAAATTTAATATCCGTCTTCCCCACTAGACTGTAAGCTCGTTGCGGGCAGGGAATGTTCATTCATTCATTCAATAGTATTTATTGAGCGCTTACTATGTGCAGAGCTCTGTACTAAGCGCTTGGAATATACAATTCGGCAACAGATAGAGACAATCCCTGCCCAGTGACGGGTTTACAGTAACGTGTCTGCTTATTGTCGTCCCGGACTCTCCCAAGGGCCTAGCGCAGTGCTCCGCACACAGTAGGCGCTCAATAAATACCGCTGGATGAATGAATGAATGAACGTGCCCTGCCCACAGGCCTCGGTCGCCCGGTGTTTCCAGTCTTTTCTCTTCTCTCCAGTCCGCCCGGGGCCGGGCTTAATCCTACCTGGGGGTGGGCAGAGGAGGGAGTGGGGGGATGATAATAATAACGATGGCACTTGTTAAGCGCTTACTATGTGCCAAGCACTGTTCTACGCGCTGGGGAGGATCACAAGGTGATCAGGTTGTCCCACGTGAGGGTCACGGGCTTCATCCCCATTTGACAGATGGGGTCACTGAGGCCCAGAGAAGGGAAGCGACTGCCCCTCAGTCAACAGCTGACGAGTGGGCGGAATTCGAACCCGTGACCTCTCACTCCCAAGTCCGGGCTCTTTCCACGGAGCCACGCTGGGCCTGGGGCACTCTGCAGGGCACTAAGGGACCCTGGAGGGAGAAAGAAGGCCCTGGAGAGCACTAATAATAATAATTAGTAATAATAATAGTGGTATTTATTAAGCGCTTACTGTATAATAATGTTGGTATCTGTTAAGCGCTTACTATGTGCGGAGCACCGTTCTAAGCGCTGGGGGAGATACGGGGTCATCGGGTCGTCCCACGTGGGGCTCACAGTCTTCATCCCCATTTTCCAGATGCGGTCACTGAGGCCCAGAGAAGGGAAGTGACTCGCCCACAGTCCCACAGCTGACAAGTGGCAGAGCCGGGATTCGAACCCATGATCTCTGACTCCCAAGCCCGGGCTCTTTCCACTGAGCCATGCTAAGCACCGGGATGGATCCAAACAAAGGGGGTCGGGCTCTAGTCCCCGTCCCCCGTGGGGCTCCCAGTCTCCATCCCCATTTTCCAGAGGAGGAAAGTGAGGCCCAGAGCAGTGAAGTGACTCACCCGAGGTCACACGGCAGACCGGGGGCGGGGCGGGGCCGGGCCGATCCGTTCATAGCCATCACTTATTGATCGGTATTCATGTCCGTCTCCCGCTCTAGACTGTGAGCTCGTGGTGGGCAGGGGCGGGTCTGTTGTTCGATTGGCCTCGCCCCAGTGCTTAGGCCAGTGCTCTGCACCCAGGAGGCACTCGATCGATACGCTTGATCGACGGGTTAACTCCAAGACCCTAGAAGGCGCTGGAGGACCCTGGAGGGCACTGGAGCCCACTGGAGGGCACTGGAGGACCCTGGGAGGGAACTGGAGGGTGACTGGGGGGCACTGGAGGACCCTGGGGGCAACTGGAGGGTTGCTGGGGGGCACCGGAAACAGCTGCGGGGAACCGGTGGGCCACGGGGGGAACTGGAGGGGGCTGGAGGGCACTGGAAACAGCTGGAGGGTGCTGAGAGGCACCGGAGAGAGCCGGAGGGAACCGGTGGGCCGCGGGGGAAACTGGAGGGTGCTGGGGGGCACTGGAGAGAGCTGGAGGGAACTGGTGGGCCATGGGGGGAACTGGGGGGCACTGCAGAGAGCTGGAGGGCACCGGAGGGCCACGGGGGGGAACTGGAGGGTGCTAGAGGGCACTGGAGAGAGCCGGAGGGCACCGGAGGGAACCGGAGGGCCACGGGGGGAACTGGAGGGTGCCGGAGGGCACTGGAGCCCCCCGGAAGGCGCCGGAGGTCTCTGGAAGGAGCCGGAGGACACTGTAGAGAACTGGAGGGCGCTGGAGGCCCCCCGGGAGCACTGCGAGGCCCCGCGGGCAACCGGAGGGAGCTGGAGGTTGCCACAGGTCCGTGGAGGGGGCCGGAGGGCCCTGGGATCTGACCCTCCCCACCTTCATCGCTCACCGGACCTGGGAGTCAGAGGTCGCGGGTTCTAATCCCGGCTCCGCCGCCGGTCGACTGCGTGACCTTGGGCAAGTCATTTCCCTTCCTCTGGGCCTATCTCCTCTGGGAAAGGGGGATGAAGACTGGGAGCCCCACGCGGGACAACCCGATCACCTTGTATCCCCTCCCGGCGCTTAGAACGGTGCTTGGCATATGATGAGCGCTCAACCAATACCGTCGTCGTTATTAGTAGCAATGGTAGTGTTGGCGTTTGTTAAGTGCGTACTGTATGCGGAGTTATTATTATATCGTTATTATTACTATGTTATCATTATTATTAACACAGCATGATGTAGTGGGTAGAGCCCAGGCCTGGGCATCAGAAGGTCATGGGTTCTGATCCTGACTCCACCACTCGTCTGCTGGGTGACCTGGGGCGAGTCCCTTCACTTCTCTGGGCCTCAGGGACCTCAGCTGTAAAACGGGGATGAAGACCGGGCGCCCCACGTGGGACGGGGACCGCGTCCAACCCCATTTGCTTGTATCCACCTCGGTGCTTGGTACCGTGCCTGGCCCACGGTAAGCGCTTAACAAATACCATTGTTAATTTATTGATACTAATAACACCCCCGGTCCCGGCCTCCAGAGACGAGCGGGGCGCGGGGGGGGACCGAGTCCCCTTCCCCGTCGCCTCCCCCGGGCCCGGCCCCCGGCCCCGGCCGCCCCGACCGACGCCGACGCCCCGTTTGTGTTTCAGGAAGGTGAACAAGTGTTACCGGGGTCGCTCCTGTCCCGTCATCGTCCACTGCAGGTAATGAATGGCTTGGGCCGGGCGTGGGAGTGTGCTTGTGTCGTGTGTGTTTGTGTGTGTGTGTGTGGTGGGGCTGGATGACAAATGATGGGGGGAACTGGGTATGTGGGTGTGGTGGGGATGACGTATGATGGGGGAACTCTGTGTGTTGTGGGTGGTGGGGATGGATGGCAAATGATGGGGGGACCTAGGTGTGAATGTGTGTCGTGTGTGTTGTGGGGACGGATGACAAATGATAAGGGGAACTAGGTGGAGGGGGGGGATGAAAAATGATGGGAGGAACTCTGGGTGTGTTGTGTGTGTCTGTGGTGGGGATGGATGACAAATGACGGGGGGAACTAGGGGTGTTTGTGTGTGTGTGTGTGTGTGTATATGACATATGATGGGGGAACTCTGTGTTTGTGTTGCGTGTGGTGGGGATGGATGACAAATGATGGGGGGAACTAGGTGTGTATGTGTGTTGTGTGTGTTGTGGGGACGGATGACAAATGATAGGGGGAACTAGGTGTGGGGGGGGATGAAAAATGATGGGGGGAACGCTATGTGTGTGTGTGTGTGTGTGTGTGTTGTGGGGGGGGGGGTGATGACAAATGATGGGGGGAACTAGGTGTGTTTGTGTGTTGTATGTGTTGTGGGGGTGGATGACAAATGATAGGGGGAACTAGGTGTGGGGGGGGATGAAAAATGATGGGGGGAACTAGATGTGTGTGTGTGTGTGTGTGTGTTGGGAATGAAAAATGATGGTGGGAACTCTGCGGGGGGGAGGGGGGATGACAAATGATGATGACAATAATAATAATGTCGGTATCCGTTAAGCGCTCACTATGTGCAGAGCACCGTTCTAAGCACCGGGGGAGATACGGGGTCATCAGGTGGTCCCACGGGAGGCTCCCGGTCTTCATCCCCATTTTCCAGATGAGGTCACTGAGGCCCAGAGAAGCGAAGTGACTCGCCCACAGTCACCCAGCTGACGAGTGGCAGAGTGGGGATTCGAACCCATGACCCCTGACTCCCAAGCCCGGGGAGCCGCGCCGGGGGGGAACTTTGTGTGTATATGGTGTGTGTGTGTGTGTGTGGTGGGGATGGATGACAAATGGTGGGGGAACTAGGTGTGTGTGTGTGTGTGTGGTGGGGATGGATGACAAATGGTGGGGGAACTAGGTGTGTATGTGTGTGTGTGTAGTGGGGATGACAAATGATGGGGGGAACTCTGTGTGTGTGTTGTGTGTGCGGTGATGACAAATGACAGGGGGAACTCTGTGTGTTGTGTGTGTGTGTGTGAGGTGGGGAAGGAAGACAAATGATGGAGGGCACTAGGTGTGTACGTGTCCCGTCAATGGACGGGGACCGTCTCTCTCTGTTGCCGAACTGTCCCTTCCAAGCGCTCAGTCCAGTGCTCTGCACATAGTAAGCGCTCGATAGATACGACTGAATGAATGAATGTGTGGGTGGGTGGGGGGTGGGGATGACAAAGGATGGGGGGAACTCTGTGTGTTGGGCGGGGGGGATGGATGACAACTGGCGGGGGGAAGGAGGGGGGCGTGGGCGGGGATGGACGATGGGGGCCTGGGGGGGGACGGGACGACGGCGGAGTCCCAGAGGGCGATCGTGGGACGTCCTCTTCCTCCTCATCCTCCTCCTCGGGCCCCTCCCTCCCTCTCTGCCCCCCCCCCACCCCCCGAGACCCCCCGGACCCCCAATGCCCGCCGTCCAAGCGGCCTGCCCCGACCCCCCCGGCCTGGAGGAGGCATCGGGGGGGCAGGACGGCCCGCCTCCCCATCGGGAGATTATTTCATCTACGCCCACGACCCACCCCCCCCCCCCAACGCCGCCCCGCGCCCCCAAACCAGGCGACCGGGGTCATCGCCCGCCGTGCCGTCTTTTTCAGCGACGGGGCGGGGAGGGCGGGCACCTACATCCTCATCGACATGGTGCTCAACCGGATGGCCAAGGGTGAGACGTCCCCCTTCCCCGCCCGCCCTCGGGGCTCCTCGGTCTCCCCCCACCCCCCCACCCCCCCCCCGGTCCCGCCCCGGCGCGCCCGGGAGGGAGGGTCTTCCCCGGCTGGGCCCCTCCGCCCCGTCTCCGCCGGCCGCCCCGGGCCTCCGGTCCGGCCTCCGGCCACCCCGGGCCTTCCGTCCCCCAGGGGTGAAGGAGATCGACATCGCCGCCACCCTGGAACACATCCGGGACCAGCGACCGGGCCTCGTCCGCACCAAGGTGACCCCCCTCGGGCGCCCCCCCCCCCCCCCGACTCCCCCGGGCTCGCCGGTCGCCGGCGGCCCCCCGGGGGTGTCCGTCCCGGGGCGGGGAGCCGGCCCGGCCCCCACGTCCTCGCCTAAATCCCGCCCGGGCCCGCGGCCCAGCGTGACGGCCTTCCTCCGGCCGACGACCCGCGTCCCGCCTGAGAGGGTCGGGGGTGGGGGAGAGGACGAGGGGGTCCGGGGTTGACCCCTCGCCCGGCCGTCCCTCCCCAGGACCAGTTTGAGTTCGCGCTGACCGCCGTGGCGGAGGAAGTCAACGCCATCCTGAAAGCCCTGCCTCAGTGAGCAGCCCCCGCTTGCGGCCCGTCCTCGCCCCCCGGCCCGCCCCTCCGTGTCTGTGTGCCCCCGCCGGGCCTCCCCCCCGCCCGCGTGACGGGGCGGGGGGTCCGGGACCCCCTCTGCCCCCGTCTCCCCCTTGCCCCCCGAGCTCGGGGGGCCCGCCGCGGCCCGCCCTCCCTTGGGTGGATCGGAGCTATTTCTAGAGAAATCTAATTTTGTATCGACGTGAATAAAGCTGTCGTGTCGTCTCCGCAGATGCAACCCGGCCTCCGGCTCCTCGGGCCTTATCGGCCGTGCCCCGCGCGTCCTCCGGCCCGCCGCCCCGCCCCGCCGGGGGGGGTTTATCGGCGCCGGCCGGGTCCCCCCGACCCGGTGCCACCGAGAGATAGGCCTTCCCCGCCGCCCGGACGTCTCCCTCGCCACCGTTCATCACCCTCTCGGAGCCGAGGCCCCGGCAGGGTGGGGAGGGTGGGCTCGGCCCGGAAGGTGAAGCGGGAAGGGGGGCCGGAGAGGACGACGGTATCTGTGAAGCGCTTACTATGTGCCACGCGGCGCTCTGGGCGCTGGGGGAGACCCGAGGTGACCGGGTGGTCCCCCGTGGGGCTCCCGCTCTTCGTCCCCCTTTGAAGATGAGGTCGCTGAGAGGAGTGACTTACCCGAAGCCGCCCGGCTGACGAGGGGCGGAGCCGGGATCCGAACCCGCGACCTCTGACTCCCGGGCCCGGGCTCTTTCCGCTGAGGCGCCGAGCCAAGCGCCGACCACGGGCCGAGCACCCTTCTGGGCGCTGGGGGGAGACCCGAGGTCGCCGGGTCGTCCCCCCCCGCCCCGCGGGGCTCACGGTCTCCGTCCCCATTTTGCGGAGGGGGTCACCGAGGCCCAGGGAAGCGACCGGCCCGGCGTCACCCGGCCGACCGGTGGCGGGGGCGGGATTAGAACCCGCGACCGCTGACTCCCGGGCCCGGGCTCTTTCCGCTAAGCCTCGCGGCTTCTCGGGGAGAGAATGCGGTGAAAGGAGCGCGGCCCAGTGGGTAGAGCCCCGGCCTGGGAGTCAGGAAGACCCGGGTGACTTACTTCCTTACGGTATTTCGTAACGATGGTATTTCTTAAGCGCTTACTGTGTGCCAAGCACTGTTCTAAGCGCTGGGGGGAGATCCGAGGTCATCAGCTTGTTCCACGGGGGGGGGGGGGTCCCGGTCTTCATCCCCATTTTCCAGATGAGGTCACTGAGGCACAAAGAAGTCACACAGCTGAGTGACGGAGGCGGGATCGGAACCCACGACCTCTGACTCCCAAGCCCGGGCTCTTGCCACCGAGCCAGGCCGCTTCTTTTAAGCGCTTACTATGTGCCGGGCACTGTTCCCTTTCCCGCCCCTCGTCTGCCGTGTGACCTGGGGCGGGTCCCTTCACTTCTCTGGGCCTCGGTTCCCTCCTCTGGAAAATGGGGATGGAGACCGTGACCCCCCCCCGGCGGGACGGAGACCGTGTCCGGCCTCGCTGCTCTGCGTCTGCTTTGTGAGAAGCGGCGTGGCCTGGTGGACGGGGCACCGGCCGGGGCGGGGGGGTCGGAAGGTCCTGGGTTCTAATCCCGGCTCCGCCAGTCGCCTGCTGTGTGACCTTGGCTCAGTCACTTCTCTGGGCCTCGGTCCCCTCATCTGTCAAACGGCGATCGAGCCGGCGACGGGGACCCGGGACTGCGTCCGACCCAAATCGCTCGCATCGATCCCAGCGCTTACCCGGCACGTAGTAGGCGCCTAACAAACATCACTATTATTATTATTATTAATTATTATCATTATGACTCCAGGGTTTAGAACAGTTCCTGGCACCACGTAAGCGCTTAAGAAATGCCCCAAAAGGCCGCCCCCTCCCCTGGCTTTGGCTCTGTGACTCTCTGTCCCGCGGAAGGTCCGGGGAAGGCGGGGTAGAGAGCGGCGTTTAGTACATCACACGAAGCGGGTTTATTGGCATATGGAACCGAAGACCCCGGACGGCTGCGGGTGAATGCCGGGCCCCCCCCCCCCCCCCCGCAACCTCTCCTGGAATGGGATGGACTAGTGGGTAGGGCCCGGGAGTCGGAAGGCCCTGGGTTCTAATCCCCACGCGGCCGCTCGTCCCCCGGGTGACCTCGGGGGAGTCATTTCACTTCTCTGGGTCTCGATTCCCTCATCTGGAAAACGGGGGTCGGCGCCGTGAGCCCCACGGGGGACGGGGACCGTGTCCGATCTGAACCGCCGGGATCCACCCGCGCTCAGTACGGTGCCCGGCCCCCAGTGAGCGCTTAAAAAAAAAAAAAATCCCACCTTCATCACGGTAATCATCATCAAAAGCCCCTCGAGGGCGGGGATCGCGGCGGGCGCGTCTGGGAAACGGGGACGCAGACTGAGCCCCGCGTGGGACCCCACTCGCTGCGATCCACCCCGGCGTTCAGTACAGCGCCTGGCCCCAAGTGAGCGCTGAAGACCAGAACTAAACCGATTGCCGTGCCGGGCCCGTAAACACCAAGATCGTTAGATATCATCATCGCTCCTCGTCCTCCTGCACCCCACCCCCAAGTTCAGAGTACAGTGCTCTGCACCCAGGAGGCGCACAATAAATACTCCGGCTTGATCGGCTGCGGTTCCAGAGGGACCCGGAGGGCGGGGGGGATTTATTCCTACCACTACCTTGCTCCCCGCTCCCTCCGACCCCGAGGCCTTCCGGCCGCCGGAGCTCAAGACCCCGGAGGAGGCCGGGGGAGGGAAAGGGTTCGGGGTGTGAGGGCCGGGGAAGGGGGGGGGGGGGCGCGGCGTCTCGGAGGTGCGCCTCTGGGTCCCGGGCGTCCAGTTCAGAACACACCTGGGGAGAGAGAGCGAGGACGGGGTGACAGGAGGCCGCGGCTCGGCGGCCGGGCCCCGGGCCGACCCTCGCCGTCGCCCCCGGCACAGCCGGGAGCACCGACGGTAATAACGATAACGTTGGTATCTGGTAGGCGCCTACTACGTGCCGAGCACCGTTCTGAGCGCCGGGGGAGATCCGGGGTCATCGGGTCGTCCCACGCGGGGCTCCCGGTCTCCATCCCCATTTTCCAGACGAGGGAACCGAGGCCCAGAGAAGTGACTCGGTCAAGGTCACCCAGCTGCCAAGGGGCGGACCTGGGATTCGAACCCATGACCTCCGACTCCCAAGCCGGGGCTCCTTCCACGGAGCCACGCCGCTTCTCCCGGAGGGGACGGAGGGGGCCTCCCCCAGATAGGGCTCCTTCCCCGCTCCGGCCCCCCCCCGGGACCTGGGTTCGAATCCCAGCCCCGCGCCCGCCGGGGGAACCTCGGCTAAGTCACTTCGCCGCTCTGGGTCCTCTCGTCTTGAAGACGGGGATCAGAGCGTGAGACCCGTGAGGGCCGGGGACCGTGTCCGACCTCGACTGGCGGGTTTCTACGCCGGGGCTCAGAACGGCGCTCGGCACATAGTAAGCGCTTAGCAAGTACCGTCGTCATTCTTATTATCAATAATCCTCCGTCCGGCCCCGCGGGGGGACAACAGGAGAATGCATTTCTCTGTGCCTCGGTTCCCTCCTCCGTAAAAGGAGGATGAAGACCTGGAGCCCCAGGTGGAGCGGAAATTGCGTCCGCCCTGATTAGCTCCTATCTACCCCAGCGCTCAGTACGGTGTCTAGCACATAGTAAGCGCTTAATACCCCTAAGCCCTCATTTCCTCTTCTCTCGCTCCCTCCGGCGTCACCTTCCACTTGGATCTCCCCCCCCCTTTCTCCCGCCCGGTCCCGCGACCCCACGGCGCTTCCGGCCAAATCGGTAATTGATTTCTAGTCACGTCCCTCTAGGCCGGGAGGTCGCTCCGGGCAGGGGACGTGACCGCTCATTCCGTTGTTTCGCACTCTCCCGAGCGCTTAGTACAGAGCCCTGCGCGTAGGAAGTGCTCAGTAAACACCCCCTCTGGACCGTGAGCTCGCTGCGGGCGGGGAACGTCACCGGCTATCGTCGCGTTGTACCTTCCCAAGCGTTTGGGACAGCGCTCCGCACACAGTAATAATGATCACGTCGGTATTTGTTGCGCGCTCACTAGGTGCCGAGCGCCGTTCTAAGCGCCGGGGGAGACGCGGGGTCATCGGGTCGTCCCACGCGAGGCTCCCGGTCTTCGTCCCCATTTGACAGAGGGGGGAACTGAGGCCCAGAGGGGCGAAGTGACTCGCCCACGGTCACCCAAGTGACGGGCGGCGGAGCGGGGATTCGAACCCATGACCCGTGACTCCCGAGCCCGGGCTCTTTCCGCTGAGCCGCGCCGCTCGATCAGTACGGCCGGACGAATGAAACACCACTAAGTGTTTCCCCTTCGCGACCGTCTCTGCGGGCAGGGAACACGCCTGTCGACTCTGTTCTCCTGGCCTCTCCCGAGCGCTCAGTACAGTGTTCTGCCCTCGGGGAGCGCTCAATAAATACCACCGACTGATAGGCCTCTAAGCTCCTTGTGGGCGGGGGGACGGGTCTCCTAACTCTGCTTTTACTCTCCCAACCGCTCAGCGCAGCGCTCTACGAGAGGCAGCGTAGTGGATAGAGCCCGGCCTGGGAGTCCGAAGGTCACGAGTGTTCCCATCCCGGCTCCACCCCGCGTCGGCGGCGTGACCTCGGCCGAGTCACTTCACAGCTCTGAGCCGCCGTTTCCTCATCTGTAAAACGGGGATTCGTTCACTCGTTCGCTCGGCCGCATTTACTGAGCGCCTACTGGGCGCAGGGCACTGTACCGAGCGCTTGGAATGGACAGTCCGGCAACAGAGAGAGACGATCCCTGCCCGACGACGGGCTCGCCGCCCGAAAGGGGGAGACGGGCCGAGATCACGATAATAATGTCGGTATCTGTTAAGCGCTCGCTACGTGCAGAGCACCGTTCTAAGCGCTGGGGGAGATACGGGGGAATGAGGTCGTCCCACGTGAGGCTCCCGGCCTTCATCCCCCTTTTCCAGATGAGGCAACCGAGGCCCAGAGAAGCGAAGTGACTCGCCCACAGTCCCACAGCTGACAGGGGGCAGAGCCGGGATTCGAACCCATGACCTCTGACCCCCCCCCCCCCCACCAAGGCCTCCGAGCCCCACGTGGGACGGGGACTGTGCCCAACCCGATCAGCTCGTATTCACCCCGGCGCTCAGTACAGTGCCCGGCACGTAGCGAGCGCTTAACCAACGCCACGATCATTATTAGGCTTGACGAGCTCTCGGCAAATGCCGTCGATAGACCCTACGCTTGTCGTGGGCAGGGAACACGTCTACCAACTCTGTTCTCCTCTCCCGAGCGCTCAGTTCAGTGCTCTGCACATAGTAAGCGCTCAATACATACTATGGCAGCGCGGCTCAGCGGAAAGAGCCCGGGCCTGGGAGTCCGAGGTCATGGGTTCGAATCCCGGCCCCGCCCCTTCTCAGCTGTGGGACTGTGGGCGAGTCGCTTCACTTTTCTGCGCCTCAGTGACCTCGTCTGTCAAATGGGGATGAAGACCGGGAGCCTCGCGTGGGACGACGACCCGATGACCCTGGATCTACCCCGGCGTTTAGAACGGTGCTCGGCACGTAGTAGGCGCTTAACAAATACCAACAGTAGTATCGGCCGGGTGACTCTGGGCAAGTCACTTGGCTTCTCGGGGCCTCGGTTCCCTCATCTGGAAAATGGGGGGGGGAAGAGCGGGAGTCCCACGGGGGACAATCTGATCGCCTCGCATCTCCCCCGGCGCTCAGAACAGTGCTTGGCACACAGCAGGCGCTTGAGAGACACCGTCATTATTATTAGTGTAGAAAGCAGCCCGGACTCCCCTCACGCCACCCAACCCCGCTGCCCTCCCGTCCCCACTCAACCCAGCGCGGCTCAGTGGCAAGAGCCCGGGCTTGGGAGTCCGAGGTCATGGGTTCGAATCCCGGCTCCGCCCCTCGTCAGCTGGGTGACTGTGGGCGCGTCACTTCGCCTCTCTGGGCCTCAGTTCCCTCATCTGTCCAATGGGGATTAACCGGGAGCCTCACGGGGGGACCACCCGATGACCCCGTATCTCCCCCGGCGCTTAGAACGGTGCTCGGCCCATAGTGAGCGCTTAACAAATACCCACATCATTAAAACCCTGCCCTCCCGCCCGGCCCCGACTCGGGGCCCCGACAGCGGCCGGGGGCGGTGACCTCGTTCCTTGGCGTCCGCTCCGGCGCTTCGGTCAGCGCTTGGCACCAGGTGAGCGCCGAATAAATACCACCGTCCTCCGGCGGCGGCGGCACGGCAGCGAGCGGCCCGGCGGGGAGAGGGGGACGGCGGGGACGGGGGCGGCGGGATTGGGCGAGAGAGGGGCGGGTCCGGGGTTCCGATCCAACCGGGGCCCCGGGTTCGGATCGGTTTCTCCCCCGCCGGACGCGGGTCCCGGGGCGGACGCCGACCCCCCCGACCCCACCGGAGAGACCACCGGACACCCTCGGCTCGCTGTTGGACTCTCTTCTACCGGGCTCTCCCAGGCGTTCGGTCCAGTGCTCTGCCCACGGAAGGCGCTCCGTCAACACAACCGATCGACGGACCGTCCGCTCCCTGCGGGCGGGGAACGCGTCTAGCCACCCTGATCCAATTTTACTCTCCCAAGCGTTAAGTCCAGTGCTCTGCCCACGGGAAGCGCTCAATAAATACTCGTATCAGATAGACCGTCAGCTCGCTGGGGGCGGGGAACGTGTCCGCCAGCCCCGTTGGATTTTACTCCCCTAAACGGTGCTCGCCCCACACGGTGAGCGCTCAGTAAATACCACTGAATGACAGACCGTCCGCTCCCTGTGGGCGGGGGAAACGTGTCTACCCACGCCGATACGTTTTTAGCCCAGTGCTCTGCCCACGGGAAGCGCTCAGTAAATACTAGCGATCGGCAGACCGTCGGCTCGCTGGGGGCGGGGGAACGTTTCCGCCGACTCTGCTAGATTTTACTCCCCCCGAAGCGGCGCTCTGCCCCGGTAGGCGCTCCGTAAATACCCCCGATCGACAGACCGTCGGTTCCCCGGGGGCGGGGCGCGCGTCCGCCGACTCCGCTCTAGTCTACTCTCCCAAGCGCTCGGTACAGCGCTCCGCCCACACGGCGAGCGCTCGATAAATAGCGCCCGCCGGTAGACGGCAAGCTCCTCGGGGGCAGGGGGCGGATCTACCGGTTCGGTTAGATTTTACTCCCCGAAACCTCTCGTCCGGCGCCCGTAACAGGCGCTCCGCGGATACCGCCGACGGATGGGCCGTCGACCTGTGGACTCTCTCTACCCGCCCGGGCGCTCGGCGCGGTGCTCTGCCCGCCGTGAGCGCTAAATAAATAGCAGAGACGGGTGGACCCCGGGCCGCCCCCCGGCCCCCGCCGGCCCCCGGGGGGGCCTCCATGGCGAGCGGGAACCCGGACCGAAGGGGGCACGGCGGCGGCGCGGCGGGCTGCGGGCGGCGGGGGTCCCCAGCCCCCGGCCGCGCGGGTGGGCCGGGCCTCCCCGACTCCCCCGGGGCCGAGGAGGAGGAGGAGGAGGCCCGGGTGGGTCCGGACGGGGCCGGTCAGAGGATGAGGCAGCGGGCCGCCTGCTCCTCCTCGTCCGGAGCGGGCCCGGGGCCCGGGGCGGCGCCCCCCGCCCCTCCGGCCGCCGCCCGACCCGCCGCCCCGGCGCCCCCGGGGCGGAGGGGGCGGCGACGGGCCCCCCGCCCACCTGCAGGCTGCTTCCCGCCGGCGGCCTCCATCTCGGACAGGCTGTAGGCCATGGCCAGCTGCAGGTCCTCGTCGTCGTCGTCGTCGTCCTCCTCGGACCGGTCGCCGTCCGAGGGCCCGGCGCCCGGGCGGGGCGGGGGGCGGCGCGGGCCGGGGGCCGGGGGGGGCGGACGCCCGCTGCTCCCGCCGGCTCAGCTCCAGGCCCAGGGCCAGGTCGTCCGGGATGCCTGGCGGAGAAGAAACGGTCGCTGACCGCCGCCCGTTGGGGGCCGGGCCGCGGGGAGCCCTCCCCCGTCGCTCCGCTCCGCTCCGCTCCGCCCCGGGCGCTCGGTAAATACTTTCGACCGGATGGATCCGTTCCACCGCATTTACTGAGCGCCGACGGCGCGCCGGGGAGAGGACGACAGACCGACGGACACGTTCCCCGCCCGCAACGAGCACAGGCCCCTTGAGGACGGGAAGCGTCTCTACCGTCCTCTCCCAGGCGCTCATGCATTCATTCACTCGATCGTATTCATCGAGCGCTCACTGGGTGCAGAGCGCCGGACGGAGCGCTTCGAACGGACAGTTCGGCAACAGAGAGAGACCGTCCCCGCCCGGCGACGGGCTCACGGTACGGCGCTCTCCACGTCGCCGGCCGGGGACGGTCTCCATCCGTTGCCCGACTGCGCGTCCCGAGCGGTCGGTCCAGCGCTCCGCACGCGGCGAGCGCTCCGGTAAATACGACCGAACGGACGAGAGGCGGGGTCGTAAGCTCCTCGAGGGCAGGGATCGAGTCCGTGAGACGTTCTTGCCCTCGACTCTCTTTATCGCCACCGTCCTCGTCCGCCCGTCTCCCCCGATCGGACCGTGAGCCCGTCGGAGGGCGGGGACCGTCTCTATCTCTTACCGACCTGCCCGTTCCGAGCGCTTAGTACGGTGCTCTGCGCATAGTGGGCGCCCCGTAAATACCGTCGAATGAATGAACACCAGCTCGACCGTCCTCTTGCAAGCGCTCAGTACGGCGCTCCGTACACGGGAGGCGATTAAAGGTCCCAGGGGGCGGGGGTCGTACCCCCCAACTCGAATTTCTTTCTTTCTATTCACGTCTGCCTCCCCCTCGAGGCTGTCGGCTCGTTGCGGGCAGGGAATGGGCCCGTTTCTTCTTCCGTCGGACTCTCCCAAGCGCTCGGTACAGTGACGATGGTCTCTATTAAGCGTCTACTAGGTGCCCAGCGCCGCTCTGAGCGCTGGTTTGGATACAAGGTCGTCGGGTCGGACCACGTGGGGCTCACGGCCTTCATCCCCATTTCCCAGACGAGGGGACTGAGGCCCAGAGAAGCGCAGTGACTTGCCCCAGGGCAGACAAGCCGGGATTAGAACCCAGGACCTGACTCCCGAGCCCGGGCTCTCGCCGCTAGGCCACGCGGCTCCCCGTCAGCGCTCAATAACGAGCCCCACGTGGGACGACCCGACAAGCTCGCGTCTACCCCGGAGCTCGGAAGAGCGCGTAGTGAGCGCCCGACATATACCATCATGATTATTGGTATTATCATTCATTCAGCGGTATTTACTGAGCGCCTACTGCGCGCACAGCACCGTGCTAAGCGGTTGGAAAGTCCAATTCGGCCACAGATAGAGCCGACCCCTGCCCAACGACGGGCTCCCGGTCTGTCAGAGGTCACGGGTTCAGATCCCGGCTCTGCCACTCGTCTGCTGCGTGACTGTGGGCGAGTCACTTCACTTCTCTGGGCCTCAGTGACCTCATCTGTAAAATGGGATTAAGACCGTGAGCCCCACGTGGGACGACCTGATTCCCCCGTGTCTCCCCCGGCGCTCAGAACAGTGCTCTGCACATAGTAAGCGCTTAGCAAATACCGACATTATTAGAAGCAGCGTGGCGCAGTGGAAAGAGCCCGGGCTTTGGAGTCAGGGCTCATGAGTTCGAATCCCAGCTCTGCCACTTGTCAGCTGTGTGACTGTGGGCGAGTCACTTAACCTCTCTGGGCCTCAGTTCCCTCGTCTGTAAAATGGGGATTAAGACCGGGAGCCCCACGTGGGACGACCCGATTCCCCTGTGTCTACCCCAGCGCTTAGAACGGTGCTCTGCACATAGTAAGCGCTTAACAAATACCGACATTATTATTATTATTAGAAGGGGGGGTGAAATGCCATCGATACAAACGAACGAACGACTCGGGGCTCTCCCGAACGCTCAGCACAGTGTCCCTGCCCCCCAGTCGGTGCTCGATAGATCCTAGCGATTGACGGACTACCCCCCCCGCCCCCGTCCTCCAGGGTCCTGCCGTTGCCCCGCGCCCGAGAGGCCGGCTCGTCTCTAGGGTCCCGGAGCTGGGGGGCGCGTCCGGAGACCCCCAGCCCCTTCGAGGGGTCGGCGGCCGGAGCGGGTGTCCGTCCCCCCGGGGCCCGGTTGGGTTGGTGGACCTGGAGGCCAACCCGGGGGGGGGGGGGGGGGGGGGAAGGGAAGGAACCCCCCAAATGTGGGGATGGGGCAGGGGGGACGGGGCAAGGGGGACCCCCCCCAAATGTGGGGACTGGGCAGGGGAGATGAGGTGGGGGGGATGGGGCTAGGGAGACCCCCCACGTGTGGGGATGGGGCAGGGGGACGGGGCTAGGGGGACCCCCAATTGTGGGGATGGGGCGGGGGGACGGGGCTGGGGGGGCCTCCCAAATGTGGAGATGGGGCAGGGGGGACGGGGCGGGGAGGACAGGGGTAGGGAGACCCCCGCAAATGTGGGGATGGGGCGGGGGGACGAGGCGGGGGGACGGGTCTAGGGGGACCCCCAAATGTGGGGATGGGGCGGGGGGGGACGGGGCGGGGGGACGGGGCTGGGGGGTCCCCCAAATGTGGGGATGGGGCGGGGGGACGGGGCCGGGGGACGGGGCGGCGGGGACCCCCCCGGCTCCTCACCGTTAATCCGGATCGACTTCAGCTGCCCGTCTTCTTCCACCTCCACTCGCTCCTGTCCGTTCTCCACGATCCTGAGCCGGAGGGTCCCGTTAGGGCCCGCCCTCTTCCCCGCCCGCCCCCCGCCCCCGGACCGGACCCGGCACAGCGCCCCGCGTGCGGTAGCGACGAGGCTGAGCGGCAAGAGGGCGGGCTCGGGAGTCAGAGGACCCGGGTTCTAATCCCGGCTCCACCGCCTATCGGCTGGGTGACCCCGGGCAAGTCGTCTGACGTCTCTGGGCCTCGGCGAGCACGGGGCTCGGGCCTGGGAGTCGCGGGTCGCGGGTTCTAATCCCGCCTCCGCCTCTCGCCCGCTGTGCGACTCTGGGCGAGTCGCTTCACTGGGCCTCGGGGACCTCACCTGTCAAACGGGCGCTACGCCCGTGAGCCCACGTGGGACAAGCTTGATCACCCTGCATCTCCCCCAGTGCTCAGCACAGTGCTTGGCACACGGTAAGCGCTTAACGTTATTACAGAGAAGCAGCGCGGCCCAGCGGAAAGAGGCCGGGCTCGGGAGTCAGAGGTCGTGCGTTCTGATCCCGGCTCCGCCTCTCGTCCGCTGTGTGTCTCTGGGCGAGCCACTTGGCTTCTCTGGGCCTCAGGTCCCTCATCTGTAAAAGGGGGATGAAGACCGGGAGCCCCAGGCGGGACCACCCGATGACCGCGTAACTGTCCCCGGCGCTTAGAACAGCGCTCGGCACACAGTAAGCGCTCAGCGGACGCCGTGATAACGATACCTGCGGGTGACGACGCGGCGGCCTCGGACGAAGGCGGTGGAGGTGGAGACGGAGCGGAAGGCGCTGGCCCCGGGGCTGAAGGAGAAGGACGAGGAGGAAAAGTCTGGCGGGGCTGGAATGACGGGGTGGGGGGGGGGGGAAAGATCATTAGCCTCTTATTCATTCATTCATTCATTCATTCACGAGAAGCGGCGTGGCTCGGTGGAGAGAGCCCGGGCTGGGGAGTCGGGTCGTGGGTTCGGATCCCCGCTCCGCCGCTCGTCGGCTGGGTGACCGTGGGCGAGTCACTTCACTTCTCGGTGCCTCGGCGACCTCACGTGGAAAACGGGGATGAAGGCCGGGAGCCTCACATCCTGAGGACCCCGCATCTCCCCCGGCGCTTAGAACAGCGCTCTGCACATAGTAAGCGCTTAACAAGTACCAACATCATTATTATTACCGGACTCTTCTGAACACCGGGTTCAACGCTCTGCACGCGGCGGGTGCGCGCTCAAGAAATACTACCGGATGTACTGGACTCTTCTAAACGCTGGGTTCGACGCTCTGCCCACGGCGGGGGCCCGGTAAATACTACCGATGGGGAAGCGGGGGCGGGGGGCCCGGGAAACTGGAGGCACCTACCTGAGTGGGCGGGGAAGTAGGAGGAGAAGGAGAAGAAGGAGCCGGGCGTCCGAATCCCCTGGCTCTGCAGCTCTGAGAACGGGCCCAGGTCATCTGCAAATAATAATAATAATAAATAATAATAATAATAATGTGGGTATTTGTTAAGCGCTCACTGTGTGCCGAGCACCGTTCCAAGCGCCGGGGGAGACGCGGGGTCATCGGGCTGTCCCCCCTGAGGCTCCCACTCGTCATCGCCATTTGACAGATGAGGGAACTGAGGCCCAGAGAAGCGAAGGGACTCGCCCACAGTCACCCAGCTGACGAGGGGCAGAGGCGGGATTCGAACCCAGGACCTCTGACTCCCAAGCCCGGGCTCTTTCCGCTGAGCCGCGCGGCAAACAACACGGGCCTCTATCACCTACCTACCGATTGTGACTACTCACTCTGTCCTCCCCTTGTGAGCGCTCAATAATAATAATAATAATAATCAAAAATAATCAAGCGCCCGGTAATAATAATAATAATAATGATGATGGCATTTGTTAAGCGCTTACTAAGTGCCAGGCACCGTTCTAAGCGCTGGAGGAGATGCAAGGTCATCAGGTTGCCCCCCGTGGGGCTCACGCTTTCCATCCCCATTTTCCAGATGAGGTCACTGAGGCCCAGAGAGGCGAAGCGACTCGCCCAAGGTCACCCAGCAGACAAGGGGCGGAGTCGGGATCGGAACCCACGACCTCTGACTCCCCGGCCCGGGCTCTGTCCACTGAGCCACGCTGCTTCTCTACAGTGCTCTGCGCACGGTAGATTATCACCTCTCAGTGGAAAGAGCTCGGGCTTGGAAGTCAGAGGTCACGGGTTCGAAACCCGGCTCCGCCGCCTGTCAGCTGTGGGACCGTGGGCGAGTCACTTCGCTTCTCTGGGCCTCGGTGACCTCATCTGGAAAACGGGGACGAAGACGGGGAGCCTCCCGAGGGACCACCCGGTGACCCCGTATCTCCCCCGGCGCTTAGAACGGTGCTCGGCACATAGTGGGCGCTTCGCGAATACCGACATTATTATCATTCTCATGGAGGGCAGGGCCCCCGTCTGCCGACGCGATCGTCCCGCGCTCGCCCAAGCGGTCGGGACGGCGCTCTGCCCACGGTAGGCCGGACGCTCCTCGAGGGCAGGGATCGCGTCCACTCCACCGTCCTCCCCGGAGCGCTCAGCGCAGCGCTCTATCCCGCGCCGGACCGTCGGCTCCTCGGGGGCAGGGGCTCGCGTCTCCCGACCCCAAGGCTCCCCGCCCTCCCAGGCGCCGTCCGGGTGCCCCGTCCCCGGCGAGCGCGCGACGGATACCACCGGGCGACGGTGCCCCCGCGCCCGGTGGGCGTCCAGTAGGCAGCCCCGCCGGGCGGACGACTCACCGAACAGGTCGGCGAAGGGGTCTCGGCCCCCGAAGAACTCTCTGAAGACCTCGTCCGGGCTGCGGAAGGTGAAGGCGGGACCCCCGGGCTCGGCCGGGTGCGGGGACCCTCTCCCTGCTGGGGTGGGACGCGACGTGGTGACCGCGCGATCGCCCCCGCCCCCCGCCGCCCCCCGCCCGCCTCCCCGGGGGTCTCTGACCCGCTGCACTCACCCACTCCCGTCAGGCCTTCCCGGCCATAGCGGTCGTAGATGTCCCGCTTGTGCTCTGCGACGACAAAGGAGGCACTGGTTAGGCGCTTACTGTGTGCCAGGCACCGTTCTGAGCGCTGGGGCAGATGGAGGCTAATCGGGTCAGACGCGGGACAGTAATCGTCCTAATAATTTGGGGAAGCAGCGCGGCTCACTGGAAGGAGCCCGGGCTTCGGAGTCGGAGGTCACGGGTTCGACTCCCGGCCCTGCCCCTCGTCAGCTGGGGGACCGGGGGCGAGTCACTTCACTCCTCTGGGCCTCGGTTCCCTCATCTGGAAAATGGGGATGAAGAGTGGGAGCCTCCCGTGGGACCACCCGATGACCCCGTATCTCCCCCGGCGCTTAGAACGGTGCTCGGCACGTGGTGAGCGCTTAACAAACACCAACATTATTATTACATTATTAACAATAACGGTGACGAGGATGAGGGTGTTGGTTAAGCGCTTCCCGTGTGCCAGGCCCCGATCTGAGCGCCGGGGGAGATGGAGGCTAGTCGGGTCAGACACGGGACAATAATCATCATAATCCTAACGTTGGTATCTGTTAAGCGCTCCCTATGTGCCGAGCACCGTCCTAAGCGCCGGGGGAGATACGGGGTCGTCGGGCCGTCCCCCGGGAGGCTCCCGGTCTTCATCCCCGTTTTCCAGATGAGATCACTGAGGCCCAGAGACGTGAAGTGACTCGCCCACGGTCACGCAGCTGACAAGGGGCAGAGTTGGAATTCGAACCCATGACCTCTGACTCCCAAGCCCGGGCTCTTTCCACCGAGCCACGCTGCTTCTCTAATAATGACGAGGAGATGTGTTAAGCGCTTCCTATGTGCCAGGCACCGTTCTGAGCGCTGGGGGAGAGGCAAGCTAATCAGGTCAGACACGGGATAATAATAACAATAATAATGCTATTTGTTAAGCGCTTACTCTGTGCCAGGCACCGTTCTGAGCGCTGAGGGAGATACAAGCTAATCAGCTCAGACAGGGGAAAATAATAATAATGATGGTATTCGTTAAGCGCTTACTATGTGCCAGGCACCGTTCTGAGCGCTGGGGGAGAGGCAAGCTAATCAGGTCAGACACGGGATAATAATAATACTAATAATGCTATTTGTTAAGCGCTTACTCTGTGCCAGGCACCTGTTCTGAGCGCTGAGGGAGATACAAGCTAATCAGGTCAGACAGGGGAAAATAATAATAATAATAATAATGGTATCTGCTAAGCGCTTACTATGTGCCAAGCACCATTCTGAGCATTGGGCAAGACAAATCTCATCAAGTCAGACACAGAATAATAACAGTCATGATAATAATGGTATTTGTTAAGCACTTATTATGTGCCAGGCTCCGTTCTGAGCACTGGGGGAGATAAGATATAAGCTAATCAGGCCAGACACAGGAGAATAATAAGGATAATAATAATAATGGTGGTATTTGTTAAGTGCTTACTATGGGCCAGGCACTGTTCTAAACGCTGGGAAAGACACAAGCTAATCAAGTCAGACAAGGGGAATAATAATAACAATAATAACAATAATGATGAGGGTATTTGTTAAGCGCTTACTGTCCGCCAGGCACCGTTGTGAGCGCTGGGGGAGATACAAGTAATCAGGTCAGACACAGGAGAATAATAAGAATAACAATAATGACGATGATGATGGCATCTGTGAAGCGCTTACTATGTGCCAAGCACTGTTCTAAGCGCCGGGGGAGATACGAGGTCATCAGGTCGTCCCAAGGGGGGCTCCCGGGTCTTCATCCCCATTTGACAGATGAGGGAACCGAGGCCCAGAGCGGGGAAGCGACTGGCCCGGGGTCACCCGGCGGACAAGCGGCGGAGCCGGGATCAGAACCCACGCCCTCTGACTCCCAAGCCCGCGCTCTTTCCGCTGAGCCCGGCTGTTTAGCGCTTACTGTGTGCAGAGCACTGTTCTAAGCGCTGAGCACGGTTCTAAGCGCTGGGCGCTGTTCTAAGCCTCCCTGTTTCAACTCTGAGCCGAACGGCAAAAGTGCATAGATGCGGGGGGCAGAGATGATCACCCCAAGACCTGGAACTGCTTGAGGTGACCCGTCCGAGGTCACCCGGCCGACGGGCGGCGGGGCCGGCATTCGAACCCATGACCTCTGACTCCCAAGCCCGGGCTCTTCCCCCTGAGCCGCGCTGCTTGCAGCGACCCGTCCAAGGTCACCCGGCTGACGGGCGGCGGGATTCGAACCCGCGACCTGTGCCCCGGGGAGAGGAAAGGGGGCGCGGGGGGAGGCGGGAGGTGGGAGCCCCCTTACTGTCGGACAGGACTTCGTAGGCCTCCGCCACTTCCTTGAATTTCTGTTCGGCGAATTCTTTGTTTTCCACGTTCTTGTCCGGATGCCACTTCAGGGCCTTCCGCCGGTACCTGTGGGGGGACGTTTAATGTTGGTATCTGTTAAGCGCTCACTATGTGCAGAGCACCGTTCTAAGCGCTGGGGGGAGAGACGGGGTCATCGGGTCGGCCCACGTGAGGCTCACGGTCTTCATCCCCGTTTTCCAGATGAGGTCACTGAGGCCCAGAGGAGTGAAGCGACTCGCCCACGGTCCCACAGCCGACACGGGGCAGAGCCGGGATTCGAACCCCCGAACTCTGACTCCCAGGCCCGGGCTCTTTCCGCTGAGCCAATTCAGCGCTGCCTATGTGCAAAGCACTCTTCTAAGCGCTGGGGGATACGGGGGTGATCGGGTCGTCCCACGGGGGGGCTCCCAGTTTTCATCCCCATTTTACAGATGAGGAAACCGAGGCACCGAGGAGTTAAGTCACACCGTCACACCGCTGGCAAGCGGCGGGGCCGGGATTCGAACCCCCGACCTCCCAAGCCCGGCCTCTAGCCGCCGAGCCCCGCTGCTTCTCTCATAATCAGGGCGGTATTTGCTAAGCGCGTGCTATGCGCCGGGCACCGTACTAAGCGCCGGGGTGGATACAAACGAATCGGGTGGGACACGGTCCCTTGTCCCCCGTGGGGCTCACGGTTTTTTAATCCCCATTTTCCAGAGGAGGGAACTGAGGCCCAGGGAAGGAAAGTGACTCGCCCGAGGTCACAGAGCGGACGAGGGGCGGAGCCGGGATTAGAACCCGTGACCTTCTGCCTCCCGGGCCTGCGCTCTCCCCACTCCGCCGTGCTACTAGGTGGGCACCAGATAATAACAATGATGGTGTCTGTTAGGTGCTCACTACTACTAATAATGTCGGTATCTGTTAAGCGCCTACTATGTGCAAGGCACTGTACTAAGCAATAGGGTCGGCACGAGATAATAACGATGGTGCCTGTTAAGTGCTTACTACTACTACTGAATAAAAATATTGGCGTTTGTTAAGCGCCTACTATGTGCCGGGCACTGTACTAAGCAACAGGGTCGGCACAGGATAATAACGATGACGGTGTCCGTTAAGCGCCCCCTAAGTGCCGAGCACCGTTCTAAGCGCTGGGGGAGATAACGGGGTCGTCGGGCGGTCCCCCGGGGGGCTGCCGGTCTTCATCCCCATTTTCCAGATGAGAAAACTGAGGGCCGGAGAAGCGACTTGCCCAAGGCGACACGGCTGACAGGTGGCGGAGCCGGGATTCGAACCCAGGACCTCTGACTCCTAAGCCCGGGCTCTTTCCACTGAGCCGCGCTGCTTCTCTAGGCAGGCGGGCACTCTACCAGGGCACTAGGGTAGCTACAAGATAATAATGATAATAATATCAGTGGAAAGAGGCCGGGCTTTGGAGTCTGAGGTCATGGGTTCGAACCCCGGCTCTGCCACTTGTCAGCTTTGTGACTTTGGGCAAGCCACCTCACTTCTCAGCGTGGCTGGAGAAGCAGCGTGGCTCAGTGGAAAGAGCCCGGGCTTTGGAGTCAGGGCTCATGAGTTCGAATCCCGGCTCTGCCACTCGTCGGCTGTGGGACTGTGGGCGAGTCACTTCACTTCTCTGGGCCTCAGTTCCCCCCTCTGTAAAATGGGGATCAAGACCGCGAACCCCCGCGTGGGACGACCCGATTCCCCTATGTCTACCCCAGCGCTTAGAACGGTGCTCGGCACGTAGTAAGCGCTTAACAAATACCAACATTATTATTCTCGGTGCCCCAGTTCCCTCCTCTGTAAAATGGGGATGAAGACCGGGAGCCCCGCGTGGGACGACCTTGATTCCCCTGGGTCTCCCCCAGCGCTTAGAACGGTGCTCGGCACGTAGTAAGCGCTTAACAAATGCCAGCGTTATTATAATAAGAAGAAGAATGGCATTTGTTAAGCGCTTACCAGATGCCAAGCACTGTACTAAGCGCTGGGGTAGATACAAATAACAATAATAATAAAAACGGTGGTATTTCTTAAGCGCTTACCGTATGCCAAGCACTGTACTAAGCGCTGGGGTAGGTACAAAATAATAATGATAATAAAAATGGTGGTATTTCTTCAGTGCCTACCATGTGCCAAGCACTGTCCTAAGCACTGGGGCAGGTACGAAGTAATAATAATAACGGTGGTATTTCTTAAGCGTTTACCAGATGCCACGCACTGTACTAAGCGCTGGGGTAGATACAAAATAATAATAAAAACGATGGGATTTGTTAAGTGCTGACTACATGTCAGGCACTCTGCTATGACACTAGGGTAGATACAAGATAATAATAATAATAGTGGTATCTGTTAAGCGCTTACCATGTGCCAAGCACTGTACTAAGCACTACGGTAGATACAAAATAATAATAATCATAATATTTATGGTATTTACATCCTTTGTGCCAAGCACTGTACTAAGTTCTAGGGTAGAGGCAAAATAATAATACCAACCGTGGTATTTATCAAGCACTATGTGCTAAGCACCGTTACTAAGCACCAGGGTGGATTCAAAATAATAATAGCGATAATAATAATTGTGGGGTTTGTTAAGCGCTTACTATGTGCCAGGCACTGTACTAAGCGCTGGGGTGGATACAAGATCATCCTAATATTAATAATAGCAATAACTGCGGTATTTGTTAAGCGCTATGTGCCAGGCATTTTGCTAAGCACTAGGGTAGAAACAAAATAATAATAATAATTGTGGCATTTAAGCCCTCGCTACGTGCCCTGCAGTGAACTAAGCAGGAGGGTAGACACATGATAATAATAACAATAATCATCGTGGTATATATGTTAAGCGCTTTCTACCTGCTAGGCATTGTACTAAGCACTAGGGCACATACAAGCTAGTAAGAATAATAATATTCATAATAATAACAATCACTGTGGTATTTGTTAAGCGCTTTCCACGAGCTAGGCATCGTACTGAGCACCAAGGCACATACAAGTTAGTCGTAATAATAATAACAATCATTGGGGTATCTGTTAAGCGCTTTCTATGAGCTAGGCATCGCGCTAAGCACTAGGGCACATACAAGTTAATAATAATATTAATAATAATAATCGCGGTATCTGTTAAGCGCTTTCGACGCGCTAGGCATTGTACTAAGCACCAGGGCACGTACAAGCTAGTCATAATAATAATATTAATAATAACAATCATTGTGGTATCTGTTAAGCGCTTTCTATGAGCTAGGCATCGCACTAAGCACTAGGGCACATACAAGTTAATAATAATATTAATAATAATAACAATCGCGGTATCTGTTAAGCGCTTTCGACGCGCTAGGCATTGTACTAAGCACCAGGGCACGTACAAGCTAGTCATAATAATAATATTAATAATAACAATCATTGTGGTATCTGTTAAGCGCTTTCTATGAGCTAGGCATCGCACTAAGCACTAGGGCACATACAAGTTAATAATAATATTAATAATAATAACAATCGCGGTATCTGTTAAGCGCTTTCGACGCGCTAGGCATTGTACTAAGCACCAGGGCACGTACAAGCTAGCCATAATAATAATATTAACAATCACTGTGGTATTTTTTCAGCACTTTCTACACGCCAGGCATTCTACTAAGCACTGGGGGGACATAAAAGATAAAACAACAGTGATAATATTAACAATAATAACAATAATCGTGGTATTTAAGTGCTTATGATGTTCCAAGCACTGTCCTAAGCACTAGGGCAGATACGAAGGTAATAACAACAGTAACTGTGGTATCTGGTAAGCGCTATGAGCCAAGCATTGTACTAAGCACTCGGGTAGATACACGATAGTAATAATAATATGAATAATAACAATAATCGTTTTCATTTAGCGCTTACTGTGTACCAGGCATTGTACTGAGCAGTAGGGCAGACACAAGATAGTAGTAATAATAATAATATCAATAGTAATAATTGCACTTCAGTGCTCACTACGTGCCAGGCATCGTACGAAGGAGTAGGGCAGACACAAGATACTAGTGATAATAATATTCATGATGATATTTGCACTTTAGTGTTTACTATGTGCCGGGCACTGTACTAAGGAGTAGGGCAGATACAAGATGGTAGTAATAATAATAATATGAATAATAATAATTGGACTTGTTAAGTGCTTACTCTGTGCCGGGCATTGTACTAAGGAGTAGGGCAGATGCAAGATGGTAGTAATAATAATGAAATTAATAATAATAGTTGTACTTGTTAAGTGCTCACTATGTGCCAGGCATTGTACTAAGGAGTAGGGCAGATACAAGAAAATAGTAATAATAACATTAATAATAAGATAATAGCAATAACAACAGCAATCATAACAGTAACTGTAAAGTGCGTGCTACGTGCCAGGCAGTGCGCTAAGCGGTAGGGTAGAGACGAGACAGTAGTAATAATAATAATAACGATGACAATAATTGTATTTGTTAAGCCCTTACTGTGGAACTGGCATTGTACTGAGCGCCGGGGTAGATACCAGAAAATAGTGACAAGAATATTAATAAGAAGAATAATCGTAGTTGTTCAGTGCTCGCTACGTGCCAGGCCTCGTACGAAGCAGTAGGGTAGATATCGGATACAGCAATAATAATATCGATAAAGACAATAACCGTTCTTGTTAAGCGCTCGCTACGCGCCGGGCCTCGTACGAAGCAGTAGGGTAGGTGCCGGATCATAGTAATGATAATATTAATAATGGCGAAAATCATCCTTCTTAAGCGCTCGCTACGCGCCGGGCCTCGTACGAAGCAGTAGGGTAGGTGCCGGATCATAGCGATAATCATAATATTAATAATAATTGTCCCTCTTCAGCGCTCGCTACGCGCCGGGCCTCGAAGGAAGCAGTAGGGTAGATGCCGGATAATAGCAATGATAATAATATTAATAATAACCATCCTTCTTCAGCGCTCGCTACGCGCCGGGCCTCGTACGAAGCAGTAGGGTAGATACCGGATCATAGTAATGATAATATTAATAATGGCGAAAATCATGCTTCGTAAGCGCTCGCTACGCGCCGGGCCTCGTACGAAGCAGTAGGGTAGGTGCCGGATAATAGAGATAATCATAATATTAATAATAATTGTCCCTCTTCAGCGCTCGCTACGCGCCGGGCCTCGAAGGAAGCAGTAGGGTGGATGCCGGATAACAGCAATAATATTCACGATGATCGTCCTTCTTAAGCGCTCGGCCTTGCCAGGCCTCGTGCGAAGCGGTAGGGCAGATAGGATTTCACAGCCATAATGACGATTTAATAATGTCGGTATCTGTTAAGCGCTTACTATGTGCCGGAGCACTGTTCTAAGCGCCGGGGTGGACACAGGGGAATCAGGTCGTCCCACGTGGGGCTCACAGTCTTAATCCCCATTTTGCAGATGAGGGAACTGAGGCACAGAGAAGTTAAGTGACTCGCCCAAAGTCACACAGCAGACAAGTGGCCGAGCCGGGATTCGAACCCATGAACTCTGACTCCAAAGCCCGTGCCCTTTCCACTGAGCCACGCTGCTTCTCTCACGATTTCGCCGACGATGTGCCAGGCACCGTGCTGAGCGCTCGGGCGGATACGAGGCGGTAAGAATAATATTAACGACAAGCACCGCCGCATCGTTTAGGCGGCCACGACGTGCCCGGCACCGTACCGAGCGATGTGAGGCGCAAAGGAGGCGTCGGTGGGGCGGTCGGGAGCTGCCGGGACACTCCGATGAGCGCCGGGACCCGAGGCCCGGAGCGTAGTGAGCGCCCCCCGGGGGGGGGGGGAGGGGAGGGGAGGGGAGGGGCGGCACTTACGCCTTCTTGATTTCTTCCGGGGAGGCCGTGGGGGGCACGTCCAGGACGGCGTAGTAGGAGGCCATGGCATCGACGCCCCTGGGGGACAGAGGGCACAGCGTGGGGCGCGGGGGGGGGCACGGGGGGGGGGGCACCCGCCGCGTCATCACACGCTCACACAATCACACACACTGGCACACCCCCGCCCCCCGACACACGCACCGTGACACGCACCGACACACCCCGACAGCGCACAGGCACCCACAACGACACACACTCTGACGACACCCTGACACACACAACGACACACACACACACACAGACAGCACACGGACACACCCCCCGACGCACAAGGACACCCCCCCCCCAACGCACACCAACACACACACACTGAAAGCGCACGGACACACACAATGACACACACAGACACACCCGGACAACACACAGGCGCACACCCTGACGCACACGCCCAACACACGCACACACTGACAGCGCGCGGGCACACACAACGACCCAGACACACCCTGACGACACAGACACACACCCAACACACCCTGACAGCGCGCGGACACACAATGACACACACAGATACACCCTGACGACACAGACACACACCCAACACACCCTGACAGCGCGCGGACACACAATGACACACACAGATACACCCTGACGACACAGACACACACCCAACACACCCTGACAGCGCGCGGACACACAATGACACACACAGACACACCCGGACGACACAGACACACGCGCAACACACCCAGACAGCGCACGGACACACACAATGACACACAGACACACACCCCTAACACAAACACTCCCCCGACACGCACCCTGACAGCACACAGACACCCACCCCCGACACACACAATGACACACACACACACCCCTAACACAAACACTCCCCCGACACACGCCCTGACAGCACACAGACACCCCCCCCGACACACACACAGTGACACACACACACCCCCCGACACCCAAGGCCGGCCGGACACCTACCGAAAGGCCCGGGGGACACGGGGGGGGACCCGGAGGGGACACGGAGGGGACACGGAGGGGGAGGGGCGGCGTCGCGCGCTGTGACGCCCCGCCCCGCCCCCACACGCACACACACACACACGCACGCACGCACAACCCCCCCTCCCCCCCCCCCGCTCTGACACATACCTTCATTCACTCACTCCATCCTTCCTTCCTTCATTCATTCATTCAACGGTGTTTACTGAGCGCTGACTGGGGGCGGGGCGCTGTACTGAACGCTTGGGAAGGGACCATTGGGCCCCAGAGAGAGACCAGCCCGGCCCCACGACGGTCTAGACGCCTCATCCCCCCCCCCCAGACACACAACTCTGACTCACACACATCTCTCCCCCCCACACACACACACTAACACACCCCTCTCTGTGACACACACTCACGCGCGCGCGTCTCCCCCCCTCCCCCGTCTGTCTCTTGCACAGGCTGGGGAGTCAGAGGTCACGGGTTCGAATCCCGCCTCTGCCCCTGTCAGCTGGGTGACTGTGGGCCAGTCACTTCACTTCTCTGGGCCTCAGTGACCTCATCTGGAAAATGGGGAGGAAGACTGGGAGCCTCACGGGGGACGACCCCCAGCGCTCAGAACAATGCTCGGCACAGAGGAAGCGCTTAACAAATATCCACATTATTATGACTATTTATTATATCTCTCTCCTACACACACACATCTCTCTCACACACGTCTCTCCCCCCCCCCGACACACACACACACACACCCTCTCTCACACACTCAATGATCACACACTCACACAGCCCTCACCCCCCCACACACAATGATGATCACACACACACACACCCCACACACCCACTCAACGACCCCACACACCCCCCTCTCTCACACAATGATCACACACACACACCCCCTCTCACACACTCAACGGTCACACACACCCCCCCTCTCACACAATGATCACACACCCCCACACCCCCACACACACTCAATGATCCCACCCCCGCCCACACACACACACAATGATCACACACACACCCCCCTCACACATTCAACGGTCACACACACCCCCCTCTCTCACACAATGATCACACACACACTCAATGATCCCACACCCCCCCCACACACACACTCAATGGTCACACCCCCCTCACACAATGATCACACACATACACACTCAATGATCACACACCCCTCTCTCACACACTCAGTGATCCCACACTGACAGGCCCCCCTCACTCCCACACACCCACACCCACACCCACACCCACACACACACACAGAGGACTCTCTCAGACGTCTCTCTCCCTCTCCCACACACACAGAGATGGCTCTCACACACACTCACACTCACACACACCCCCCCCTCTGTCACACACACACACACACACACGCCCCTCTGTGACCCCCACCCCTCTCATCCCCCTCCCACACACACGCACATCTCTCTCACACACACATGTCTCTCTCTCACACACATCTCTCATATACATCTCTGCCCCCCCCCACACGTCTGTGTCTCTCACAAACACACTAACACCCCCCTCTCTGTGACACGCACACACACCTCTCTCTCACACACAGACACACCCCTCTGCCCCCCCACACCCCGTCTGTGTCCCCCGCACCCCCCCACCTCTTTCTGTGACACACACACGTCTCTCCCACACACACATCTCTCACACGTCTCTGTCCCCCCAAACACACACACTAACACACCCCTCTGGGACACACACACGTCTCAGTTCCACGCACAGACCTCTCTCTCTCTCTCTCTCTCACACACACACACACACACACATTCATTCATTCATTCAATAGTATTTATTGAGCGCTTACTATGTGCAGAGCACTGTACTAAGCGCTTGGGATGAACAAGTCGGCAACGGATAGAGACGGTCCCTGCCGTTTGACGGGCTTACGGTCTGATCGGGGGAGACGGACAGACGAGAACGATGGCACTAAACAGCGTCGAGGGGAAGAACATCTCGTAAAAACCGATGGCAACTAAATAGAATCGAGGCGATGTACGATTCATTAACAAAATAAATAGGGTAACGAAAATATATACAGTTGAGCGGACGAGTACGGTGCTGTGGGGATGGGAAGGGAGAGGTGGAGGAGCAGAGGGAAAAGGGGAAAATGAGGCTTTAGCTGCGGAGAGGTAAAGGGGGGATGGCGGAGGGAGTAGAGGGGGAAGAGGAGCTCAGTCTGGGAAGGCCTCTTGGAGGAGGTGATTTTTAAGTAAGGTTTTGAAGAGGGAAAGACACACACACACACACACCTCTCTCACACACATCTCTTTGTGCCACACACGCCTCTCCCCCATACACACACACACACGCCTCTCCTCTCTCACACCCCCCCCCAACACACATCTCTCATACACGTCTGTCCCCACACACACCACTCACATACACATACATACACATACACACACATACACACAAACACACCCCTCTCTGTGACACACACACGTCTCAGTTCCACGCACAGACCTCTCTCTCTCTCTCTCTCTCACACACACACACATCTCTCTCACACACATCTCTTTGTCCCACACACACCTCTCCTCTATACACACACACGCCTCTCCTCTCTCACACCCCCCCCAACACACAACTCTCATACACGTCTGTCCCCTCACCCACATACACACACACACACAAACACACCCCTCTCTGTGACCCACACACGTCTCTGTCTCTCTCACACACACCCCTCCTCCCCACACCCCTCTCTGTGACACACACACTTCTGTCCCCCCCACACACATCTCTCTCACACCCCCATCTCTGTCCCCTACACACACTTCTCTCTCACACCCACACGCCTCTCACACCCACACATGTCTCTCCCACACACACCCCTTTCCCACACACACACACCTCTCTCTCTCTCACACACCTTGTATCTCCCCCAGCGCTTAGAAAAGTGCTTGGCGCATAATAATGTTGGTATTTGTTAAGCGCTTACTATGTGCCGAGCTCTGTTCTAAGCGCTGGGGTAGACATAGGGGCATCAGGTTGTCCCCCGTGAGGCTCCCGGTCTTCATCCCCATTTTCCAGATGAGGGAATTGAGGCCCAGAGAAGTGAAGTGACTCGCCCACGGTCCCACAGCCGACAAGCGGCAGAGTCGGGATTCGAACTCATGACCTCTGACTCCCAAGCCCGGGCTCTTGCCACTGAGCCACGCTGCTTCTCAACTTAGCAAATACCAACTTTATCATTATTACTCCCCATTTGACAGATGAGGTAACTGAGGTGGAGAAGCGAAATGACTTTTTTGTTTCAGGGTGTTGAAGTGCTTACTATTTTGCCAGGCACTGTACTAAACGCTGAGGTGGATACGAGATGAAGAGGGGGGACATTGTCCCTGTTCCATAGGGAGCGCTCGGGCTTCATCCCCATTTTACAGATGAGGTAACTGAGGTAGAGAAGCAAAGTGACTTTTGAAACTCATATTTGTTAATAATAATGAGGATGGTGTTTGTTAAGCGCTTACTATGTGCCGGGCGCCGTGCTCAGCGCTGGGGTGGACACGAGCAGATCGGGTTGGACACGGCCCCTGTCCCACGTGGGACTCACAGTCTCCATCCCCGTTTGACAGATGAGGTAAACTGAGGCCCAGAGAAGTGAAGCGGCTGACCCGAGGTCACACGGCAGACAGGCGGCGGAGGCGGGATTAGAACCCAGCGCCTTCTGACTCCCAGGCCCGGGCTCTCTTGCTTCTCCCGGCGCTTACTACGCGCCAGGTATTGTACTAAGCGCTGGGATGGGTGCGAGATAAACAGTCTGGTCATCGTCCCTGTCCCACGGCCTAGGAGAGAGGACAGATATCGAACCCCCATTTTACAAATGAGGAAACCGAGGCATCGAGCAGCAACGTGACTTGCCTAAGGTCACCCGGACCGTAACAGGCGGGCAGCGTGGCTCAGTGGCGAGAGCCTGGGCTTGGGAGTCAGAGGTCATGGGTTCTAATCCCAGCTCCGCCGCTTGTCAGCTGGGTGACTTTGAGCAAGTCACTTCTCTGGGCCTCAGTGACCTCATCTGTCAAATGGAGATTAAAACTGTGAGCCCCACGGGGGGCAAGCCGATCACCCTGTCTCCCCCAGCGCTTAGAACAGTGCTCTGCACCTAGTAAGCGCTTAACAAATACCAACATTATTATTATTATTATCGTTAGAATCCAGGTCCTCTGACTCCCAGGCCCGGGTTCTTCACTAGACCCCACCGCTTCCCTAATCCCCGTTTTTAGGACGGGAAAACTGGAGAAGCGGCACGACCTAATAGGAAGAACGTGGGCCGGGAAGTCGGAGGACCCTGGAAGTCTGATTCTGGCTTTGCCGAACGCTTCCCGTGTGACCTCGGGCAAGGAGCTCGACTTTTCAGTGCCTCAGTTCTCCTGTTCTTCTTCCTACTTAGGACCGTGAGCCCCCCGAGGGACAGGGACCGTGTCCCACCGGCTTCCCTTGTATCTCTTCCAGCGCCTGGAACAGAATTTGCCGTTATCAAGTGCTCAACAAAAGCCATTATTCGTTTTTCATAATGATTACTTAGTCTGAGCCCCGTGTGGGGCCGGGTCCCACCCGATTATCTTCTATCTACTTAGTACGGTGCTTTGCACGCTCTAAGTCTTCAATAAATGCTATTAAAAGATTGGATGAGTGGTGAAGCGAATAGAGCGCCGGCCTGGGAGTCAGGAGGTCCTGGGTTCTCATCCCGACTCTGCCCCTTGTCAGCTGTGGGACTGTGGGCGAGTCACTTCACTTCTCTGGGCCTCAGTGACCTCATCTGTAAAACGGGGATGAAGACTGGGAGCCTCACATGGGACGACCTCATTCCCCTGTATCTACCCCAGCGCTTAGAACAGCGCTCTGCACGTAGTAAACGCTTAACAGATACCAACATTATTATCCTGGCTCCGCCACTTGTCTGCCGTGTGACCTGGGGTGAGTCACTTCACTTCTCTGGGCCCTAAACTCACCCTCCTCCCGCCCTTGCCCAAGTGACTTGCGGAGAAGTGGGTGATCAGGATGTGGCAGCAGGTGGGCGATCACCCTCGGGGGGCTGGAGGCGGGACCCGGGGGGGGGGGGGGGCTTCGTCTTTAGGAAGGTCCCCCAGGGCGTCGTTGCCGTGGTTTTCCGGCCCAGGCCTCGGCCTGTTGGCCCGCGGCCCAGGCAGCCGGGTGGAAACGGAGCGAGCGCCCGGGGGGCCTCCGGCACGGATGATCATAATTATGGTCTTTGTTAAGCGCTTACGGTGTGCCAGGCACTGTACTAAGTGTTGGTCACAGGACCCGCTGGGCCAGCTGACTCTCTGGTACCTGGCTGGCACCCCCAATCTGGGGAGAAGACGCCAATCCTCAGGCCTCCCCTGTCCGGGAGATGTCTCCCCGCCTCTCAAGACCCCCCCCAGCCCCCGCAGTGGTTGCCCATCCGCCTCCGCATCAAACGAAAAAACTCGTCACCGTCGGCTTTAAAGGCGTCCATCGAGGTCACCCCGGCCGCTCTCCTCCTCCTCCTCCTCCGGCCCGGCCCGCACGCTCCGCTCCTCTCATGCCGACCTCCTCCTGCCCCTCCATCTCATCTACCTCGCTGTCGACCGTCCCGCCTCTGACCCGCAACGCCGTCCCTCCTCTAATCCCACAGACGATGACCCTCCCCACCCATCGAAGCCTTCCTGAAGGCCCACCTCCTCCCGGAGGCCTTCCCAGACCGCATCCTCCTTTCCTCTTAATAATAATGATAATAATAATGTTGGTATTTGTTAAGCGCTTACTATGTGCCGAGCACTGTTCTAAGCGCTGGGGTAGACCCAGGGGAACCAGGTTGTCCCACGTGGGGCTCACAGTCTTTATCCCCATTTTACAGAGGAGGGAACTGAAGCACCGAGAAGTTAAGTGACTCGCCCACAGTCACACAGCTGAGGGGGTGGCCGAGCCGGCATTCGAACCCATGACTTCTGACTCCAAAGCCCGTGCTCTTTCCACTGAGCCACGCTGCTTCCTCTTCTCCCGCTCCCTTCTCCGTCGCCCCGACTCGCTCCCTTCATTCACCCGCCCCTCCCCGCCCCACACCACTTGTGTCCCTCCCCCTCATTTATTGCTTTCTATTCACGTCCGTCTCCCCCTCTAGACCGTCACCTCCTCGTGGGCAGGGAATGTGCCCGTTTACTGTTGTACTGTCCTCTCCCCAGCGCTTAGTCCAGTGCTCTGCACGCGGTAAGCGCTCAATAAATACAACCGACGGCCTGACGGACCGGGCCGGGGTAGGAAGGTTCGCTGGGAGGGACGCGAATCCGAGGAGATGCTAAGAATTAATTAATTAATGTAATTAATGTTGGTATTTGTTAAGCGCTTACTATGTGCCGAGCACTGTTCTAAGCGCTGGGGTAGACACAGGGGAATCAGGTTGTCCCACATGGGGCTCACAGTCTTCATCCCCATTTTACAGATGAGGGAACTGAGGCACCGAGAAGTTAAGTGACTTGCCCAAAGTCACACAGCTGATTAGTGGCTGAGCCGGGATTCGAACCCATGACCTCTGACTCCAAAGCCCGTGCTCTTTCCACTGAGCCACGCTAAGAGGGGTGAGGCCGGAGAGGAGGGAGCGAGAGATGATAATAATCATGTTGGCATTTGTTAAGCACGTGCTATGTGCGGAGCACTGTTCTAAGCGCTGGGGGAGACACAGGGTGAACATTGCCCCACGTGAGGCTCACAGTTAACCCCCATTTTCCAGATGAGGTCACTGAGGACAGAGAAGCAAAGTGACTCGCCCACAGTCACACAGCTGACAAGGGGCAGAGATGAGGCTTCAAAGTCCCATGGGGGCCGAGGCGCTCAATAAATACGGCTGAACGAATGAAGGAGGCCCCAGAATGCCAGGCGGCATTGCAGGAAGGAAGCCGGGGCGCTCGCTGCCATTCCTCACGTTATTATTATCATTATTATTAGAGTCACTTAATTATGAGCGTTATTATATGTCAAGCACCCTTCTCAGTACTAGAATAGAAACAAGTTCTCCAGCTTCAGCAGGGATCTCGTCATCCCTTAAATACATGGATACCGTCAATCCATGGTGTTTTCTGGGCGCTCACTCTGTGCAGAGTGCTGGATTAAGTGCTTGGGAGAGTCCAATACAATGGAGTTAATAATAATAATAGTTAGGGTATTTCTTAAGCACTCACTATATGCCAAGAAATGGGGTAGATACAAGTTCATCGGGTTGGACACGGTCCCTGTCCCGCACGGGGCTCCCCGTCTCAATCCCCATTTCACAGATGAGGGAACTGAGGCCCACGGACAAGTGAAGTGACTTGTCCAAGGTCACCCAACGGACAAGTGGCGGAACCGGGATTAGAACCAAGGTCCTCTGACTCCCAGGCCCGAGCTCCTAATAGTAATGACAATAATAATGATAAAAATAACGGTGACATTGGTTAAGCGCTTACTGTGTGCCAGGCACTGTTCTAAGCGCTGGGGTGGCTACGGCCAAATCAGGTGGGCCACAGTCCCTGTCCCACGTGGGGCCCGCGGTCTTCACCCCATTATGCAGATGAGGGCACTGAGGCCCAGAGAAGTGAAGCGGTCACCCAGCAGATGAGTCACGGAGTCAGAATTAGAACCCGGGTCCTTGAACTCCCAGGCCCGGCCTCTTTCCAGTGGACCACCCGCTCCTCCTCTGCTAGAAAAGGAACTCCACACTTGGCATTGCCTGATGCTCAAATCCTGATGATCTGGTAATAATAATAATAATATTGGCATTTGTTAAGCACTTACTATGTGCAGAGCACTGTTCTAAGCGCTGGGGGAGATACGAGGTCATCGGGTCGTCCCCCGTGGGGCTCGCGGTCTTCATCCCCATTTTCCAGATGAGGTCACTGAGGCCCAGAGGGAGGGAAGTGACTCGCCCAAGGTCACCCAGCAGACGAGGGGCCGAGCCGGGATTCGAACCCACGTCCTCTGACTCCCAAGCCCCCGTTCCTTCCTCTAAGCCCTGCTGCTTCCCAGATACACAGGTGGTGGAGCTGGGATTCGGACCCAGGTCCTTCTGACTCCCGGGTCCGGGTTCTAGCCACCAGTGCTCTGCACACAGTAGACCGTCGGCTCCTCGAGGGCAGGGATCGTGTCTACTATAGCGTCCTCTCCCGAGCGCTCAGTACAGTGCTCTGCGCCCCGGAGACCGTCAGTCCCTCGAGGGCGAGGACTGTGTCTTCAAACTTATTGCCTTCTCCCCAGATGCATGCCTAGAAACCTCTACCATGTTCTCCTACAGAGTTTTAGTCCAGGCCTCCCGCACTGGATCGTCAGCGCCCTGTAGGCAGGGAGCAGGGTGGTCCGGGAGTCAGAGGTCACGGGTTCTAATCCCGGCTCCGCCGCTTGTCAGCTGGGGGACTGTGGGCAAGTCACTTCACTTCTCTGGGCCTCAGTGACCTCATCTGTCAAATGGGGATGAAGACCGGGAGCCTCACGTGGGCCAACCCGATGACCCTGTATCTCCCCCAGCGCTTAGAACAGAGCCTTTGCACATAGTAAGCGCTTAACAAATACCAACGACCAAAAAAAGAAAGGTGATGGGCTCTAATCCCGGCTCCACCACTTGCCTGCTGGGTGACCTTGGGCAAGTCACTTCACTTCTCTGGGCCTCAGTGACCTCATCTGGAAATGGGGGATGGAGACTGTGAGCCCCTCGTGGGAAAGGGACTGGGTCTAACCCGACTTGCTCGTCTCTACCCCGTACCGTATTAAAATTAAATTAAAAATTAAAAAGATGAAAATACCATAATTATTATGAAGTGCTTAATATAGTGCTCTGCACGCAGTAAGCGCTCAATAAACACGATTGAATGAATAAATACTGAAGGCCCACCTCCTCCAAGAGGCCTTCCCAGACTAAACCCTCCTGTCCTCATCTCCCACTCCCTTCTGCGTCGCCCCGACTCGCTCCCTTTCTTCTATCCCCCCTCCCGGCCCCGCACCGCTTAGGCCCACATCCCTCATTTATTCATATTTATTTATATTAATATCAGTCTCCCCCTTCAGACTGGAAGCAGGGACTGTGTCTCTTTCTTGTTGTATTGTCCTCTCCCAAGTGCTTAGTCCAGTGCTCCGCACACAACAGGCACTCAATAAATATGACTGAGTGAATAAATATTGAAGGCCCACCTCCTCCAAGAGGCCTTTTCCAAGTCACTTCACTTCTCCGGCCCTCAAAATTCCCTCATCTGTCAAATGGGGATGAAGACCGTGAGCCTCACGTGGGACGACCTGATGACCCTGTATCTACCCCAGCTCTTAGAACAGTGCTCTGCACAGAGTAAGCGCTTCACAAAATACCAACATTATTACTATTATTATTATTATTACCTGCAGTAAAAAATGGAGATGGCCCAATGCCAGCTCTCCTGCCCCCCAACCCCCCCAAAAAACCCCAAAAAACACATCCCCTATCCAGGTGGGACAGGGACCGTGTCCCATCTGATTATTTTTTATCCACCCCAGTGCTTAGTACAAGGTGGGGTACACGCTAAGCGCTTAACAAATAATAGGAGCAGCGTGGCGCAGTGGAAAGAGCACGGGCTTTGGAGTCAGGGCTCGTGAGTTCAAATCCCAGCTCTGCCACTTGTCAGCTGTGTGACTGTGGGCAAGTCACTTAACTTCTCTGTGCCTCAGTTCCCTCATCTGTAAAATGGGGATTAAGACTGTGAGCCCCACGTGGGACAACCTGATTCCCCTGTGTCTACCCCAGCGCTTAGAACGGTGCTCGGCACATAGTAAGCGCTTAACAAATATCAACATTAACAAATACCAACATTAACAAATCCCGCAATTATTCTTGCTATTGTTTTTGTCTGTGCCTCTCCCCCCGATTAGACCGTGAGCCCGTCAATGGGCAGGGACTGTATCTGTTGCTGATGTGTCCATTCCAAGCGCTGAGTCCAGTGCTCTGCACATAGTAAGCGCTCAATAAATACTATTGAATGAATGAATGAGCCCTCCTTTCCTCTTCATTTCTATTCATCTCTGTCTCCCCCTCTAGACTGTCAGCTCGTTATGGGCAGGGAATGTGCCTGCTTACTGTCCTATTGTCCTCTCCCAAGCGCTTAGTCCAGTGCTCTGCCCACAGCAAGCGCTCAATAAATACGATTCAATGAATCCATCAATCCATCGATCTTCTTGTGCCCACCCCAGCGCTCAGTACAGTGTCTGGCACATAGCGAGGGCTTAACAAACAGCGCGATCATTAATGATTATTCTTTGTGTTGAACTTTCCAAAGGGCCCAGTGCGATGAAGGGTATTCTGGGGGTGCTCAATGAGTATTATTTCTATTTTCGTTCTTGCCGTGAAGGGAAGAGCACATCCGTCTCTTTCCTGGTCTTCTCTGTTTGCTGGTATCGGGGGGGAAACAGAAGGTGGAGTGGGAAAGGAGGCACAGGAAGCAGGGGAAGCCCAGAGTTACTCCTTCAGTCATTCAGTCCCTCTGGGCTATTTATTGGGTGCTTATTGCCCGCAGAGCTGACAGTCTCAAGGCAGAGCACTGGACTGAACGCTTGGGAGAGGACGGTGGATCTGGACTGTAAGCCCGGGGCGGGCAGGGATTGTCGTCTCCCTTTATTGCTGAACTGTACTTTCCAAATGCTTAGTACAGTGTTCTGCACACAGTGAGCACTGGATAAATACGAATGAAGGAACGTAGTAGGCGTGATCCTTGCCGTCCATCAGCTGGCCCCCTGGCCGCTCTCCACCTCCTCCAGGCCGGCCCGCACGCTCCGCTCCTCTGATGGCCCACCTTAATAATAATGATGTTGCTATTTGTTAAGCGCTTACTATGTGCCAAACACTGTTCTAAGCGCTGGGGTAGACACGAGGGAATCAGGTTGTCCCACGTGGGGCTCCCAGTCTTCACCCCCATTTTACAGATGAGGGAACTGAGGCACCGAGAAGTGAAGTGACTTGCCCAACGTCACACCGCTGATAAGTGGCTGAGCCGGGATTCGAACCCATGACCTCTGACTCCAAAGCCGGTGCTCTTTCCACTGAGCCACGCTGCACCTTCTCCCTGGGCCTCCCCTCGCCCGTCCCGCCGCCGACCCCCGGCCCACGTCCCGCCTCAGATCCCACAGGCCGCCACTCTCCGTCCGCTTCCAAGTCTTACTGCAGTCCCACCTCCTCCGGGAGGCCTTCCCTGACTAAACCCTCCTTTCCTCGTCTCCCGCTCCCTTCTGCGTCGCCCCGACTCGCTCCCTTCCTTCATCCTCCCTCCCCACCCCGCACCATTTCCATCCCCATCTGCTGTTTATTGATATTAATGTGGTCAGCTCCTTGTGGGCAGGGAACGTGTCCGTTACATGTCACGTGGGACTCTCCCCAGCGCTTAGCACAGTGCTCGGCACGCAGTAAGCGCTCAATAAATACGACCGCTCGATTGAAGAAGCCGACAGTCTCCTGCGTGCAGAGCACTGGACCGAACGCTCGGGAGAATCCAGTGTAAGAGAGCAGCTGCCCTGGCAGGAAGTTGGGGAGTTTTAGGGAGGTATTTATGGGAAGCAACAGGTAGCTCGGATTCCTTTCGCCCTGGAAGTGGGAAGGATTGGGAGAAGGAGAATAGGTGAGGAGGATTGTTTTGATGTCTGACTCCCCCCTCCTAGGCTGTGAGCCTGTTGTTGGGCAGGGATTCTCTCTATCTCTTGCTGAATTGTACTTTCCAAGCGCTGAGTACAGTCCTCTGCACACGTAAGCGCTCGATAAATACGACCGAATGAATGAAGCGCTTAAATACCAACCTTATTATTATTATGAACGAGGAGAGCTGAGGAAAGGGGCAGAGGCCGGAGGGGTTTTCCTTTTTCTTTGGAAAGGGCACTATGCCCAAGCATTGTCCCTAATAATAATCCTTGTGCTAGTTGTTCAGCGCTTACTAGGTGCCAGGCACTGTTCTAAACTCCAGTGTAGACCCAAGATGATAATAATGCTATTTATTAAGCGCTCACTATGTGCCAAGCACTGTTCTAAGAGTGGGGCTCACAATCTAAGCAGAAAGGAGAACAGGGATTGAATCTCCGTTTGGCAGATGAGGGAACTGAGGCCCAGAGAGGTGAAGTGACAGGCCCAAGGTCACCCAGCGGACACGGGGCAGATCCGGGATTAGAACCCAGGTCCTCTGATTCCCAGGACTGATCTCCACTAGGCCAAGCTGCCTTCCTATTTCTTCTCCTCTCTGCTCCGGTTGTCTCGGTTGGCAAAGAGGAGAAGGGCAGAGGGCTTGTATTTTACATAAACATATCATGTTCTATTATATATATCTGTTTATATTATTGTCTAGACTGGGTACGTTTATATCCATTTAGATTTTACTTGGATTTTATCTATATATCCTCCCTCCTACCCCGTTAATCCGAGCACTTCTCCCCTCCGGCCTCGATGACTGTCTCAGCCTCCTGGCCGACCTCCCGGCCTCCCGTCTCTCCCCGCTCCGGTGCGGACTTCACTGGGCTGCCCGCGTCGTCTTTCTGTGAAAACGTTCAGTCCGGGTTTCTCCGCTCCTCGAGAAATTCCGGTGGTCGCCCATCCACCTCCGCATCAGACAGAGACCCGTCACCGTCGGCTTTAAAGGCCGTCCCCGGGGTCGCCCCGTCCTCCCCGCCCCGGCCGCTCTCCTCCTCCTCCTCCTCCGGCCCTGCCCGCACGCTCCGCTCCTCTCGTGCCGACCTCCTCCCTGCCCCTCCGTCTGGCCTGTCTCTAGACCGTCAGCTGGTTGTGGGCAGGGACTGTGTCTGTTGACGGTGGTATTGTCCTCTCCCAAGCAAAGCAGCGTGGCTCGGTGGAAAGAGCCCGGGCTTGGGAGTCAGAGGTCATGGGTTCGACTCCCGGCTCTGCCCCTCGTCAGCTGGGTGACTGTGGGGCAGGTCGCTTGACTTCTCTGGGCCTCAGTGACCTCATCTGGAAAATGGGGATTAACCGGGAGCCTCACGGGGGACCACCTGATGACCCCGCATCTCCCCCAGCGCTTAGAGCGGCGCTCTGCCCGTAGTAAGCGCTGAACAAATACCAACACTGTTATTATTAGCATCAGCCCAGTGCTCCGCACACAGAAAGGACCCAATAAGAGAAGCAGCGTGGCTCAGTGGAAACAGCCCGGGCTTGGGAGTCAGAAGGACCTGGGTTCCGATCCCGGCTCCGCCACTTGATAATAATAATAATAATAATGTTGGTATCTGTTAAGCGCTTACTAGGTGCAGAGCACCGTTCTAAGCGCTGGGGTAGACACAGGGGGATCAGGTTGTCCCACGTGGGGCTCACAGTCTTAATCCCCATTTTACAGGTGAGGTCACTGAGGCCCAGAGAAGTGAAGGGACTTGCCCACAGTCCCACAGCTGACAAGTGGCCGAGCCGGGATTCGAACCCATGACCTCTGACTCCAAAGCCCACGTTCTTTCCACTGAGCCACGCTGCTGCACTTGTCTGCTGTGTGACCTCGGGCAAGTCACTTCACTTCTCTGGGCCTCAGTGACCTCATCTGTCAAATTGGGGATTAAAAACTGTGAGCCCCACGTGGGACAATCCGATGACCCTGTATCTCCCCCGGCGCTTAGAACAGTGCTCAGCACATAGTAAGCGCTTAACAAATGCCATCATTAGTATTATTATCATAAACACGACTGACCGACCGATTCCGGAAGGGACCCTGGCCGGACGGGACCCCGGACCGGCTGCCGCCATCCCCCGCCTGGGCCTCAGCCCCGCAGACGCCCCCGAAGTTGGACCGGCCCCTTCCCCACCGAGCAGTGAGGAGCAGCCTCGCCTAGCGGATAGAGCCCCGGGCTGGAAGTCAGAGGACCTGGGTTCTAATCCCGGCTCCGTCGCCTATCTGTTGGGTGACCCTGGGCAAGTCGCTTCACATCTCTGGGCCTCAGTTCCCTCATCTGGAAAATGGGGATGAAGGTTGTGAGCCCGGGTGGGATAATAATAATAATAATAATAAAGTTGGTATTTGTTAAGTGCTTACTATGTGCAGGGCACTGTTCTAAGCGCTGGGGTAGAGGCAGGGGAATCAGGTCGTCCCACGTGGGGCTCACAGTCTTCATCCCCATTTTACAGAGGAGGGAACTGAGGCCCAGGGAAGTGAAGTGACTCGCCCACAGTCACACAGCTGCCAAGTGGCAGAGCCGAGATTCGAACCCATGACCTCTGACTCCAAAGCCCATGCTCTTTCCACTGAGCCACGCTGCTCCTGGACTGGGAGGTGGACTGGGTCCGACCTGATGACCTTGCATCTAGCCCAGCGCTTAGAACACGTAGTAAGCGCTTAACGAATCCCATCATTACTTTGGGCAAGTCGCTTAGCTTCTCGGTGCCTCAGTTACCTCATCTGTAAAACGGGGGTGAATTCACTCAATAGTATTTATCGAGCGCTTACCCTGTGCAGAGCACTGGACTAAGCGCCTGGAAGGGACAATCGGGCAACAGAGAGAGACCATCGCTGCCCAACGACGGGCTCACGGTCTAATCGGGGGAGGCGGACGGACAGAAACAAGACAACGTCATCACGATGCATAGAGTCCAGAGGATGGACACCTCATTAACAAAATAAATAGGGGAATAAAAATCTATCCAAATGAGCAGAGTGCTGAGGGGAGGGGAAGGGAGAGGGGGAGGAGCGGAGGGAAAGGGGGGAAAAGGGGGCTCGGCTGAGGGGAGGTGAAGGGGGGGCAGAGGGAAAAGGGGAAGCTCAGTGTGGGAAGGCCTCTCGGAGGAGGCGAGCTCTCAGGAGGGTTTGGAAGAGGGGAAGAGAGTTTGGCGGAGGTGAGGAGGGAGGGCGTTCAGGGACCGCGGGAGGACGAGGGACGGGGGTCGACGGCGGGACGGGCGAGAACGGGGGACGGCGAGGAGGCGGGCGGCGGAGGAGCGGAGCCTGTGGGGTGGGCGGGAGAAAAAGATAAAGGAGGACAGGTAGGAGGGGGCGAGAGGATGGACGGCCTCGAAGCCCAGAGTGAGAAGTTTTTGTTTCGTGCGGAGGTCGATGGGCGACCGCCGGAGGGTTTTGAGGAGGGGAGTGACGGGCCCAGAGCCTTTCTGCAGGGAGATGAGCCGGGCGGCGGAGTGAAGAATAGACCGGGGCGGGGAGAGACGGGAGGAAGGGAGATCAGAGAGGAGACCGCCACTTGTCAGCTAAGTGACTTGCCCTTCACTTCTCTGGGCCTCAGTTCCCTCATCTGTCATATGGGGATGAAGACCGGGAGCCTCACGGGGGACAACCCCATGACCCTGTATCTCCCCCAGCGCTTAGTACCTAGTAAGCGCTTAACAAATACCAACATTATTATTATCATTAGGAATGAATGAATGAATGAATGAATGAATGGCTGGGCTCCCCCCCCCCCCCCCCCCCGGGAGGGATCGCGGCCCGGCGGCGCTGTCTCCCGCGGCCGGCAGGGGGCGCGGCCTCCCGACCAGAAGGCGCGCGGGAGGGGGCTCCGGGCAGGGGGCGGGGCCACCGCGAAGGGGCGGGGCTTACGGTCCGGGGGCGTGTCCGGGGCAAGGGGGCGTGTCCGCCCTCCCCCCCCTCCCCCCCCCCTATAAGTTTGTTGCGGTGCGTTGCGGTGCGGCGCGCCACTGCAGTGAGCGCACTCGTTCGTGGCCGGGCTCCGTCCCCCGCGCTCCGCGACAGCTCGCCCGGCCCGGCCCGACCTGACCCGACCCCGCCGCCGACCTCCACCCCCGACCCTCACCCCGACCGGCGACCCCCACCCCGTCATCATGGTGAGTGTCTGCGGTGGGTCCCGCCCGCTCTTCCTCCCCCCGACCCCCACTTCTCCCTTCCCGCCCCCATTTTCCTCGGGGCTCCCCCCGGCAGCCCGAAACACCTTTGCTCCTTCCCCCCGTCCTCCTCGGGGTTCCCCCAGCGCCCCCCTAAAAAACCTGCTTCTCTCCCGCCGACCCCCATTTCTCCCCTCCCCCCCATTTCCCTCGTGGCTCCCCCGGCCCCCCCCCAAAAGACCTGCTTCTCTCTCTCCCCTGACCCCCATTTCTCCCCTCCCCCCATTTCCCTCGTGGCTCCCCCGGCCCCCCCCCAAAAGACCTGCTTCTCTCTCTCCCCTGACCCCCGTTTCTCCCCTCCCCCCATTTTCCTCGTGGCTCCCCCGCCCCCCCCAAACCCCTGCTTCTCTCCCCCCGACCCCCACTTCTCCCCTCCCCCCCTTTCCTCGGGGTTTCCCCCCCCCAAACCCTTCTCTTCCTCCCGAACCCCCACTTTTCTCCCTCTCGCACCCGTGGGCTCCCCCCGGAACCCCCCCCCCCCAAAAAAGAGCAGCCGGTTCTCCCCTTCTCGCTCGTCGGGGCTCCCCCGGCCCGGCCGGACGAGGCCTCCCCCTTCTCCCCAGGCTCTGGCCGAGTGGTACTTATTGAGCGCCTCCTGTTAGCGGCCGGGCAAGGGGAGAAGCGGCGAGGTCCGGGGCCATGGAGGGGGCGGGGGTCGGGCCCGAGGGGGGCCGGGGAGGCCTCGGTCCGGGAGGGCCTCTCGGGGGAGGCGGGGCTGTCAGAATGATGATAACGATGGTATCTGTCAAACGCTTATCAGGTGCTGGGAGAGAGACGGGGTGGTCGGGTGGTCCCACGTGGGGCTCGCGGGCCTCATCCCCATTTGACAGATGAGGTCACTGAGGCCCAGAAGCGTGAAATGACTTAACCCAAGTCACCCGGCGGGCAAATGGCGGGGTCGGGATCAGAACCCACGACCTCGACCTCCCCGGCCCGGGCTCTTGCCGCCGAGCCCCGCCTCGCCGAGGGTTTTTTTGCGGGGGAGGCTTTGCCCGCAGCCGGTTGGATGGGGGGGGCGGGGGCGGGGAGGGGGGCAGCAGGGGGAGGTATTTATAGCAGCCCCGGCCCCGGCCCCGGCCGCCGGCCTGCCGGATCTGAAACCCAACCCGGCCGGCCCGGCTGCAAATAGCCCCGGGGGGAGGGGGGAGGGGGCCCGGGGGGGGATAGAGGGGAAAGAGGAGGGGGTCTGGGGGGGGGAGATGGGGGAGGAGGAAGAGGAGGGGGTCTGGGGGGGAACAGAGAGGGGGAGGAGGGAGAGGAGGGGGTCTGGGGGGGAACAGAGAGGGGGAGGAGGAAGAGGAGGGGGTCTGGGGGGGAACAGAGAGGGGGAGGAGGGAGAGGAGGGGGTCGGGGGGGGGAACAGAGAGGGGGAGGAGGGAGAGGAGGGGGTCTGGGGGGGAACAGAGAGGGGGAGGAGGGAGAGGAGGGGGTCTGGGGGGAACAGAGAGGGGGAGGAGGGAGAGGAGGGGTCTGGGGGGGAACAGAGAGGGGGAGGAGGGAAGGAGGGGGTCTGGGGGGAACAGAGAGGGGAGGAGGGAGAGGAGGGGGTCGGGGGGGGAACAGAGAGGGGGAGGAGGGAGAGGAGGGGGTCGGGGGGGGAACAGAGAGGGGGAGGAGGGAGAGGAGGGGGTCGGGGGGGGGAACAGAGAGGGGGAGGAGGGAGAGGAGGGGGTCTGGGGGGGAACAGAGAGGGGGAGGAGGGAGAGGAGGGGGTCGGGGGGGCTCGGGGGCAGGAGGAAAAGGGGACGGGGTGGGGGGGCGGTTGAGGAGGAAGCCTTGGGGCAGAGGAGGAGGAGGAAGAAGGGGGAGCCCGGGGAAGGAGCAGCGGGAGGAGGAAAAGGAGGGGGTCCCAGGAGGCCGGGGAGCCGGGCCCTTTGGGCCGCAGAGGGGTCGTGGTGCCCGCCCGCCCCCCGCCCACCTTGGGCCAGGTGTGGGGGCCGGTTCCTCTCGGGAATATCCGTTCACCGGTCCCGGCGGCCTTTCACGGGTTAAGACCGGCCTTGGGGTGGGCAGAGCCCCCCCCCCCCCCAGCCCCGTCCGTCCGTCCCCGGGCCCGTCGGGGAAATGCCGGGGATCCGACCCCCGGCCCCTGCCCTCGCGGGGAGAGCCGCACCCGGCGGCGGAGGGGCTCGCACGGTCCGGCCCCCGGGACCCGGGTTCGGAGCCGGGGGGGGGGGCCGCGCTCGCCGGCCGGAGACCTCCCGAAGGAGGAGCGCCCCCCCCCCCCCCCCGACCCGGTCCGTCCGTCCGTCCGTCCGTGGGGCCCGGGCCGGCGGGGAGCCGGGGAGGTGAGTCACGTCGGCATCGGGGTCGGCCGGGCCACGCGGGGGTGACGCCTCCCGACGCGGCGGCCTAGTGGCCGGTGCCCGGGCCGGGCGGTCGGAAGGACCCGGGTCCCCGTCCCGGCTCCGCCTCTCGTCTGCCGGGTGACCTTGGGCGAGTCGCTTCGCTTCTCTGGGCCTCGCTGACCTCATCCGTCGAGAAGGGATTAAGGGCGCGAGCCCCACGTGGGACGGGGACCGGGTCCGACCCCATTTGCTCGGATCCGGCCCGGCGCTCGGCGGGGTGCCCGGCGAGCGTTATCGTCGTCGATGACGACGAGGGTATTTATTAAGCGCTTACTCTGCGCCGGGTGCCGTTCTGATACGGGACGATCGGGTCGTCCCACACGGGGCTCTCGGTCTTCGTCCCCGTCTACAGTCGAGGTCACCGAGGCCCAGGGAAGCGATGCGACTGGCCCCGAGTCACCCGGCCGGCAAGCGGCGGGGCCGGGATTGGAACCCACGACCTCTGACTCCCAGGCCCGGCCTCTTGCCACCGAGCCCCGCCGCCTCTAGAGCATAAATCCGCCGGGGGCGGGGAACGGGTCTGTCGGCTCTGTTGCGTCGTCCTCTCCCAAGCGCTCGGCACGGTGCTCTGCGCACGGTAAGCGCTCGATAAATGCTTAACGGGGAGGGGGGAGGTGGAGACCTGCCTCGTGCCCACCTCCACGAGCGGGGGGTCTCCCCGCTGAGCCGGAGGGGCCGAGGACGGAAAAAAAAATCACATCGTCATCCCCGAGTTACCGGTCCGCTTCCGTGCGAGATCCCGGCTCTGTCGCTTGTCCGCTGGGTGACCCTGGGCAAGTCGCTTGGCTCCTCTGGGCCTCGGTGTCCGACCGGGGTTTTCACCCGCGCGCAGGGCGCCGTACGTCGAGGAGAGTACGGCAGAGCCGGGAGGCGCGTCCCCCGCCCGTCCTCCTAGGAGCTCGACCGGGGATCCGATACCCGTCCTACCCCCTATTTAGACAGCGCACCCCACGGGGGACAGCGACGGCGTCCGACCCGGTATTTCCCGAACGCTCCCCGAGCGCGGAGCACCGTACCGAGCGGCTGGGAGAGCAAGACGTAGCCGAGCGGGTAGACCCGTTCCCTGACCCCCGAGCGGCTCAGCGTCTAGAGGGGAAGGCGGGCGTTAATATAAATCGGTCCGTCGAAGGTACGGGTCGAACGCTTACCGCTAATGACCGTCTGCTATTTGTTAAGCGCTGACTTTGTGCCGAGCATCGTTCCAAGCGCTGGGTGGATCCAAGGCGGTCCCACGTGGGGCTCGCGGTTTTGGTCCCCGTTTTCCAGATGAGGTCACTGAGGCCCGGAGAAGTGAAGGGACCTGCCCAGAGTGGCGGAGCCGGGATCGGAACCCACGTCCTCTGACTCCCAACCTCTTTCCACTGAGCCACGCGGCTTCTCAGTGGAGCGTACTGAGCGCTCGGGGGAGTCCAGTATAACCGAGTCGGGAGACGCGTCCCCTGCCCGCGACGAGGTTAGAGGGTTGTATCCTACCTCCCCCCCAGCGCTTGGAGAAGCAGCGTGGCTCGGCAGGAAGAGCACGGGCTTTGGAGTCGGGGATCGTGGCTTCGAATCCCGGCTCCGCCACTTGTCGGCTGTGTGACTTTGGGCGAGTCGCTTAACCTCTCTGTGCCTCCGTTACCTCATCTGTAAAATGGGGATGAAGACTGTGAGCCCCACGTGGGACGACCTGATTCCCTTGTGTCTACCCCAGCGCTTAGAACAGTGCCCTGCACGTAGGAAGCGCTTAACGAATACCGACATTATTATTAGTACAGCGCTCGGCAGACAGGAAGCGCTTAGCAAATACCGCGGTCATTAGGCAACTTTCCCTCTAGCTTGTGTGGCGTGACGGGCCCGCCCTTCTGGGGGGCGGAGGGTGCGGGGGAGGGTGTGAGCTGAGGAAGGGGGTGTTTGTCGATCGACCTACCCGGGGTACTGAGCGCTGACCGTGTGCAGAGCCCTGCGCTCAACCCTTGGGAAAGCATACCACCTGTCCTAGTGGGTGGAGCCCGGGCCTGGGCGTCAGAAGGACCTGGGTTCTGATCCCGGCTCCGCCGCTCGGTCTGCTGGGAGACCTGGGGCGAGCCGCTTCTCGGTGACCTCATCTGGAAAAATGGGGATTAAGACCGGGCGCCCCGCGGGGGACGACCTGATGACCTCGCCTCTCCCCCGGCGCTGAAGAAAAGCGCTTGGCACATAGTAAGCGCTTCCCGAACACCGTCGTCGTCACCTCTTCCTGGCCCAGGGAGGGGCGGGGAGGGGTCCCTTTGGGAGGGGCCCCCAAGCTCTCCACCCAGGCGGCGGCGCTGAGCCGACAGATGCCGACTCTTCCCCGCCCTTCCAAGCCTTCCTGCGGGCCCACCTCCTCCGGGAGACCTTCCCCGAGCGCGCCGCCCTTCCCTCGCCTCCCGCCCCCTTCCGCGTCGCCCCGACTCGCTCCCTTTCTTCGTCCCCCTTCCCCGCCGACCGCTTAGGTCCGCCTCCCTCGTCCGTCGCTTCCTGCCGGCGCCCGTCTCCCCCCGCGCCCGCCTCTTCTCCTCGCCCCCTCCCGGGGGCTCCGTCCGGCGCCCCGCAGGCGGGAGGCGCTCAAAAAGTCCCGCGGGCGGCGGGACGACGGACCTGACCTGGTCGGTGTCTTCCCGGCAGCGCGAATGTATCTCCGTCCACGTGGGGCAGGCGGGCGTCCAGATGGGCAACGCCTGCTGGGAGCTGTACTGCCTGGAGCACGGCATCCAGCCCGACGGCCAGATGCCCAGCGACAAGACCATCGGGGGAGGCGACGACTCCTTCACCACCTTCTTCTGCGAGACCGGGGCGGGCAAGCACGTGCCCCGCGCCGTCTTCGTGGACCTGGAGCCCACCGTCATCGGTGAGCTTCCCCTCCCCGGGAGGGGCGGGAAGACGGGGAGGCGCCGCTGCCGACGGGGAAACCGTCGCAGTCGGAGCGACGGTGCCCGCTGAGCGCTCGCTACGGGCCGGGCACGGCGGCGGGTGCCGGGGCGGAGACGGGAAAACGGGGTTGGACCCACGGTCTCCACCCCCCTCTCACGGAGGAGGGGACTGAGGCCCGGAGAGGCGACTTCCCGGGGTCACAGAGCAGACGGGTGGCGCAGCCGGGATTAGAACCCATGACCTCGTGGCTCCCGGGCCCAGGCTCTACCCTCGGCCCCGGCCCGGCCCGCGGGTGCCGTCCCCTCCCCCGGGGCGGGCTACGTCGGCTCTTCTCCCAGAAGGGATGGGGACGGCCCGGGCCCGGGGAGTCGGGAGGACCCGGGTTCTAATGCCGGCTCCGCCACGGGTCTCCTGGGCGACCTTGGCCCGGTCACCTCGCCGGACCTCGGTTCCCTCCTCCGTCAAATGGGGATGGGGACCGTGAGCCCCCCCCCCCCGGGGGACGGGGCCCGCGTCCGACCCCAGCGCTCGGAACGGCGCCTGGCCCGCAATAGGCGCTCAAAGAGTACGTCCTCCTTCTCGTTCCGGTGGCTCGGGGAGGGCGGGCAGGGCCACCTCCCCGGTGGCCAGAGCGCGGGGGGGGTGGGGGGGGGGTGTCTCCTCGCCGTCCCGACGGCCCCCTCTCCCTCCGTCCTAGACGAGATCCGCAACGGCCCCTACCGCCAGCTCTTCCACCCCGAGCAGCTCATCACGGGCAAGGAGGACGCCGCCAATAACTACGCCCGCGGCCACTACACCATCGGCAAGGAGATCATCGACCCCGTCCTCGACCGCATCCGCAAACTGGTGAGGGCCTCGGGGAGGGGAACGTGTCCGGCGTTGGGCTGTCCTCTCCCCGGCGCCCAGTACGGGGCCGCGCACGGGGTCGGCGCTCCGGCAATCCCATCGACCGACTGAGCGCCGATCCTCTAGACCGTCAGCTTTCCTTCAATAGCGTTTAATGATAACGTTGGTATCTGTTAAGCGCTTACTATGTGCAGAGCACCGTTCTGAGCGCCGGGGGGAGATCCGGGGTCATCGGGTGGTCCCACGGGAGGCTCACGGTTAATCCCCATTTTCCAGATGAGGGAACCGAGGCCCGGAGAAGCGAAGCGACTCGCCCAGAGTCCCACAGCTGACAAGTGGCAGAGCCGGGAGTCGAACCCATGACCTCTGACTCCCGAGCCCGGGCTCTTTCCGCTGAGCCACGCTGTTTATTGAGCGCTTACTATGTGCAGAGCACTGTACTGAGCGCTTGGAATGTCGTGCGGCGGGGAACGTGGCTGTCGACTGTTGTCCTGTCCTCTCCCCCGCACGGGGCGAGCGCTCAAAAAATACCATCCAACGAAAGGTGGGGCGGCCTGATGGAGGGAGCCGGGGAAGGAGCGTGGCCCGTAGTGTTGTATCGTGCTCTCCCAAGCCCTTTGTGATGATGTTAATGATAACGTTGGTATTTGTTAAGCGCTTACTACGTGCAGAGCACCGTTCTAAGCGCTGGGGTAAACACCGGGAAATCAGGTCGTCCCACGTGGGGCTCCCAGTCTTCATCCCCATTTTCCAGATGAGGGAACTGAGGCCCAGAGAAGCGAAGTGACTCGCCCACGGTCACACAGCCGACGAGGGGCGGAGCTGGCATTCGAACTCATGACCTCTGACTCCGAAGCCCGTGCTCTTTCCCCTGAGCCACGCTGCTTCTCTAGTACAGTGCCCTGCACACAGTAAGGGCTCAATAGGTACCACTGACTGACTGACCGGAGAGAGCCCGGGGCCGCGGGGGCGGTCGGAGGACCTGGGTCCCAACCCCGGCTCTGCCACCTGTCTGCTGTGTGACCTTGGGCAAGTGACTCTACTTTTCTGGGCCTCGGTTCCCTCCTCTGGAAAATGGGGATGAAGACTGGGAGCCCCACGGGGGGGGGGACGGACGGACGGACGGGACACGGACCGTATCCAGCCCGATTCCCTTGTAATAATCCTAATAAGGTTGGTATTGGTGAAGCGCTTACTAGGTGCAGAGCACTGTACTAAGCGCCGGGGGAGACTTACAGGGTCATCAGGCGGTCCCACGTGAGGCTCACAGTCTTCATCCCCATTTCACAGATGAGGGAACTGAGGCCCAGAGAAGTGAAGTTCATTCATTCCCTCAATAGTATTTATTGAGCGCTTACTCCGTGCAGAGCACTGGACTAAGCGCTCGGCAGGGACAGTTCGGCGAGAGAGAGAGACAATCCCTGCCCACTTAACGGGTTTATAGTCTAATCGCGGGAGAAAGTGACTTGCCGACAGTCACCCAGCTGCCGAGGGGCAGAGCGGGGATTCGAACCCATGACCTCTGACTCCCAAGCCCGGGCTCTTGCCACTGAGCCGCGCTGCTCGTATCTACCCCGGCGCTTAATTCGATGCCTGGCACATCATAAGCGCGTACCAAATCCCGCGGTTATTATTACCGTTAGTAGAGGTATTCGACCTATCTTGTGTCCTCCTCCGCGCTTAGCACGGGCGCAAAGTAAGCGCCTCACGAATCCCGTCCAAAAGAAGAGGGGAGACGGACATGATGTGGGTATGTGTTAGGCGCTTACTAGGGGCAGAGCACTGTCCCGAGCGCCGGAGGAGATACAGGGGCATCAGGGGGGCCCCACGTGAGGCTCCCGGGCTTCATCCCCATTTGACAGACGAGGGAACCCCGAGAAGTGAAGCGACTCGCCCACGGTCGCACAGCGGACGGGTGGCAGAGCCGGGAGTCCAACCCGTGACCTCCGCCCCCTCGAGCCCGGGCTCTTTCCACTGAGCCCCGCTGCTGAGAAATCAAAAAATGGGGGATGTGGGCATAAGCGGGTGCGGGGCTGGGACGGGGCGGGGGGATGATGAAAGGGAGCGAGCGGGGACGACGCGGAAGGGAGCGGGGGGAAGAGAAGCGGCGTGGATCCGGTGGCAGGGGGCCGGGCTCGGGAGTCGGAGGACGTGGGTTCTAATCCCGCCTCCGCCGCCTGACCGCCGGGGTGACCTCGGGCCGGCCGCTTCACTCCTCTGGGCCTCGGCGACCTCATCTTTACAATGGGGACGAAGGCCGCGAGCCCCACGCGGGACAACCCGACGACCCCGTATCCCCCCCCCCCCCCCCCCCCCGGGCGCTTAGAACGGTGCTCGGCAGGTAGTAAGCGCTTCTCGAATACATTATTACCATCACTATCCTCCGGGCCTCGGGTACCTCATCTGGAAAACGGGGAGGGAGGCCGCGAGCCCCTCGCGGGCCAATCCGGTTACCTCGTAGCTCCCCCAGCGCTTAGGACGGGGCTTGGGACGTAGTAAGCGCTTAACAAAGACCATCATCATTACTGTCCCGCCTCCGCCACTCTTCGGCCGTGTGACCGGGGGCGAGTCACCTAACTTCTCTGGGCCCCGGTTCCCTCGTCTGCCAAACGGGGACGAAGACGGCGAGCCTCACGTGGGACGACCCGACGGCCCCGTATCGCCCCCGGCGCTTAGAACGGTGCTCGGCGCAGAGCGGGCGCTTAACGGAGACCAACGTTATCAGTAGCAGAGGAGGAAAGGAAGGGGCGGCGAGGGCTCGACGGATCCCGCCGGTCGCCTCGAGGCCGTCGGCGCGTCGAGGGCGGGGACCGCGGCTGCTCGGCGTCCCGGCGTCCTCCCCCGAGCCCCGAGGAGAGCGCTGTGCCCACCGAACGGAGAGAGGAGACGGGCCTCGGGCAAGGCTAGGGAGCGGGGGCCGAGGGGGATCGTCCCCGGGACCGTGAGCCGGCCGTGGGCGGGGCCCGTCCCCGGTATCCGTTGGGCGCCGACTACGGGCCGGGCGCCGAGGGGGGACGCGGGGTGATCGGGCGGTCCCCCGGGGGGCTCCCGGTCTTCGTCCCCATTTTCCAGACGAGGTCCCCGGGGCCCGGAGAGGCGGGACCGGAACCCGCCCCCCCCCCCCCCCCCGGGGCCGGCCCCCCGCGGTGCCGCGGCCCGGGGCGAGCGAGGGGCGCGGCCGGGGGCTGACGTCCGCGCCTCCCTCTCGCCTTCCAGTCGGACCAGTGCACGGGCCTGCAGGGCTTCCTGGTCTTCCACAGCTTCGGGGGCGGCACCGGCTCCGGGTTCACCTCCCTGCTGATGGAGCGGCTCTCCGTCGACTACGGCAAGAAGTCCAAGCTGGAGTTCTCCATCTACCCGGCCCCGCAGGTGTCCACGGCCGTGGTGGAGCCCTACAACTCCATCCTCACCACCCACACCACCCTGGAGCACTCGGACTGCGCCTTCATGGTGGACAACGAGGCCATCTACGACATCTGCCGCCGCAACCTGGACATCGAGCGGCCCACCTACACCAACCTCAACCGCCTCATCAGCCAGATCGTCTCGTCCATCACCGCCTCGCTGCGCTTCGACGGGGCGCTCAACGTGGACCTGACGGAGTTCCAGACCAACCTGGTGCCCTACCCGCGCATCCACTTCCCCCTGGCCACCTACGCCCCGGTCATCTCGGCCGAGAAGGCCTACCACGAGCAGCTGTCGGTGGCGGAGATCACCAACGCCTGCTTCGAGCCGTCCAACCAGATGGTCAAGTGCGACCCCCGCCACGGCAAATACATGGCCTGCTGCCTGCTCTACCGCGGCGACGTGGTGCCCAAGGACGTCAACGCCGCCATCGCCGCCATCAAGACCAAGCGCAGCATCCAGTTCGTCGACTGGTGCCCGACGGGCTTCAAGGTGGGCATCAACTACCAGCCGCCCACCGTGGTGCCCGGCGGGGACCTGGCCAAGGTCCAGCGGGCCGTCTGCATGCTGAGCAACACCACGGCCATCGCCGAGGCCTGGGCCCGCCTGGACCACAAGTTCGACCTGATGTACGCCAAGCGGGCCTTCGTCCACTGGTACGTGGGGGAGGGCATGGAGGAGGGCGAGTTCTCGGAGGCGCGGGAGGATATGGCGGCCCTGGAGAAGGATTACGAGGAGGTGGGCATCGACTCCTACGAGGACGAGGACGAGGGGGAGGAGTAGAGGCGCCCCCGGCCCCCTCCCGCCCGCGGCGCCGCCCGCGCGGGGGAAGGCGAACCCCCGCCCGCGCGACTCGGTCCCGGCCCCGCTCCCCGCCGCCCCCGGCCCCCGCGTCGCTCCCGCCCGCCTCCGCCGCTGTCGCTCCACGGTCGGCCCGTCCCCCCCGCGCGGGGCCGGGCCCGGCCCCGGGGGCGCGGGGGCGGCCGGGTCGCCCTCCCCGCCGGGCGTGAGGGAGGGGGGTCGGCCGGGGCCCGGCCGGGGGGGCCCGGGGGCCGGCCGGGGGCCGCTCCGCCGCCCGGGGCCGCGCCCCCTCCTCGCCCTGCATGGCCCGGCTGCTCTCGCGCTGCTTCGCTGGGGCCCGCCGCGAGCCCCGCCGCCGCCCACGCCCGTGGCATTAAAGTCAGGTTGTCTCCCTTCTGTCTGTGCCTTCTTGCCCGCCTCGCCTCAAGTGTGTGCGGTGTCGGGGGGGACGGGGGGGGGGACGGGTCGGGGAGCGCGGGGGGGGGGGGGAGGGCGGGAGGGGCAAAGGGGAACCCGCCCCAGGATGGGGGGGGCCTCGCCCCCGGGCCGCGCTGACTCAGGGACGCGGCGCCCTTCCCCGGGGAGCGGGCGACGCGGCCCGACCGGGCCCGGCCCGGCCCTCCGTTTAGTCAGCGGGGCCGGGTGGCGGCCCGAGGCGGAGGGCGCCCGTCTCCCCCCCGCCCCGCCGCCCTCCGCCTCGTCCGTCGATGGCTGATCTAGCCCCCCTCGGCGGGGCCGACCCCGACGGGAGCCGCCTCTTCACCGCGCGAGCCCCGTCCTCCCCTCCTCCCCGGCCCGGCGCCGTCGGGACCCGTTTGCCCCGAGAGGCCCTCCGGGGTGTCTCCACCCAGGGGCCCCCACCCCGGGCAAACCGGCCGGGCCGCTCCGGGGGACCCGCCCGCCCCCGAGGACGAGGGGCCGGCGGAGGGCGGAAGCCGACGGGTCCGGGCCTCGGCCGGCCCCGGCCCCGCCGACCGAGGGGCGCCTCCCCCCGCCCCGGGCCCCCCGCCCCCCCCCCCCCGGGTCCGCTCGCCGACTTCGCCCGCCGCCCTCCTCCCCTCCCGCCGTCGGAAAACCAGACGGGCGAGTGTCAGACGGGCTTTACTCGGTCGGTCGGTCGCCGCTCCGCGCCGATCGGGGGCCGGGCCCGCGCCCCCGCCGGGGCCCTCCGCGCCGCCGTGGCGGGAGGGGGAGGGGCGGGGGGGCCGGCCGCCGCCGCGCCCCGTCTCCAGGCGGGGCGGCCCCCCGCGCCGGCGGGTCCTTCCCTGAGCGGCGGGGGCGGGGGGCGCCGGCGGGGGGCGGGGGTCCGGCCCCCTCAGATGGGGGTGGTGAGCTGGCCGGGGGCCGGGGGCCGCAGGGCCTCCAGCTGGGCGAGGAGGGGCGGGACGTGGGGCCGGGCCTGGGGGTCGACGGTCATCATGGAGGACAGCAGCCGGCGCAGGGGCGGGGAGTACCTGGGGGAGGGACGGACGGACGGACGGACGGCTGAGGGAGCCCGGCCGGCGGGGACGCCCCCCCCGGCCCGCCCCGCCCCGGCCCGCCCCTCCGGCCGCGGCTGACCTGGGCGTCCGGGGGACGTCGAGCGGGCTCTGCACGGCCAGGGCCACGCTGTCGCCCTTCTGGAACACCGCGTCGAAGGGGCCCTCGCCGAACATCATGGCGTACAGGACGCAGCCTAGAGACTGACCAGACGCGGCCCCCCCCGCCCGCCGCCGCGCCCCGTCACCTCTCCCCGGGGGCCGAGGGGAGGATCGGGGCCCGCCCCCGGCCCGGGAAGTGACGACCCCCGTCGTCGTCGTCGTCCCCCCCGCCGCGACCTCCGCCCCGGGGGGGAGTCCTCTACGCTCTAAGCTCGTTGTGGGCAGGGGATGGGTCGGCCGCCGGGAGCGCTTGGCGTGTGCGGGACGCTGGACCGGACGCCCGGGGCAGTCAGACGGAACAATGAACGGTGACGCCCCCTGCCCGGAACCCGGTATGATGACCACGGGATCTGGTAAGCGCTCCCTCTGAGCCGAGCACCGTTCTAAGCGCTGGGCTGATGATGCGCGCTCGGTCCGGTGCTTGGCACACGGTGAGCGCGCGCGATAACGGAGCCCGGGCTGGGGAGTCCGGGGTCACGGGTTCGAATCCCGGCCCCGCCGCCTGCCAGCCGGGTGACTCCGGGCGAGTCGCTTCACTTCTCTGGGCCTCAGTGACCTCATCTGGAAAATGGGGATGGAGACTGGGAGCCCCACGGGGGACGACCCGATCACCTCGTGTCCCCCCCGGCGCTTAGAACAGTGCTCGGCACGTAGTAAGCGCTTGACAGATACCACCGGCGTCAATAAATACGACCGAATGAACGATTAATAATCGTGGTATCCGTTAGGGAGCTTACTCTGGGTCAAGCAGAGCACTGGGACAACCCGATGACCTCGTATCCCCCCCGGCGCTTAGAACAGCGCGTTGCACGTAGTAAGCGCTTAACGGATGCCCTCGTCATCATCATCATCGTTATTAGGCAGTGTTCAGAGCGCTGGGGTAATAACTACTCTGGGCCAAGCGCAGGGGGTAAGAAGAAGAAGAAGAATTTTGACATTAGCTAAGCGCTTACTGTGGGCCGGGCCCTGTACCAGGCGCTGGGGTGGAGACGAGCAAACGGGGTTGGACCCGGTCCCCGTCCCCCGTGGGGCTCACGGTCTCCAGCCCCATTTTACAGAGGAGGAGACCGAGGCCCAGAGCGGGCGAGTGGCTCGCCCCAGGTCACCCAGCAGACGGGTGGCGGAACCGGGATTAGATGCCCCCCCCCCCCGGGTCCTTCTGGCTCCGGTGCCTCGCTCCCAAGCGCTCGGCCCGGTGCTCTGCGCACGGGAAGCGCTCAGTAAATAATAACAACGTCGGTATTTGTGAAGCGCTTACTATGTGCAGGGCACCGTTCTAAGCGCTGGGGGAGATCCAGGGTCGTCGGGTCGTCCCCCGTGAGGCCCCCGGTCCTCATCCCCGTTTTCCAGATGAGGTCACCGAGGCCCGGAGAAGTGAAGTGACTCGCCCCCAGCCCGAGGGACTGCCAGGCGATTCGAACCCACGACCTCCGACTCCCCAGCCCGGGCCCCTTCCACCGAGCCCCGCTGCTTCTGTCCGGCGCCCGGGGAGCGCCGAAGCGACGCCCTTACTATCGCTCCACATAACCGACGGGAGTTGAGCGAGGAGGCGGCCCAACTCCCCGGGCTCCTCCGCCGGAAGCGGGCGGGGCGGGGAGGGGGGGGGGGGGGGGGGGGGGGGTCCCGGCCCGCGCCGCCCGCGGCTCTCACCCACACGTCGGCGCGCTCGTCCACGACGCGGCGGCTCTGCACGCAGAACAGTTCCGGGGCCCGGTAGGAGATGGTGCAGCGCTGGGCCGCCCAGTCCTGCGAAAGGGGGGGGGGGGGCGTCTGCCGGCGGGGACCGGCCACCCGCCCGCCCCACCCTCCCCCGGTCCGGTCCCGGTCCCGGTCCGGCTCCTACCTGGAGGGCCAGGGCCTGGCGTGAGTCGTCCACCTGGATGCGGGCCCGGTTCATGGAGCCCAGGTCCATGAGCACGGGCTGACCCGTCTCCCCCAGCAGGATGTTGGTTGGCTTCAGGTCCCTGGGGGGAGCGGGGAATAACGATCATAATAACGTTGGCATTCGCTAAGCGCTCACTGCGTGCGGAGCACCGTTCTGAGCGCCGGGGGGGATGCGGGGTCATCGGGTCGTCCCGCGGGAGGCTCGCGGTCTTCATTCCCCGTGGGACAGATGAGGCGGCTGAGGCCCAGAGGAGGGAAGGGACTGGCCCGCAGTCGCACGGCTGACGGGGGCGGGGGCCGGGATTCGAACCCACGACCTCCGACTCCCAAGCTCGGGCTCTTGCCCCTGAGCCACGCTGCTTCCCAAATAATGATAATGATGGTGGTATTTGTCAAGCGCTCACTCTGGGCCGAGCACCGTTCTGAGCGCCGGGGGAGATGCGGGGTCATCGGGCCGTCCCGCGGGAGGCTCCCGGTCTTCCTCCCCATTTTCCAGATGAGGCCGCTGAGGCCCAGAGAAGTGAAGTGACTTGCCCGAGGTCACCCAGCAGGCGAGTGGCGGAACCGGGATTAGAACCCATCTCCTCCTGACTCCCGGGCCGGGGCTCCAGCCTTTGGCCGTGCTTCGGGCGCTTACCGGGCGCAGAGCACTGGACTGGGCGGTTGGGAGAGTCCAGTACGACCCAGACGGTGGATACGTTCCTTCCCCGTGAGCCGCTGACGGTCTAGTCGGGGAGAACCATATCAACATTAACTGAGAAGCAGCGCGGCTCAGTGGAGAGAGCCCGAGCTCGGGAGTCAGAGGTCATGGGTTCGAATCCCGGCTCCGCCACCCGTCCGCTGGGTGACCTTGGGCAAGTCACTTCACTTCTCTGGGCCTCAGTGACCCCATCTGTCAAATGGGGATGAAGCCCGTGAGCCCCACGCGGGACAACCCGATGACCCCGTATCTACTCCAGTGCTCGGAAAAGTGCTTGGCACATAGTAAGTGCTTAACAAATACCATCGTTATTTATTATTATTAATATACAGGATACGCCGCGTGGCCTAGCGGCAAGAGCACGGGAGTCAGAGGTCGCGGGTTCTGATCCCGCCTCGGCCACTTGTCAGCCGTGTGACTGTGGGCAAGTCACTTCGCGTCTCTGGGCCTCGGTTCCCTCGTCTGTCGAATGGGGCTGAAGCCCGGGAGCCCCACGTGGGACGACCTGATGCCTCTGTACCTCCTCCAGCACTTAAACAGCGCTTGGCACATAGTAAGCGCTTAGCAAATACCATCACCGTTATCATCATCATTATTATTCGGACCAAATCACTTCCTCTGGCCCAAACAGGCCAGCCCATCGGGTCGGGTCGGATCTCTGGTCCCTGGTCCCTGTCCCCCAAGGGGCTGAAGTGGGGAAGGACTAGAGGCCCTCTGAGGGCAGGAAGCGTGTCTACCTTCTACTACTGTCCTCTCCCAAGCGTTTAGTGCAGCGCTCTGCACACGGTAAGCGCTCACCAAATCCAACTGACAGACTGCGTGCGGGGGAGAAGGGGGATGGAATCCCCAACTCACAGATGAGGGGACCGAGGCCCAGAGAACCGGACCGATTCGCCCCAGGTCACCCAGCGGCCCGGCCCGGCGGCTAGAGCCCGGGCCCGGGAGGCAGAGAGACCTGGGTTCCGATCCCGGCTCCGCCGCCCGTCTGCTGGGTGACCTCGGGCCGGGCGCTTCGCTTCTCTGGGCCTCGGTCCCCTCCTCCGTCAAACGGGGACCGAGTCCGAGAGCCCCACGTTGGACCCCGTCCAACCCCATCCGCTTGAATTCGCCCCAGCGCTTAGTACAGTATCCGGCCCCTCGCCGGCGCTGAACAGACGCCGCGGACGATGGGGCGGCGGAGCCGGGATCGGAACCCGGGGCCTCCGGCTCCCGGCGCTCTCTCTGCTGGTCCGGAGACGGTGGACGTGGCGGGATGTGAGGCGGGGCCGGCCGGGGGCGGGGGGGGGGGCCTTCGACTGTATTTACCGAGCGCTTACAGCGTGCGGAGCCGTTCTTTCACTCGGGCGTATCTGTCGCGCGCCCACCGTGTGGGCAGCACTGTACCGAGCGGGTGGGGGAGGGTGGTAGAGGGATAAGGGTCTCCCCCGGCCCCGGGCCGGACCCCGCTGACCTGTGGGCGTAGCCCTGGGCGTGAATGGCCTCCAGGCCTCGGCAGATGCCCAGCAGCAGAAACAGGATGCGCTCCTCCGACAGGAAGCTGCCTCTGTCCCTCAGCCCTTCCACCTCGCTCCACAACGTGCCTCCCTGCAAGACCCCCGCACGGTCTCGGGGCCCCCTCCCCGGATCCCACTTCGTCGCCGCCATCCGGTCGCCGGCTCCGGGCCGGGACCCCCCGGGATATACGGGGACCCCCGGGCCCCTCTGCGGCGACCACCCTCCGGTCGCCGGCCCCGGCCCGTCCCCCCCGCCGGATAGATGGGGACCCCCCCCCAAGCCCCGCTTCGGGGACCACCGCCCGCTCGCCGGCCCCGGCCGGTCACCCCCCGGAGGGAGGGGGGCCTCCCAAACCCCTCGGGGACCACCGCCCGCACGCCGGCTCCGGCCCGTCCCCCCCCGCCCCCGGACGGAGGGGACTCCCGGACCCCTCCTCGGTGACCGCCGGCCCCGGCCCGTCACCCCCCGGATAGATGGGGGTCCCCCAAACCCCTCCCGGGTGACCACCGCCCGCTCACCGAGCCCGGGGCCCCGCCGTCCCCCGGCCCGCGCCCACCTTGAGGAAGGGGAGCAGCAGCCAGGCCTCGTGCTTGGGTCCGCGCTCCACCAGGCAGTAGGCCTCGAGGGGCAGGATGTTGGGGTGCTGGAAGAGGCGGTGCATGTCGGCCTCGTGCTGGGCGTCCTCCCGGTCCTGCCGCTCGTGGCAGACGATCCGCTTCAGGGCGTAGAACCGCCCGTCCTGCAGCCCCTCCACCAGGTCCACGAAACTGAACCCGCTGCCCGCGGGGCAGAAAGGGGGGGCGGCCGGTCAACCGACCGCCGACACCATCATAATAATAATAATGATGAGGCTACTTCTTGAGCGCTTACTATAATAATAACGATAATGACGATAGCGTTTGAGTGCCCACTATGTGCCGGGCACTGTACTAAGCGCCGGACGCGCAAATCGGGTCGGACCCGGTCCCCGTCCCACGTGGGGCTCCCAGTCTTCATCCCCATTTCCCAGATGAGGGAACCGAGGCACCGAGAAGAGCCCAAGGTCACCCAGCAGACAGGCGGCAGAGCCGGGACTCTCCTTCGGACACCCAGGCCCGGGCTCCGGGTCTCCAGGAAGCGCTTACTGTGTATCCAACGCTGTTCGGAGCGCTGGGGTGGATATAATAATAATAATAATGATAATAATGTTGGTATTTGTTAAGCGCTTACTATGTGCCGAGCACTGTTCTAAGCGCTGGGGTAGACATAGGGGAATCAGGTCGTCCCACATGGGGCTCCCGGTCTTAATCCCCATTTTACAGATGAGGGAACTGAGGCACGGAGAAGTTAAGTGACTTACCCACAGTCACACGGCCGACGCGTGGCAGAGCTGGGATTCGAACTCATGAGCCCTGACTCCGAAGCCCGTGCTCTTTCCACTGAGCCACGCTGCTTCTCTATAAGAGCACCGGGTCAGACCCGGTCCCTGGCCCACGCGGGGCTCACGGTCTCAATCGGGGAGAGAACGGGGATTCGATCCCCATTTGGCAGACGAGGGAACCGAGGCACGGAGGGGCGGCGTGGCCCGGTGGAAAGAGCCCGGGCCTGGGAGTCGGGAGGAGATGGGTTCGAATCCCGGCTCCGCCCCTTGTCTCCTGGGTGACCTCGGGCCAGTCACTTCACTTCTCTGGGCCTCGGTTCCCTCGTTTAGAGGTTTAAGAGCGTGAGCCCCTTGTGGGACCCGGACTGCGGCTCCCAGACCCCTCTTCGGTGACCAGTGATGATTCTGGATCTATCCCAGCGCTTAGTACAGTGCTTGGCACGTAGTAAGTGCTTAACCAATACCTCAATTACTATTAGAAAAAAGTGAAGGTCACACAGAGTGGCGGGAACTGAGGCCCAGAGAAGTGAAGCAGCGTGGCTCAGTGGCAAGAGCCCGGGCTTGGGAGTCTAGAGGTCATGGGTTTGAATCCCGGCTCTGCCCCTTGGCAGCTGTGGGACTGTGGGCGAGTCACTTGGCTTTTCTGGGCCTCGGTGACCTCATCTGTCAAATGGGGATGACGACGGTATCCCTGTATCTCCCCCAGCGCTCAGAACAGTGCTCTGCACATAGTAAGCGCTTAACAAATACCAACGTTATTAGTCTGGGAGTCAGAGGTCAAGGGTTCGAATCCCGGCTCTGCCACTTGGCAGCTGTGTGGGCAAGTCACTTCACTTCTCTGGGCCTCGGTTCCCTCCTCTGTAAAATGGGGATGAAGACTGGGAGCCCCACGTGGGACGACCCGATGACCCCGTGTCTCCCCCAGCGCTTAGAACGGTGCTCTGCACATAGGAAGCGCTTAACAGATACCGACATCATCATTATTATTATTGGCCCAAGGTCACACTGAGGCCCAGAAAAGTGAAGTGACTCACCCAAGGTCACACACAGCAGACAAGGGGCGGAGCCGGGAGTTGAACCCAGGTTCCCGACTCCCCGGCCTGGGCTCTACCCACTGGGCGGTGCTGCCCCTCACCCTCTTCCTTGTCTTCCCCTCCGGGCATCCTGGTGGGGAGAGCCCGGGCCCGGGAGTCAGAAGGACCGGGGATCCTAACCCCGGCTCTGCCGCTTGTCTGCTGGGTGACCTCGGGCAGGTCACCTCCCCTCTCTGGGCCTCAGTTCCTTCCATCGGCTGGTGACCTTGGACCTTCGCTTCTCTGAGCTTCAGTTAGAGCACGGGCTTGGGAGTCAGGGCTCATGAGTTCGAATCCCAGCTCTGCCCCTTGTCAGCTGGGTGACTGTGGGCGAGTCACTTCACTTCTCTGGGCCTCAGTTCCCTCCTCTGGAAAATGGGGATGAAGACCGCGAGCCCCACGTGGGATAACCCGATTCCCGTGTCTCCCCCAGCGCTTAGAACAGCGCTCGGCACCTAGTAAGCGCTTAACAAATACCAACGTTATTATTCCCTCCTCTGGAAGATGGGGATAAAAACGGGGAGCCCCAGGTGGGGCAGGGACTGCGTCCAAATAGATGAGTTTGTGTCTACCCCAGCGCTTAGTACAGTGCCTGGCACATAGTAAGCGCTTAACAGATAACATAATCACTGTCATCATTTACCTTCAGCAGGCCTTCCCGGTCTAAGCCCCTCGTCTCCTCTTCTCCCGTTCCCTTCCGCGTCGCCCCGACTCGCTCCCTTCCTTCATCCCCCGGTCCCAGCCCCACGTCACTTACGTCCCTATCCGTCATTTAGTGATTTCTATTCATGTCCGTCACCCCCTCTAGACCGTCGGCTCCTTGTGGGGAGGGAACGTGCCCATTTATTGTCATGCTGTCCTCTCCCAAACCTAAGTGCAGCGCTTTGTGCACAGTAAGCGCTCCATCAATACGACCGGCTGAATGAATTTACTCCAGCGCTCAGTACAGTGAGAGCTCACCTCCTCCAAGAGGCCTTCCCGGACTGAGCCCCCCCCCCTTCTCCCTCTGCTCCTCCCCTCGGCGATGTGCTCATTCGTACAGATTATTCATTCCCCTATTGACGTTGTTAATAATGTGTCCATCCCCTTGATTCTTGCTTCTACGAGAAGCAGCGTGGCGCAGTGGAAAGAGCCCGGGCTTTGGAGTCAGAGGTCATGGGTTCGAATCCCGGCTCTGCCCCTTGTCAGCTGGGTGACTGTGGCCGAGTCACTTCACTTCTCTGGGCCTCAGTGACCTCACCTGGAAAACGGGGATGAAGACCGGGAGCCTCACGTGGGACGACCCGATGACCCTGTATCTCCCCCAGCGCTTAGAACGGCGCTCTGCACGTAGGAAGCGCTTAACGAATACCAACGTTGTTTTTATTTATCATGATGATGTCTTGTTTTTGTCCATCTTTCTCCCCCAGTTAGACCGTCAGCCCGTCACCGGGCAGGGACTGTCTCTCTCCGTTGCCGGACTGTCCGTTCCAAGCGCTTAGTCCAGTGCTCTGCGCATAGTCAGCGCTCAGTAAATACTACGGAATGAATGAATGCAGTGCTTGGGTCCAGGGGCTAGAGCCCGGGCCCGGGAGTCAAAAGAATTTTAATCCCGGCTCTGCCACTTGTCAGCTGGGTGACTTTGGGCGAGTCACTTCACTTCTCTGGGCCTCAGTTCCCTCGTTTTTTCACCTCTCCGCAGCGAAACCCTCTTCTCCCCCCTCTCCCTCTGCTCCTCCCCCTCTCCCGTCCCACCCCCTCGGCACTGTACTCGTCCCCTCGACTGTCTATATCTTCATCACCCGATTTATTTTGTTTAATGAGATGTACCTCACCCTGATTCTATTATTTGCCATTGTTTTTAGGAGATGTTCTTCCCCTCGACTCTATTTATCGCCATCGTTCTCGTCCGCCCGTCTCTCCCGATCGGACCGTAAGCCCGTCAAAGGGCAGGGACCGTCTCTATCTGTTGCCGATCTATCCATTCCAAGCGCTTAGTCCAGTGCTCTGCACAGAGTAAGCGCTCAATAAATACTACTGAATGAATAAAATGGGTCTAAGAGTGTGACACATACCCCCGCCCACGGGGGACAGGGACTGTGTCCGACCCGATCGACTTGTATAATAATAAAATAACTGTGGTTTTTATTAAGTGCTCACTATGTGCCAAGCACTGTACTAAGCGCTGGGGGAGATACAACATGTTAGGTTGTCCCACATGGGGCTCCCAGGCTTTAATCCCCATTTAATAATAATAATAATAATAATGTTGGTATCTGTTAAGCGCTCACTATGTGCCCAGCACCGTTCTAAGCGCTGGAGGAGACACAGGGGAATCGGGTCGTCCCACGTGGGGCTCCCAGGCTTCATCCCCATTTTACAGATGAGGGAACTGAGGCACAGAGAGGTTAAGTGACTTGCCCACAGTCACCCAGCTGACAGGTGGCAGAGCCGGGAATCGAACCCATGACCTCTGACTCCAAAGCCCGGGCTCTTTCCACCGAGCCCCGCTGCATCTCATTTGTCTGCAGCGAAGTGAGCTCGTTGCGGGCAGGGACTGTCGCTGTTTCTTGTACTGTACTTTCCCAAGCGCTCAGTACAGTGTTCTGCACACAATAAGCGCTCAATAAAGACGACGGAATGAACGAGCGAGAGGGGCGAGCGGGCACTCACCCCTCTCCGAGCTTCTGGATGAAGAGGTAGCGCTTGTTGTCGATGGTGACGGTGCCCCGGGAGCAGATGCACAGTGCGTGGCCCATGGTGCCGCACGCATCCTCGGCATAGAAGCGACGGGCGGGCGGGCGTCCGGGCGCGGCGCGGTCCCTGCTAGCCGGGGAGGGAACAGACGGTCGCAGCCGGGGCCGGGCCGGTCAGTCAGTAATCGGTCGTATTTATCGAGCGCTCACTACGTGCGGAGCACCGGACTAAGCGCTTTGGAGATGTCCATCCCCTTGATTCTATTCATTGCTATTGTTTTAATGTGATGTACATCCCCTTCATTCTATTTATCGCTACTGTTTTTGTCCGTCTCCCCCGATTAATAATAATAATAATAATAATAATAATAATAATAATAATGTTGGTATTTGTTAAGCGCTTACTACGTGCCGAGCACTGTTCTAAGCGCTGGGGTAGACACAGGGGAATCGGGTCGTCCCACGTGGGGCTCACAGTCTTCATCCCCATTTGACAGATGAGGGAACTGAGGCACCGAGAAGTGAAGTGACTTGCCCAAAGTCACACAGCTGACAAGTGGCCGAGCTGGGATTTGAACCCGTGACCTCTGACTCCAAAGCCCGTGCTCTTTCCACTGAGTTAAGCGCTCACTATGTGCCGAGCACTGTTCTAAGCGCTGGGGGAGACGCAGGGGCTCCCAGTCTTCATCCCCATTTGACAGATGAGGTCACCGAGGCCCAGAGAAGTCAAGTGACTCGCCCGCAGTCCCACAGCTGACAAGTGGCAGAGCTGGGATTCGAACCCTTGACCTTTGACTCCAAAGCCCGGGCTCTTTCCCCGGAGCCACGCTGCCCGTCAATGGGCAGGGACGGTCTCTATCCGTTGCCGATCTGTCCATTCCAAGCGCTCAGTCCAGTGCTCTGCACATAGGAAGCGCTCGATAAATACCGTTGAAGGAATGAATGACGATACAACAATAAACAGACAGTCCCGGCCCGCGGCGAGCAGAGAGTCTAGAGGGGGAGACGGACACGAGGAGAAATCGACAGATGAGGGAGGGGGACGTAAGTGGGGCTGGGGGCGGCGGATGGAGGAAGGGAGCGAGGCGGGGGGACGCAGAAGGCAGCGGGAGAAGAGGAAAGGGGGGCGCAGTCAGGGAAGGCTTCCCGGAGGAACGAGGATTTGAAAGGGGGGCAGCAGCGTGGCTCAGTGGAAACAGCCCGGGCTTGGGAGTCAGAGGTCATGGGTTCGAATCCCGGCTCCACCGCCCGTCAGCTGTGTGACTGTGGGCAAGTCACTTCACTTCTCGGTGCCTCAGTTACCTCATCTGTAAAACGGGGATGAAGACTGGGAGCCTGACAACCCGATGACCCTGTGTCTCCCCCAGCGCTTAGAACAGTGCTCGGCACATAGTAAGCGCTTCACAAATACCAACGTTATTAGAGTCCTCTAGGAGGGAGGGCGGGCCGGGGGCCGGCGGCGGGATGGACGAGATCGAGGCCCGGGGAGAACGTTTTTGTAGGAAAAAAATGATCTGGCAGCGGGTCGGAGGTAACGCCGACTCTGGCACTGGTTCCGCGCTTACTATAGGCCAGGCACTGTGCTAAGCGGTGCGGTAGACTCGCGATCAACAGTCCTTGTCCCACGTGGGGCTCACAGTCTTCCCTTAGGGGGGAACGGAGGCCCTGGGCAGTGAAGCGATCATGTTGGCATTTGTTAAGCGCTCACTACGTGCCAAGTGGCAAGAACCTGGGCTTGGGAGGCAGAGGTTACGGGTTCCGATCCCACCTCGTCTGCCCGTCAGCTGGGTGACCTTGGGGAAGTCACTTCACTTCTCTGGGCCTCAGTGACCTCATCTGGAAAATGGGGAGCCCTACGGGGATCAACCTGATGACCTCGAATCTCCCCCGGCGCTTACAACGGTGCTCTGCCCATAGTAAGCGCTTAACGAATACCAAGCTTATGATTATTACGATAAAGCCTCCTGTCCCAGAGGAGGGAACCGAGGCCCAGGGAGGTGAAGTAACTTGCCCAAGGTCACCCAGCAGAGCAGTGACAGAACTGGGATTAGAACATACCACCTCAGAGGTCATGGGTTCGAATCCCGGCTCTGCCCCTTGTCAGCCGGGTGACCGGGGGCGAGTCCCTCCACTGGGCCTCAGCTCCCTCATCTGTACAATGGGGGTTAACTGGGAGCCTCCCGTGGTGACCCCGGATCTCCCCCAGCGCTTAGAACAGCGCTGTGCACGTAGTGAGCGCTTGACAAACACCCACATTAGGATTATTCCGATTAACCCCCGACCTCCGACTCCCAGGCCGGGGCTCTTTCCATGTTGCATCGGCCCCGGCGCTTAGGTGGGCGCGTAGCCCGCGGGGACCGACGGCATCGAGGAGTCATTGCCCCGCTGGGGGCCTCGGTTCCCTCATCTGCAAAATGGGCGGGGGGGGGGGGGGGAGGGGGGAGGGGCTGGAAGGTGTGAGGTCCCCTCCCCCCGCCAGCGCTTAGCCCAGTGTGCGGCCCATAGGAAGCGCCTCCCAAATGGCCATGGCTATTGCGAGGAGGAGGAAGAGGAGGAGGAGGAGGAGGAGGAAGATGGGGTCCCTCCCCTCCCCCTCCCCCGGGGACGAGGGGGCGATGGGGGAGGGGCAGGAGGTGGGGGAAGGGGAGGGGGTGGGGGAGGGGCGCCTCACTGACCGAGCCTCGGCGCGAGGGCAGCGGCGCCCGCCGGAAGTCGGGGTGACGTCATCCCCGCGCGCCGCCGCCGCCCTCCTCCGCGCGCAGCCGGTCGCCTAGCAACGGGCGCCCCACGGCCCCGGCCGGGCCTCCCTGCCCCTCCTGGCTTTCCTTCCTTCCATCCTTCCTTCATTCGTTCATTCTTCTCGTTCTTAGTCGTATCATTCCTTATTAGCATTTGATAATAAGGAGAATTCGTTCATTCGATAGTATTTAAATACATGAATGGTGGTATTTGTAAGAATGTTGGGATCTGTTAAGGGCTGACTAATAATGTTGGTATTTGTTAAGCGCTTACTAGGTGCAGAGCGCTGTTCTAAGCGCTGGGGGAGACCCAGGGGAATCAGGTCGCCCCACGTGGGGCTCCCAGTCTTCATCCCCATTTGACAGAGGAGGGAACTGAGGCCCAGAGAAGTGAAGTGACTCGCCCACGGTCCCACAGCTGACAAGTGGCAGGGCCGGGATTCGAACTCATGACCTCTGACTCCAATGCCCGTGCTCTTTCCACTGGGCTACGCTGCTTCTCTAGGTGCCGAGCACTGTTCTAAGCGCTGGGGGAGACACAGGGGAATCGGGTTGCCCCACGTGGGGCTCCCAGTCTTCATCCCCATTTGACAGATGAGGGAACTGAGGCCCAGAGAAGTGAGGTGACTTGCCCACAGTCCCACAGCTGACAAGGGGCAGAGCCGGGATTCGAACCCATGATCTCTGACTCCAAAGCCCGTACTCTTTCCACTGAGCCACGCTGCTTCTATTCATTATTATTATTATCATTATTATTATCATTATTATTATCGTTCATCTTACTATGTGCCGAGCACTGTTCTAAGCGGTGGGGGAGATACAGGGTCATCGGGCTGTCCCACATGGGGCTCCCAGTCTTCATCCCCGTTTTCCAGATGAGGGCACTGAGGCCCAGAGAAGGGAAGTGACTCGATCACAGTCCCACAGCTGACAAGGGGCAGAGCCGGGATTCGAACCCACGATCTCTGACTCCCAAGCCCATACTCTTTCCACTGAGCCATGCTGCTTCTATTCATTATTATTATCATTATTATTGTCATTTTTATTATCGTTCATCTTACTATGTGCCGAGCACTGTTCTAAGCGCTGGGGGAGATACAGGGTCATCGGGTCGTCCCACGTGAGGCTCCCAGTCTTCATCCCCATTTTCCAGATGAGGTCACTGAGGCCCGGAGAAGGGAAGTGACCTGCCCCAAATCACTCAGGTGACAAGTGGCGGAGCTTCTCTTCAGCGCTGACCATTCGTTCATGAATAATAATAACGATGGCATTTGTTAAGCGCTTACTATGTGCCAAGCACTGTTCTAAGTGCGGGGGAGGATGTGAGCCCATCACTGGGCAGGGATTGTCTCTATTGGTTCACGAATTGCCCAGTCCAAGCACTCAGTACAGTGCTCTGCACATAGTAAGCGCTCAATGCATATGTTTGAATGAATGAATGAATGAATGCAAGGTGATCAGGTTGTCTCTCATGGGGTTCACAGTCTTCATCCCCATTTTCCAGATGAGGTCACTGAGGCCCAGAGAAGTGAAGGGACTTGCCTAAAGTCACACAGCTGACCAGCGGTGGGGCCGGGATTCGAAGCCACGACCTCAGACTCCCCACCCCGGGCTCTTCCACTGAGCCAAGCTACTTCATTCATTCAATAGTATTTATTGAGCGCTGACTATGTGTAGAGCGCTGGACTAAGCGCTTGGAATGGACGATTTGGACAACAGAGAGAGGTCATCCCTGCCCAGTGACGGGTTCGCGGTCTAATCGGGGGAGACGGACGGCAAAGCGAAACAGAAGAAGACAGAACAAGACATCATCACGATCAACAGAATGAAGGGGATGGACACCTCATTAACACACTAACTAGGGGAAAAAATAATATATACGCATATGCACAGTGCTGAGGGGAGGGGGACGGGAAAAGAGCAGAGGGCTGTATTGATTGAGCGCTGACTGTGTGCAGAGCACTGGACTAAGCGCTTGGAATGGACAATCGGGCAACAGATAGCTGTTGTCCGTCTTTCCCCGTTGGTCCGTTTATTCAATCGTATTTATTGAGCATTTACTATGTGTGCAGAGCACTCTACTAAATGCATGGAATGTACAATTTGGCAACAGAGACACTCTCTGCCCAACGACGGGCTCACGGTCTAAATGTCCCCTTTCAATAATAATAACAATGTTGGCATTTGTTAAGCGCTTCCTATGTGCAGAGCGCTGTTCTAAGCGCTGGGGGAGACACAGGGTCATCAGGTTGTCCTACGTGAGGCTCACAGTTAATCCCCATTTTCCAGATGAGGTCACTGAGGCCCAGAGAAGTGAAGTGACTCGCCCAAGGTCACACAGCTGCCAAGTGGCAGAGCCGGGAGTCGAACCCATGACCTCGGACTCCCAAGCCCGGCCTCTTTCCACTGAGCCGCGCTGCTTCTCTGCCAAGCCCTGCTCAGAGCTCCCCTCCTCCAGGAGGCCTTCCCAGACCGAACCTTCCCTTTCCCTCTGCTCTTCCTCCTCTCCCCATTCCCCCTACTCCTTCTGTGCTTCCCCTCTCCCCGTCCCACAGCGCTTGGGTATATTTGTACATATGATTTATTACTCTATTTTGTTCATGATTTGTAGATATCTATAATTCTCTTTATCTATTTTGATGCTATTGATGCCTGTCTACTTGTTTTGTTCTGCCGTCCGTCTCCCCCTTTCAGACCGTGAGCCCGTCGTGGGGCAGGGCTGGTCTCTCTCTGTTGCCCAATTGTCCATTCCCAGCGCTCAGTCCAGTGCTCCGCACACAGTAAGCGCTCAATAAATACGATTGAATGATTGAATAAAAGGAGGGGAGACAGCCAGCCAAACAGAACAAGTAGACAGGCGCCGATACCATCAAAATAAGTAAATAGAATCATAAAGATCTACACATCAATAATCAAATAGAGGGATAAATAACATATACAAATATGCACAGTGCCGAGGGGCAGGGAAGGGGGGAGAGCAGAGGGGGGGAGTCGGGGCGATGGGGAGGGGAGGAGGAGCGGAGGGGAAGGGGGGCTCGGTCCGGGAAGGCCTCCCGGAGGAGGTGACCTCTCGGGAGGGCTTGGAAGGGGGAATTGTGATTATTTGGTGGATTTGAGCGGGGAGGGCGTTCCGGGCCAGAGGCGGGACGTGGGCCGGGGGGTCGACGGCGGGACAGGTGAGAACAAGGCTGAATAATAATAATAATAATAATGTTGGTATTTGTTAAGCGCTTACTATGTGCAGAGCGCTGTTCTAAGCGCTGGGCTAGATACAGGGTCATCGGGTTGTCCCACATGAGGCTCACAGTTAATCCCCATTTTACAGATGAGGTAACTGAGGCACCGAGAAGTGAAGTGACTCGCCCACAGTCACACAGCTGCCAAGTGGCAGAGCCGGGAGTCGAACCCATGACCTCTGACTCCGAAGCCCGGGCTCTTTCCACTGAGCCACGCTGCTTCAGGAGAGATAATGCTGGGGAGAGATAATAATTATAATGGCATCTCTTAATATTTAATAATCATTGTAGATATTATTCTCTTCCGAGCTGTGAGCCCGTCGTTGGGTAGTGATCGTCTCTATCTGTTGCCGAACTGTACTTTCCAAGCGGTTAGTCCGATGCTCTGCACACAGTAAGCGCTCAATAAATGCAACGGAATAATTATGGTATTTGTTAAGCTCTTACTATGTGCCAAGCGCTGTTCTAAGCGCTGGGCGAGCTACAAGGTCATGGGGTTGTCCCCCCGTGGGGCTCACGGTCTTCATCCCCATTTTACAGATGAGGGAACTGAGGCCCAGAGAAGTGAAGTGGTTTGCCTGAGGCCACAGAGCAGACCTCAGTGGAGCCAGATTTAGAACCCACATCCTCTGACTCCCAAGCCCGGGCTCTTGCCACTAAGCCACGCTGCTGGTCTTGATAAGCGCTGATTATGAGCCACACGCTGGACTAAGCGCTGGGGTGGACACAAGCAAATGGGACCTGGGGCTCACGGTCCCAATCCCCATTTTACAGAGGAGGGAAGTGAGGCCCGGACAAAGCGAAGTGACCTGCCCAAGGTCACACAGCGGACAAGGGGCGGGGGCTGGGATCAGTCAGTCGTATTTATTGAGCGTCTGCTGTGCGCGGAGCCCTGGACTAAGCACTTGTATAGGACAAAACGGCAAGACGACAGACACATTCCCTGTCCGCGAGTTTACAGTCTGGAGCGGGGAGACAGACGTTAATATTAATATCTATTGCCGACTTGTTCATTCCAAGCGCTTAGTACAGTGCTCTGCACATAGTAAGCGCTCAATAAATACTATTGAAAATATTGATCCAGGCTTTTTAAAAAATGGTATTTGTTAAGCACTTACTATCTGCTAGGCACTGTACTAGCACTAGAGAAGCAGCGTGGCTCAGTGGAAAGAGCACGGGCTTCGGAGTCAGAGGCTGTGGGTTCTAATCCCCACTCCGCCAGTGGTCTGCTGTGGGACCTTGGGACAGTCACTTCACTTCTCTGGGCCTCAGTTACCTCATCTGTCAAAATGGGCATTCAAAAACGTGAGCCCCACATGGGACAATCTGATGACGCTGTATCTACCCCAGCGCTTACAACAGTGGCGGCACCTAGTAAGCGCTTAACAAATACCAACATTATTATTATTATTATTACTACTAAGTGCTGGGGTGGATCCAAACTAATCGGATTGGACACAATTCCCATCCCACGCCGGGCTCACAGTCTTCATCCCCATCTTCCCGAGGAGGGAACCGAAGCCCAGAGAGGTGAAGTGACTCGCCCAAGGTCACACAGCAGACAAACGGCAGAGACGGGATTAGAGCGCTTTATTGAGGACTTACTATGCGCAGGGCACTGGACTAGTCGTTTGGGAGAGTCCAATAGAACAACAAACACATTCCCTGCCCACGACGAGCTTCCAGTCTAGAGGGGGAGAGGCCGACATTCCTCCAAATGACGGATATTCATTCAGTCAGTCGGATTTATTGAGCGTTTATTCATTCGTTCATTCATCAATAGCATTTATTGAGCGCTTACTATGTGCAGAGCACTGGACTAAGCGCTTGAAATGGACAAATAGGTAACAGATAGAGACGGTCCCCGCCCTTTGACGCGCACACGGACTAATCGGGGGAGACGGACAGACGAGAACAATAGCAATAGCAATAAATAGAATCAGGATAAATCCTTACATCAGTCGGTCGGTCAGCTACATTTAGCGAGCGGTTACTGTGTGCAGACCCCTGTACTAAGCGCTTGGGAGAGGGCACTACGACCATAAACAGGCATATTGGCTGCCCACAACGAGCTGACAGTCTGAGGGAGGAGAGAGACGTGAGGAGAAAGAAGCGCTTAACGAGTAGCACGGGTGTGACTATCGTTAATCCGACGATGCTGGTGCTGTCTCCCCAAGCCCCTCCGCGGCCCGCCTCCCCCCGGGCCGGACGAGGGTGACGGGGCCGATCGGGCCGGAGTCCGTCAGAGCCCCGGGGTCCGTCAGAGGCCCGGGGTCCGTCAGAGGCCCGGGGTCCGTCAAAGGTCCGGAGTCCGTCAGAGACCCGGGATCCATCGGAGGCCCTCGAGTCCGTCAGAGGCCCACGGTCTGTCAGAGGCCCGGGATCCTTATAATAATAATAATAATAATGGTGGTATTTGTTAAGCGCTTACTATGTGCAAAGCACTGTTCTAAGCGCTGGGGGGGATACAAGGGGATCAGGTTGTCCCACGTGAGGCTCCCAGTTTTAATCCCCATTTTCCAGATGAGGGAACTGAGGCCCAGAGAAGTGAAGTGACTCGCCCACGGTCACCCAGCCGACGAGTGGCAGAGCCGGGAGTCGAACCCATGACAGAAGCAGCGTGGCTCAGTGGAAAGAGCACGGGCTTTGGAGTCAGGGCTCATGAGTTCGAATCCCGGCTCTGCCACTTGTCGGCTGGGAGACTGTGGGCGAGTCACTTCACTTCTCTGGGCCTCAGTTCCCTCCTCTGTAAAATGGGGATCAAGACTGCAAGCCCCACGTGGGACGACCCGATTCCCCTGTGTCTACCCCAGCGCTTAGAACGGTGCTCGGCACATAGTAAGCGCTTAACAAATACCAACATTATTATTATTATTATGACCTCTGACTCCCCAGCCCGGCCTCTTTCCACTGAGCCACGCTGCTTCCCCAAAAGTCCTTCAAAGGTCCGGGGTCCATCGGAGGCCTGTGGTCCGTTAGAGGCCCGAAGGCCCATCAGAGGCCCTCGGCTGGAGTCCCGTCCATCGAAGGCCCGGGCCCGTCAGAGGCCGGAGTCCGTCAGAGGCCCGGGGTCCGTCAGAGGCCCGGAGTCCCGTCAGAGGCCCGGGCTTCGTGAAAGGCCCGGGGTCCGGTACAGACCCGGGATCCGTCGGAGGCCCCGGGTCCGTCGGAGGCCCGGGGTCCATCGAAGGCCGGGGGTCCCGTCAGAGCCCCGGGGTCCATCCAAGGCCCGGGGTCCCGTCAGAGCCCCGGGGTCCATCCAAGGCCCTCGGCTGGAGTCGTTCGTTCGACAGTATTTATTGCGCACTTACTGTGTGCGGGGCACTGGACTGAGCGCTTGGAACGGACAATGGGGCAACAGAGAGCGACCAGCCCTGCCCCACGACGGGCTCCCGGTCTCATGGGGGGAGGACGGACGGACGGACGGACGGACGGACGAAAAGCAGACAACTCCCGTCCATCGAAGGCCCGGGGCCGGTGAGAGGCCTGTCGTCCGTTAGAGGCCCGTCCTCGGGGGCGTCCAGTCCTTTCCCCGCCCACCCCCCGCCCCCCGCCCGGCCGCCATGGCGTCCTCGCTGGGGCTCGGTCGCCGCCTCGTCGTCGTCCTGGTCCCCGTCCTCCTGGTGCCCGTCCTCCTGCCGCCGCCAACGCCGAACCCCGGCTTCGGCCAGGTGACGGGCCGGGAGGGGAAGGGAAGGGAAGGGAAGGGAAGGGAAGGGAAGGGAAGGGAAGGGAAGGGAAGGGAAGGGAAGGGAAGGGACGGGGGAGGGCAGCCGAAGCAGCTGCAGCCCGGGCCTGGGGCGCTCGGAAGGTCCCGGGTTCTAATCCCGCCCCCGCCACCGGCTGCCCTCGGGAGAGCCAATTCCCGTCTCTGGGCCTCGGGGATCTCAGCCTCCTCCTCCTCCTCCTCCTCCTCCTCCTTGTGGGGCCGCTCCGACTCGCTCCTCCCCCCCGGCCGGCACGTATGCATAAACCGGGGATGGATTGATTGATTGATTGATTGACTGACTGACTGACATCCATCTCTGTCCCCCTCCCGCCCCCAAGACGGTGAGATCGTTGAGGGCGGGAAATGTGTCCGTTTGTTGTTCCACTGCCTGCCTGCTTGTTTGGTTTTGCCGCCCGTCTCCCCCGTTTTAGACCGTGAGCCCGTTATTGGGCCGGCCTGGGGTCTCTCTCCGTTGCCCAATCGTCCATTCCGAGCGCTCAGTCTAGTGCTCAGCACACGGTATAAGCGCTCGATAAATAGGACCGGATGAATGATGGACGAATCTTGTCCTCCCCCAAGCGCTTAGCACAGTGCTTTGCAGACAGTAAGCGCTCAGTAAATACGACTGAATGAATGAATGGTGTCCTCTCCCAAGCGTTTAGTTACAGTGCTCTGCAGACGGTAAGCGCTCAGTAAATACGACTGAATGAAGTGTCCTCCCCCAAGCGCTTAGTACAGTGCTTTGCAGACAGTAAGCGCTCAATAAATACGACTGAAGTGTCCTCTCCCAAGCGCTTAGCACAGTGCTCTGCAGACAGTAAGCGCTCAATAGATACGACTGTTAATGAATGGTGTCCTCTCCCAAGCGCTTAGTTCAGTGCTTTGCAGACAGTAAGCGCTCAGTAAATACGACTGAATGAAGTGTCCTCTCCCAAGCGCTTAGCACAGGGCTTCGCAGACTGACTGGATGAATGGTGTCCTCTCCCAAGCGTCAGCACAGTGCCCCGCAGACACTAAACGCTCAATAAACACGCCCGAATGACGTGTCCTCTCCCAAGCGCAGAGTACAGTGCTTTGCAGACAATAAGCCTCAATAAATGCGACTGAACGAAGACCGCGAGCCCCAACGCGGGGCAGGGTCCGTATGATAATAACGTTGGTATTTGTTAAGCGCTTACTACGCGCAGAGCACGGTTCTAAGCGCTGGGGGAGACATAGGGGAATCAGGTCGTCCCACGGGGGGCTCACAGACTTCATCCCCATTTTACAGATGAGGTGACTGAGGCCCAGAGAAGCGAAGTGACTCGCCCACGGTCCCCCAGCTGCCGAGGGGCAGAGCCGGGAGTCGAACCCATGACCTCTGACTCCCAAGCCCGGGCTCTTTTCCACTGAGCCACGCTGCTTCCCATCCCACTCGATGGGCTTAGATCCACCTCGGCGTTTAGAACGGTCGCTGGTAAACAGGAGGCGCTTAGCAAATACCCCCATGAGGATGATGACGAAAGGGGGGGGGGTGAGGGAGGGAGGGAGGGGGCGGCGGCCGGGTGTGGGGGCGCGCTGACGCCCCCTCCTTTCCCCTCCCCTTAGGCCGGCGGCCCCTCGTTCACGGTGGACCGGGCCCGGGGCGTCTTCCTGCGGGACGGCCTCCCCTTCCGCTACATCTCCGGGAGCGTCCACTACGCTCGCGTCCCGCGCGCGCTCTGGGCCGACCGCCTCCGCAAGATGCGCATGAGCGGCCTCAACGCCGTGCAAGTGTAAGGACCGGCCGCGCGCGCCCCCGCGGCTCCCCACGCGCGCCCCCGCCCTCCCCTCCACCAATCCCGACGCCGCCTGGACCTGGGGGGCGGAGCCGGGGCTCGGGTCGCGGCGGGCCAAGGAGGCGCATGCGCGGAGGGGAGCGGCGATCCGGCTCCGCCCCCCGCTCGACCTCGACCAATCCCGACGCGGCCTGAGCCCCGGGGGGGCGTGGTCAGGGCTCGGGACTCCGCGGGCGCGCGCCGAAGGGTCGGGCTGGGAGGTGACGCCACGGGCGGCCGAGGCGCAGGCGCGCGAGGGGAGGGCGGATGGGGGTGAGCGGGGCTCCGGTTCCGCCCCTCACCCTCGACCAATCGCGACGCTGCTTGGGTCTGGGGGCGTGGCCAGGGCTCGGGACTTCGCGGGTGCGCGCAGAGGGGGCGGGCTGGGAGGGGTCGCCGCGGGCGAGCGGGGCGCATGCGCGCGGGAAGGGGGGGGGGGAGCGGCGCTCCGGCTCCGCTCGCCCTCGCCCAATCCCGATGCTGCCTGGGTCTTGGGGGGCGTGGCCAGGGCGCCTTCGCAGCGGGCGGCCGAGGCGCATGCGCAGAGGGGAGCGGCGATCCGGCTCCGCCCCCGCTCGTCCTCGACCAATCCCGATGCTGTCTGGGCCCGGGGGGCGTGGCCAGGGCTGGGGCCTCGGCTAACGTGCGCATGCCCAGAAGGGAGCGGCGCTCTGGCCCCGCCTCCAGCCGCGCTAAGGGGCCGAAGGGCGCCCCCTGGTGGTCCACATCGATCCTTCAATCGTATTTATTGAACGCTTCCTAATAATGATGACGATCATAGCATTTAATAATCATAATAACGTTGGCCTTTGTTAAGCGCTTACGATGTGCAGGGCACTGTTCTAAACGCTGGGGGAGATGCAGGGTCATCAGGTGGTCCCCCCGTGAGGCTCACAGTTCATCTCCATTAATCCCATTTTCCAGATGAGGTAACTGAGGCACAGAGAAGTTAAGTGACTTGTTAAGCACTTACTAGGTGCCAAGCACTGTTCTAAGGGCTGAGGGAGATCTAAGGTCATTAGGACCAAGCTGAGGGAGATCTAAGGTCAGCAGGTCATTAGGACCAAGCAGCGTGCCTTAGTGGAAAGAGCCCGCGCTTGAGAGTCAGAGGTCATCGTCGTCATCATCATCATCATCATCATCATCATGATGTTGGTATTTGCTAAGCGCTCACTGTGCCAAGCACTGTTCTAAGCGCTGCGGTAGGCCACACGGGGCTCCCAATCTTCATCCCCATTTTCCAGATGAGGTCACTGAGGCCCAGTGAAGTGACTCGCCCGGGATAACGCATGGGTTCGAATCCCGGCTCTGCCCCCTTGTCAGCTGTGTGACCTCGGGCGAGTCACCTCGCGTCTCTGGGCCTCGGTTCCCTCATCTGGAAAATGGGGACCGAGGCCGGGAGCCCCCCGGGGGCCAATCCGATGGCCTCGTATCCCCTCCAGCGCTTAGAAGAGTGCTCGGCCCCTAGTGAGCGCTTATCGAATGCCATCATTAACAAATTCGCCCGAACGAACAAGGGAATGAATGAAGAGCCCCAAAGGGGTCCAGACAGCGTCCCCTGCATCCGTCCCCCCCAGCCTCCGCCCCCTCACCCGGGTGACACCCAGTGAGGGCCCAACAGGTCCCACCGACTCCCTCTGGACCGTCAGCGCCTCGGGGGCGGGGAACGCGTCCGTTTAGCGTCGTCCTGGCCTCTCCCGAGCGCTTAGCACGGGGCTCGGCGCCCGGCTCGGATAGAATCCGACCGACCTCCGTCGGTCCGTCTCCCCCGATTAGCCTGAGCGCCCGGCGGACGGCGGGGACCGTCTCTATCTGTTACCCATCGGTCCATTCCGAGCGCTCAGTCCAGCGCTCCGCACACGGTGAGCGCTCGATAAATACGACTGAATGAGACGAGAGAAGGGCGGCCGGCGGGCGAGCGCCCCGCCCCGCCGACCGCCCCCCCCCTCCCCCGCGCCCCGTCAACCCTCCGTCCTCCAGCTACGTCCCCTGGAATTACCACGAGCCGCGGCCCGGGGTCTACGACTTCGCCGGCGAGCGGGACCTGGAGGCCTTCCTGGAGGCGGTGGCCGCCGAGGGGCTCTTGGTCATCCTCAGGCCGGGACCCTACATCTGCGCCGAGTGGGAGATGGTGAGGACGACGCGGGGGCTCGGAGCGCTCGCTCGGTACGGTCCACTTGTGGGAAGCGGCGTGGCTCAGTGGAAAGAGCCCGGGGTGGGAGTCGGAGGCCGTGGGTCCGACTCCCGGCTCTGCCACTCGGCAGCTGTGGGACTGTGGGCGGGTCACTTCTCTGGGCCTCAGTTCCCTCATCCGTCAAACGGGGATTAACTGGGAGCCTCACCTGGGACGACCCGACGACCCCGGATCTCCCCCAGCGCTTAGAACGGTGCTCGGCACATCGGAAGCGCTTAACAGATACCGACATCATCATTATCATGATTATCAATCAGTGCAGTTGAACGGACGCAGTGCTCTGAACACCAGAAGCGCTTGCTACAACTGAATGAATGAATGAATGCAGTGCTCTGCATACTGTGAGCGTTCAATAAATACAATCGAATGAATGAACGCAGTGCTCTGCACACTGGAAGCACTTACTACAGTTGAATGAATGAATGCGGTGCTCCGCACACAGTAAGAGCTCAATACAATTGAACGAATGAAGGAAGGAATGAATGCAGCGCTCTGCGCACCGTAAGCGTTCAATAAATACAATTGAATGAATGAATGAATGAATGCAGCGCTCTGCACACGGGAAGCGGGCTTTGGAGTCAGAGGTCATGAGTTCGAATCCCAGCTCTGCCACTTGTCAGCTGTATGACTGTGGGCACGTCACTTAACTTCTCTGGGCCTCAGTGACCTCATCTGTACAATGGGGATGAAGACTGTGAGCCTCACGTGGGACAACCTGATTCCCCTGTGTCTACCCCAGCGCTTAGAACAGTGCTCTGCACATAGTAAGCGCTTAACAAATACCAACGTTATTATTATTATTACAAGTCAATGAATGAGTGAATGAATGAATGAATGAATGCGGCGCTCCGCACACAGTAAGAGCCCAACAGATACAACCGAAGGAATGAATCAGAGCGCTTACCGCGGGCCAGACGCCGTACCGAGCGCCGGGGCGATACCAGTTTATGGGGCCGGACCCGGTCCCCGTCCCCCGCGGGGCTCCCGGTCTCACCCCCCCGCATCTGACAGACGAGGGAACCGTGGCGGAGACGAGCGAAGCGACTCGTCCGAGGTCAGGCGGCGGGGATCAGAACCCAGACCCTCCCGACTCCCCCCGAGGCGCCCCCGGCCGTAGACGGGAAGCCCCTCGCGGGTCAGGGAGCGCGTCGGCCTCGGGCGCCCGGTGAGCCCCGGAGAGGGACGGCCGATTGGATTTGCGCCGCGGGTTCTCACCGTCTCTCCCCCCCCCGCCCCGTGTCTCTCTGCATCTCTCCACGTGGGCCGGCGTCTCCGGCTCAGGGGGGTCTCCCGTCCTGGTTGCTGCGCAAGGCCGACGTCGTCCCGAGGACCTCCGATCCGGGTGAGTGGACGGATGCGGGGGGAGCCTGTCTGGACCCCACGGGGCCCGCTCGGTCATTCGTCCGTTCATTCGACCGCTGGGGGCGGGGAGAGGGGGGGTAACGAGGTGCTCGGGTAGCCCCACGTGGGGGTCCCGGTCTCCATCCCCCTTTTCCAGATGAGGTCACCGAGGCCCGGTGACCAAAGTCACACAACTGACGGGTGGCAGAGCAGGGATGAATAATAATGCCGACGGTTTCACCGTCGGCCGTGCGACCGCGGGTGAGTCGTTCCGCTTCTCTGGGCCTCGGTCGCCTCAGCCGTCAAATGGGGATGAAGACCGGGAGCCCCACGGGGGACATGATAACGTTGGTAATCGTTACGCGCTTACTAGGTGCAGGGCACTGTTCTAAGCGCTGGGGGATACGAGGTGACGAGGTTGTCCCACGTGGGGCTCACAGTTTTAATCCCCGTTTGACAGATGAGGTCACCCAGGCACCGAGAAGCGACCTGCCCAAGGTCACGCGGCGGAGCCGGGATTCGAACCCGTGACCTCCGACTCCCAAGCCCGCGCTCTTTCCACTGAGCCGCGCTGCCGCTCACGATGGCCCCGTCTCTCCCCCCAGCGCTTAGAACGGGGCTCTGCCCCTAGTAAGCGGTTCGAATCCCGCCTCGGCCACTCGTCAGCTGCGGGACTGTGGGCGAGTCACTTCACTCCTCCGGGCCTCGGTTCCCTCATCTGGAAAATGGGGATTGACTGTGAGCCTCACGTGGGACGACCCGATTCCCCCGCATCCCCCCCGGCGCTTAGAACGGTGCTCTGCACATAGTAAGCGCTTAACAGGTCCCGACGTTATTATTAACACGCACCCTCAGCGTTATGACCGTTATTAATTAACCCGCTCGCCCCCGGCAGACTTCCTGGACGCCGTGGACGCCTGGTTTCACGTCCTGCTGCCGAAGGTTCGGCTGCACCTGTACCAAAACGGAGGAAACATCATCAGTGTGCAGGTGGCGGGGACCCCGGGGGGCCGGGGGCCGGGGGAGGAGGAGGAAGGGGGGGCGAAGAAGGGGGCGCGCGCCCTGTTGCTCCCCCTTCCCCACCTTCTTCCCCCCGTCAGCGATCCGCCCTACTTATCCGTCGCGCTTACTGCGTGCGGAGCCCCGGTCTAAGCCCTTGGACAGGACGTTCTGACAATATAACCGCCAGTCACTGGTATTTATTGAGCGCTTACTGCGTGCCGAGCACCGTGCTCAGTGTCTGGGAGAGGACAGTCTGACGGTAACAGTAATAATGACGACGGTATCTGTTAAGCGCTTACTGTGCGCGAAGCACCGTTCTAAGCGCTGGGGGGATACGAGGTCATCGGGGTGTCCCACGTGGGGCTCCCGGTCTTCGTCCCCATTTGACAGACGGGGGAACCGAGGCCCGGAGAAGTGAAGGGACTGGCCCGAAGTCACACAGTTGGCAAATACCAACATTATCATTATTATTATTATTATTATTAAGCGGCGGAGCGGGGACTGGAACCCGTAATAATAATAACGATGGCATTTGATAAGCGCTTACGATGTGCCGAGCACCGTTCTAGGCGCTGGCGAGGATACGAGGTGATCGGGTTGTCCCCCGTGTGGCTCCCAGTCTTCATCCCCATTTTACGCAGGGGTTAACCGAGGCCCAGAGAAGTGAAGCGACTTGCCCGAAGTCACCCGGCTGCCAAGTGGCGGAGCCGGGATTCGAACCCACGACCTCTGACCCCCAAGCCCGGCCTCTTGCCACTGAGCCCCGCTGCTTCTCAGTATAACAGTGTAACAGGCAGTCAGTCAATCGTATTTACTGAGCGCTTACTGTGTGCAGAGCCCTGTACTGAGCGCTTGGGAGAGGACATTCTAACAATATTACAGTCGGTCAATGGTATTTATTTAATAACAACAATAATAATAATAATGTCGGTATTTGTGAAGCGCTTACTAGGTGCAGAGCACCGTTCTAAGCGCTGGGGGAGACCCAGGGGAATCAGCTTGTCCCCCGTGGGGCTCCCGGTCTTCCTCCCCATTTTCCAGATGAGGTCCCTGAGGCCCAGAGAAGCGAAGTGACTCGCCCACGGTCCCACAGCTGCCAAGTGGCAGAGGCGGGATTCGAACTCGTGACCTCTGACTCCAAAGCCCGTGCTCTTTCCACTGAGCCACGCTGCTTCTCCAGTTAGCGCTTACTGTGTGCAGAGCACTAGACTCGGTGTCTGGGAGAGTTGGCTACGACGGTAGAACTGTCCATCAATCATTATCTGTCGCTAAACTGTCCATTCCAAGCGCTCGGTACAGTGAATGAATGAATATTTACTGAGCACTTCCCGCGTGCAGAGCACTTTTCTAAGCCCTTGGGAGAGAAAAATCTAACAATATAAGAGTCAATCATACTTACTGAGTATGATTACGGGCTTTGGAGTCAGAGGTCATGAGTTCGAATCTCTGCTCTGCCACTTGTCAGCTGTGTGACTGTGGGCGAGTCACTCAACTTCTCCGCGCCTCAGTTACCTCAGCTGTCAAATGGGGATTAAGACCGCGAGCCCCACGTGGGGCATCCTGATTCCCCCGCGTCTACCCCAGCGCTTAGAACGGTGCTCGGCACGTAGTAAGCGCTTAACAGATACCAACGTTATTATGATTACTGAGTGCTTATTGTGTGCAGAGCCCTGTACTAAGCGCTTGGGAGGGAGAAACCTAACGATGTAACAGTGAGTCGGTGGTATTTATTAAGCGCGTACTCTGTGCAGAGCACCGGACTCAGAGTTTGGAAGAGTAGGACACACAAAATATAACGGGCAGTCGTATTTACTGAGCGCCTACCGTACTACGTGCAGAGCCCCGGACTACGGTCTAGGGAGAGGAGAATCTATCAGTATGTCAGTCGACTGTATTTACTGAGCGCTTCTTTTGAGCCAGATGCTGAGTAGGGCGGCTCAGCGGAAAGAGCCCGGGCTTGGGAGGCGGAGGCCGTGGGTTCGGATCCCACCTCCGCAGCCGTGTGACCGCGGGCGAGTCAACTCACTTCTCCGCGCCTCCGTTCCCTCACCCCGTCAAATGGGGACGAAGACCGGGAGCCTCACGCGGGACGACCCGATGACCCCGGATCTCCCCCGGCGCTTAGAACGGTGCTTGGCCACGTAGTGGCAGCGTGGCTCAGGGGGAGGAGGCCGGGCTTGGCAGTCAGAGGTCGTGGGTTCTAATCCCGGCTCTGCCCCTTGTCTCCTGCGTGGCCTTGGGGCGAGTCGCTTCACTTCTCCGTGCCTCCGTCACCTCGGCTGTAAAATGGGGATTGAACTGGGAGCCCCCCGTGGGACAACCCGATGAGCTCGTATCTCCCCCGGCGCTTACAACGGCGCTCGGCGCGCAGTAAGCGCTTAACAAATACCACAGTTACTCATTGTTATCATTAGTAAGCACTTCGTAAATACCAGCATCGTTACTATCATTACATAAATAAGAGGTCAGAGGCGGACGTGAGTGGGAAGCGGGGCGGGGAAGGGGGACGAAGAAAGGGAGCGGGGCGGGGAGACGCAGGAGGGAGCGGGAGAAGAGGAGGGGAGGGCGCGGTCGGGCCCGCGGCGAGGCTCTAAAGTGGGGGGAGTCCATCCATCCCTGGCGTCCTAAGCGCCGCGGGCCTCCCCCCCGCCGCCGTAGGTGGAGAACGAGTACGGCAGCTACTGGGCCTGTGACGCTTCGTACCTGCGGCACGTGTCGGGGCTGTTCCGGGCCGTGCTGGGGGAGGGCGTCCTGCTCTTCACCACCGACGGCCCCTCCGGCCTGCGCTGCGGCACCCTCCGGGGACTCTTCGCCACCGTGGACTTCGGGCCAGGTCCGTCCCCCTCCGGCCCCCGCTCCCGCCGTGTCTCCTTCCATCGCGGGCGTGGCTTCGGCCCTCCCTTCGAGCGCGTCTCCCGAGCGCTGTGGCTGGGGGCGGGCCGCCGGACCCGGCGCCTGGGAGCGTCCGACACCAACGGGCCGTCTTGGGGGGGGGGGGCGGACGTTAGCGGAGATCGAAAGCGGCGCGGCTCGGTGGGAAGAGCACGGGGTTGGGAGTCGGGGGGTCATGGGTTCGGATCCCGGCTCCGCCCCCCCCCCCCGTCAGCCGGGTGGCCGTGGGCGAGTCGCTTCACTTCTCTGGGCCTCGGTGACCTCGTCTGAAAAACGGGGACGAAGACCGCGAGCCTCCCGGGGGACCAGCTCGTCAATAACGGTGGTATCTGTTAAGCGCTCGCTATGTGCAGAGCGCTGTCCTAAGTGCCGGGGGGGAAACGAGGTGATCAGGTTGTCCCACGGGGGGGGGGGGGGGGGGCCTCACGGTCTTCACCCCCATTTTGCAGACGAGGAAACCGAGGCAAAGAGAAGTGAAGCGACTGGCCCAAAGTCACCCAGCTGACCAGTGGGGGAGCTGGGATTTCAACCCACGACCCCCGTCTCTCCCCCAGCGCTCGGAACGGCGCCCGGCACCTAGCGAGCGCTTAACGGAGACCGACCGACGTTATCATTAAACACGTCGGTCCCAGTGCTCTGCCCGCGGTAGGCGCTCCAGAAATGCCGCTGAACGAACGAAGCGCCAGCCCCACAGCGAGCCGAGGGCGGAGGGCCGGGCAGGGGGTGGCCCCGGCGCGGGTGCCCACGACCCCCTCTCCCGTCCCCGCCCTCCTCTCGTCGCAGGCGACAACATGACGGAGGCCTTCGCCCTGCAGAGGGAGTACGAGCCCAACGGGCCGCTGGTGAGGGGGCGAGGGGGACGTCGGGCGCTTAGCGCGAGCGGCCCGGGGGGCCGGGGATCCGCCGGGAGACCCCCGGGCGAGTCGCTTCCCTTCTCCGGGCCTCCGTCGCTTAAACGGGGGTGAAATCCGAAATCCAAGATAGATCGTGGGGTTCGTTAAGCGCTGCGCCGAGCACCGCCCTAAGACCGACGTCGGTATCCGTTAAGCGCGCGCCACGTGCCGAGCACCGCTCCGAGCGCCGGGGGAGACCCGGGGTCATCGGGTCGGCCCCCGTGAGGCTCCCGGTCTTCATCCCCGTTTCCCAGATGAGGTCACGGAGAAGCGAAGTGACTTGCCCACAGTCGCCCAGCTGACGAGGGGCAGAGCCGGCATTCGAACCCATGACCTCCGACTCCCAAGCCCGGGCTCTCTCCGCTGAGCCGCGCCGCTTCTCTGAGCGCCGGGGGATACGGGGTGATCGGGTCGTCCCCCCCCGGGAGGCTCCCGCTCCTCGGCCCCATTTGACAGAGGGGGGTCACTGAGGCCCACTGAAGTGACTCGCCCACGGTCACACGGCCGACAGGCGGCGGAGCCGGGATTAGAACCCGTGACCTCCGAGTCCCAAGCCGAGCCGCGGCTGCTTCTCTGCAGCGCCGTGAGCCCCCGCTTGGGAGGGGAATTGTGTCCAATTTGATTTTTCGTGTCCACCCCGGAGGTTACAACCGCGCCCGGGACGGTGACGGTATTTAGGCGCTTACTACGTGCCGGGCACTTTACTGAGCGCCGGGGGGGGGGCTGGATGAGGGCAAACCGAGTTGAGTAAGCGCTTAACAGAGGCCACCGTTCTCCATTCACTCCTCCGGTCGTCTTTTATGGAGCGCTTTCTGCGTGCGGAGCACTGGACTGAGCGCTTGGGAGGGGACAAGACCACCACAGACGGTGGTATTTAATAGAGGAGCGGCAGGCTCGGGCGAGTCCCTTCGCTTCTCCGGGCCTCGGTTCCCTCCTCTGGAAAACGGGGATCGAGACCGGGAGCCCCACGAGAGCCGGGGACCGGGTCCGACCCGCCGCGCCTGCGGCGCGGCGGCCGGGCTCGGGAGTCGGAGGTCGCGGGTTCCGACCCCGGCTCCGCCGCCCGTCTGCTGCGTGACGTCGGGCCCAGCCGCTTCCCCGCTCGGGGCCTTCCGTGACCTCGTCTGGAAAATGGGGACCGTGAGCCCCACGGGGGCCAACCTGCTGACCCCGTGCCTACCCCGGCGCTTAGAACAGCGCCTGGCACGGAGGGAGCCCTTGACGAGTACCACCGTTACCGGTTATCGTCATCGTCGTCCATCGGCCGGCGGTTAGGAGAGCGCCTGGCGCACGCTAAGGGCTTCACCCACGCCATCCTTACTATTCAGTAGTATTTACCGAGCGCCCACTCTGTGCAGGGCACCGGACTGAGCGCTTGGAGCGGACAGTTCGGCAACAGACAGAGAGGCTCCCCGCCCGCCGACGGGCTCACGGTCGAATTATTGTCGATCCCGGTGCTCGGCACACAGGACGCGCTTCTCCAACCCCACAGTCATCACGGGGTCGAGAAGCGGCAAGAGCCCGGGCTGGGGAGGCGGAGGTCGTGGGTTCCGATCCCCGCACCGCCACCTGTCTGCTGTGTGACCTCGGGCGGGTCGCTTCGCCTCTCTGGGCCTCGGTGACCTCCTCTGGGCCAATGGGGGTTCAAAAAACGTGAACCCCACGGGGGACAACCTGCTGAGCCTGTATCTCCCCCGGCGCTTAGAACAGAGCTCTGCGCGTAGTCAGCGCTGAACAGATACCATAATTCTTCTTCTCGTTAACGAAACGGTCAACGGAAAGAGCCCGGGCTCCGCCCCTCGTCAGCCGGGTGACGGCGGGCGAGTCGCTTCGCTGGGCCTCAGTTCCCTCATCTGTCAAATGGGGATGAAGACCGGGAGCCTCCCGTGGGACGACCCGATGACCCCGCGTCTCCCCCGGCGCTCCGCACGTAGGAGGCGCCGCACCAATACCGTAATTCTCACTGTTAACGACGGGAGCGGGGCCGGGCCTTCCCTTCCCTTCCCTTCCCGCCGTCTCCCTCCGGTCCTCTCCAGGTCAACTCGGAATACTACACGGGCTGGTTGGATTACTGGGGATCCCCCCACTCGACGGGCGACGCCGCCGCCTTGGCCCGCGGGCTGGAGGCCATGCTGACCCTGGGGGCCAGCGTCAACATGTAAGCGGCCGGCGGCGGGACGCGGGGCGACCCCCGGCTCCCCGTCCCCTCGGGGGAGCGGCGCGGCGCCAGGAGCCCGGCCTCGGGAGTCAGAGGTCGTGGGTTCCGATCCCGGCTCCGCCCCGTCAGCCGCGTGACCGTGGGCGGGTCGCTTCGCTCCTCCGGGCCTCGGCGGCCTCATCCGGAAGACGGGGATGGAGACCGGGAGCCTCCCGCGGGACGGCCCCATCTCCCCGCATCTCCCCGGGGCTCCGCGCGTAGTAAGCGCTCGATCACCCGTCGCCATCCTCTCCGCGGGTAGTAGCGTCGGTATCCGTTGAGCGCTCCCTGTGTGCCGGGCGCCGTCCTGAGCGCCGGGGGGCGGGGGGGGGGGGGAGGCTCACCGGTAACCCCCATTTGACAGACGAGGTCCCTGAGGCCCAGAGAAGGGACTCGCCCAGAGTCACCCAGCTGACGAGGGGCGGAGCCGGGAGTCGAACCCATGACCCCCGACTCCCAAGCCCGGGCTCTCTCCACTGAGCCACGCCGCTTCCCGTGCAGGTACATGTTCCACGGAGGCACCAACTTCGGCTACTGGAACGGTGAGGCGGGGGGCCGCGCCGGGGGCGGGTGGGCGGGCTCCCCGTGCCCCCGCCCGCCGAGGGGGTCCCCGAACCCGGCCCCTCCCGCCCCCCCGCCCAGGCGCCGACCTGAAGCAGAGCTACCTGCCCGTCACCACCAGCTACGACTACGACGCCCCGCTGAGCGAGGCCGGCGACCCCACCGACAAGCTCTACGCCCTGCGCGGCGTCATCGCCAAGGTGACGTCGCCACGACGGGCCCGCGGTCTAATCGGGGGGAGACGGACGGCAGGGCGGAACAGAGACGGACACGAGATCGAGATCGATGATGGTAATGACGTCGGTGCTCGGCAAGCGCTTACTACGTGCGGAGCGCCGTCGGAGATAGGGAAGCGGCGCGGCTCAGCGGAGAGGGGCCGGGCTCGGGGGTCGGGGGGCCGTGGGTTCCAATCCCGGCTCTGCCACTTGGCAGCCGGGTGACTGTGGGCGAGTCGCTTCTCCGGGCCTCAGTGATCTCGTCTGGAGATAACAATGATGATGTCGGTATCTGTTAAGCGCTTCCTATGTGCACAGCGCTGTTCTGAGCGCTGGGGGAGATAGAGAAGCGGCGCGGCTCGGCGGCAAGAGCCCGGGCCTGGGAGTCGGAGGTCTCGGGGTCCGATCCCGGCTCCGCCGCTCGTCAGCTGTGGGACCGTGGGCCAGTCGCCTCGCTTCTCTGGGCCTCAGCGACCTCGTCCGTAAAATGGGGATGGAGCCTCACGTGGGACCACCTGCTGACCCTCTATCCCCCCCCGGCGCTTAGAACGGTGCTCGGCACAGAGCGAGCGCTTAGCGAGTACCAACGTCATACGGGGCCATCAGATTGTCCCCCGTGGGGCTCCCGTTTTTCAATCCCCATTTTTCCAGATGAGGTCACTGAGGCCCAGAGAAGTGAAGTCACCCGCCCAAGGTCACACGGCAGACGAGCGGCGGAGGCGGGACTAGAACCCACGACCTCTGACTCCCCAGCCCAGGCTCTTGCCACTGAGCCGCCCGGCCTCTAGGGAATGTGTCTGTTGAACATGCGTGCGTGTGTAAATATATATATATAGATAGATAGATAGATAGATAGATGCGTGTGTGTGTGTGTACACGCGTGTGTCTGTTGAAATAGATATATATAAAATAATAATGGTATCTGTAAAGTGCTTACTATGTGCAGAGCACCGTTCTGAGCGCTGGGGTGAAGACAAGGTCATCAGGTCATCCCCCGTGGGGCTCCCGGTCCTCATCCCCATTTTACGGGTGAGGTAGCCGAGGCACACAGAAGTGAAGTGACTTGCCCGAAGTCACACAGCTAAGCGGCGGAGCCAGGACGATGCTAATGACGTCGGTATTTGCGCAGCGCTTACTACGTGCAGAGCGCTGAGGATTCCAAGCGCCGGGGGAGATCCAGGGTCATCGGGTCGTCCCACGTGAGGCTCCCGGTCTTCGCCCCCGTTTTCCAGACGAGGGAACTGAGGCGCGGAGAAGCGAAGCGGCTGGCCCGCAGTCGCGCAGCTGAGCGGGGGCAGAGCCGGGATTGGAACCCGTGACCTCTGACTCCCAAGCAGCCCGGGCGCTTTCCCCTGAGCCAGGCTTGAATTGGATCGTATTTACCAAGTGCCTGCCGTGTGCAGAGCGCTGTTCTGCTTGCTCCCTTCTGGCCCGGGAGCCCGTCGTCGGGTAGGGATCGTCTCTGTGGCCTGACTGGACTCTTGAAGCGTTTAGTACAGCGCTCCGCAGGCACTAAGCGCTTAATAAATACGATCGACGGAGCGGCTGCCGAGCGCCTAAGTGCATCCATGCGTCTGTGTGACCACGCGTTTTTTCGTTGGTGTTTGTTAAGCGCTCATTATGCGCCAGACACCGTTCTAAGCGCTGGGGCGGATCCACACGGGGCTCCCAGCCTTCCTCCCCATTTCCCAGTTGAGGGAACCGAGGCCCAGCGAAGCGAAGCGACCCGCCCCAGGTCCCCCCGGCAGGCCGGGGCGGAGCCGGGATTGGAACCCGGGCCCTTCCGACCCCCAGGCCGGGCTCCACCCACTAGGCCACGCCGCTCGCGTGGGCGGGGAGCGGCGCCTCTGCCCTCTCCGGCCCGTTGTCCTCCCGCCGACGCTCGGTACGCCGCGGGCGCTCGGTAAAGCAGCCTGGCTCAGCGGAAGGAGCCCGGGCCGGGGAGTTCGTTCTATAGCGTTTATTACCAATGATAACGTCGGTATCTGTTAAGGGCTCACTATGTGCCGAGCACTGTTCTAAGCGCTGGGGTGGACACGGGGGGATCGGGTCGTCCCACGTGGGGCTCACGGTCTTCATCCCCGTTTTACGGATGAGGTGACCGAGGCACCGAGAAATTAAGCGACTCGCCCCAAGTCACCCAGCTGACAAGCGGCAGAGCCGGGGTTCGAACCCGTGACCTCTGACTCCGAAGCCCGTGCTCTCTTCCACCGAGCCACGCTGCTCCTCTATTGAGCGCTCACAATGGGCAGAGCACTGTACTAAGCGCTCGGAACGGACAGATCGGTCACAGATAGAGACGGTCCCCCGCCCTCTGACGGGCTCACGGTCCGATCGGGGGAGACGGACGGACGAGGGCGACGGCGACGAATAGAATCGGGGGGAGTCAGAGGTCGTGGGTTCTAATCGGCGGAAGCAGCGCGGCTCCGTGGAGAGAGCCCGGGCTTGGGAGTCAGAGGTCATGGGTTCGGATCCCCGCTCGGCCCCTTGTCGGCTGTGTGACCTTGGGCAAGTCAGTTAACTTCTCAGGGCCTCAGCGACCTCATCTGGAAAATGGGGAGGAAGACCGTGAGCCCCACGTGGGACGACCCGATTCCCCCCGGGTCTCCCCCGGCGCTTAGAACGGTGCTCGGCCCGTAGCGAGCGCTTAACGGCTACCCACGTCATTATTATTCAAACGTGTAAAATACCGCGGTCTTTTTAAAAGGGGGGGGTGAAGACTCTGAGCCCTATGTGGGACGACACGATCACCCCGTACCTCCCCCAGCGCTCAGAACAGCGCTCGGCCCACGGTAAGCGCTTAACAGATATCAACGGCCTCGCTATCGTCCCGCCTCCGCCGCCCGGGCGACTTCGGGCCACTCACTTGACCTCTCTGGGCCTCACTCCCCTCATCCGTTAGACGGGGTCGAAGACCGGGAGTCCTAAGCGGGGCGACCCGATGACCCCGGATCTCCCCCCGGCGCTGAGAACAGGGCCGGGCACACGGTGAGCGCTTCCCAAGCACCGACACGACCGTTATCATCATCGAAGGCCGTCGGCGGACGGGGGGGGGAGGGAAGGGGATTGGAGCTGGACTCCGGACGTCCGCCCCTCTCACCGCACGTGATTTCAGTTCCAGCCCGTGCCCCTGGGGCCGATGCCCCCGCCGACTCCCAAGATGACCTTCGGGCCCGTGACCCTGACGCCCGTAAGGTTTCCCCCACCCCAAACTCCCCCCCGCCCCTCGGAATGAGAAAGATAACCGGGTCATCCGGTAGGCGCCTACTAGGGGCCGGGGACCGGGCCGCGCCCCCGACGGACCCCCGCGGATGGGGGTGGGACACGGTCTCCCGGCCCCATTCCGCGGAGGTGGGAGCCGAGGCCCCCGGGGAAGGGAAGCGACCCGCCCGAGGTCGGCCGGCGGCGGGGGCGGGATCGGAACCCAGGTCTTCGGACTCCCGGGGCCCGGGCTCCGCACGCCGCTTCCCGGCGGCCCCGTGGCTCGGTGGAGAGAGCCCGCGCTGGGGAGGCGGAGGTCGCGGGTTCCGATCCCGGCCCCGCCGCTTGTCGGCCGGGTGACCCCGGGCAAGTCGCTTCTCCGCGCCTCAACTGTAAAATGGGAAGACCGCGAGACTCACGCGGGACAAGCTGATCACCCGGTATCCTCCCCAGCGCTCAGAACAGTGCTTTGCACGTAGTAAGCGCTTAACAAATGCCGTCGTCATTATTAAACCCCCCCCCCCCCCCCCCCCGCCGACTCCCCTCTGAGGCGCCTAGTAATTATGGTATCGGTGAAGCAGCGCGGCTCAGTGGCAAGAGGCCGGGCTTGGGAGTCGGAGGTCGTGGGTTCGAATCCCCGCTCCGCCACTTGTCAGCCGTGCGACCGCGGGCGGGTCGCTTCACTTCTCTGGGCCTCGGTGACCTCATCTGGAAAATGGGGACGAAGAGCGGGAGCCCCACGGGGGACGACCCGAGGACCCCGGATCTCCCCCAGCGCTCGGAACGGTGCCCTGCACGTAGTAAGCGCTTAACGAAGATGAAAACGATTATTAGGCCTCAATCCCCTCATCTGTAAAACCCCGGGAGCCCCACGGGGGACGGGGACGGCGTCCCTCCCGATTTGCTCGCGTCCACCCCGGCGCCCGGCCCGGGGCCCGGCCCGGAGTCGGCGCTTCCCAGATAGCCCGATCATCACCGTCGTCACGCCCCCGCCGCTCCGGTCCCCTCCAGGTCGGAGCGCTGACCGACTTCTTGGACCTCCTGTGTCCTTCGGGCCCCCTCCGCGTCCCCCGGCCTCTGCCCTTCGAGGCCGTCAAGCAGGTGAGGGGAAGGGGGCGGGCCGGGGCGGGGCGGCCTCCCGGCCTCCACGCGGGCCCGAGCCGGACCGGCCTCCCGTCCCCGTCTCCCCCCAGGACCGGGGCTTCCTGCTGTACAGGACGCGGCTCCCCCGGAGCCTGCCGCGGCCGACTCCGCTCCGGGCGCCCGACGGGGGCGTCCGCGACCGGGCCTACGTCCTGCTCCAGGGGGTGAGGACGCCCCCGGCCCCTCTCGCCTCATCCCCCGTCTCCTCTCCCTCCCTCCGCTCCGCTCCGCGTCCGCTCGACCTCCCCGCCGCTCCCCGCCGCGGTCCCGACTTGCCTCCGCCGGCCGCGTCGCTCCTCTGCCAAGACGTTCGTTGGGGGTCACGTCTCCCCGTTCCTCGAGACCCTCCAGGGGTCCCCCGTCCGCCGGAAACCCGTCGCCGGCGGCTTCGGGGGCGTCCGTCGGGTCGCCTCCTCCTCCTCCGGCCCGCACGCTCCGCTCGTCTCGCGCCGCCCTCCTCCCCGCCCCTCCGTCTCATCCGCCTCGCCGTCGGCCGGACCGCCCTCCCTCCTCAGATCCCACAGACGACGCCCCTCCCCGCCCGAGGCCCACCTCCTCCCGGTGGCCTTCCCTGACCGCGCCCTCCTTTCCTCTTCTTCCCCCGTCGCCCCGACCCGCTCCCTTTCTTCGCCCCCCGCCCCCCCGGCCCCCGGCCCCGCGGCACCCGCGGCACCCGCGTCCCTCTCCGCGGCATCTATCCATTTCTACTCGCGTCCGCCTCCCCCTCTAGACCGTCAGCCCCTCGGGGGCGGGGAACGTTGTCTGCTTCTCCTCGTCGTCGTCGTCGTCGTCCTCTCCCGCGCGCTCGGACCGGCGCTCCGTAGGCGCCCGGTTGGCGCGCCCGACCGAAGCGTCTCGCTCCGCCCCCGGCCCGGAGGCCCGCCGGGTTCCTCCGGCCCGCTCGCGGCCGCGGTACGACCGAGTCGGGGTCGGTGGGGCGGCGGGGGAGGGGGGAGGCGTCCGACGGCAGTCCCTCCCCCGCCCCCCCAGGCGTACCGAGGCGTGCTAGAACGGGACGGGGAGGGCGTCCTGCTGCTGAAGGGCGAGGAGGGAGCCGTGCTGGACCTGCTCGTGGAGAACATGGGGCGCATCAGCTTCGGGGCCAACGCCAGCGATTTCAAGGTCGGGGGGCCCCCCGGGCCCGGGGAGGGCGGATGGCCCACGGGGGAGGCCGGGCGCGGGGGTGGGGGCGCCGCCGGGCAACCCCCGGGTCCATCCGTGTCCCCCTCCAGGGCCTGACGGGCCCCCCGGTCCTCGGGGGGGCCGCGCTCGCCGACTGGCTCCTCTTCCCCCTGGACCCCGACTCCCTGGTCCGCTCGGGCCGGCCCCCCGCCGGGGCCTCGCCGCGGGCCCCCCGGCCCGGCCCCGCCTTCTACACCGTCCGTTTCCTCCTCCCCGGCCCGGCCCGGGACACCTTCCTCTACCTCCCCGGATGGACCAAGGTACGGGGCGGGGGCGGGGCGGCGGGGGGGGGCGCGGCGACGAGACGGGGGCCGGCGGCGGGCGGGAGGGGGGTCGGGGGTCCGACCGGCTCCCCTCTCCCCTCCGCCCCAGGGCCAGGTGTGGATCAACGGGTTCAACCTGGGCCGCTACTGGCCGGCCCGAGGCCCGCAGCGGTCGCTCTTCGTGCCCGGCCCCCTGCTCCGGGGGCGGGGGGCCGCCAACACCCTGACGCTGCTGGAGCTGGAGGCCCCCTCCCCCCGCCTCCAGGCCCTCTTCCTGGACCGGCCCGCGCTCAACGGGACCGCCGCCCGCCCGAGGCGCAGGACGGAGGCCGGGTGACCGAGGCCGGGAGGCCGGGCGGCCGGGGGCGACCGGGCCGGCCGTCGCGACGTCCGACTTTATCTGCCATTAAAAAGGCGGGCGGAGCCCCCCGTCCCCTCCCGGCGGAGCCTCCGTCCCCTCTGCGCCGGGCCGGGGGCCGGCGGGTCGGGGGGCCGCCCGGCCCGAGCCCCGGCGGTGCTCCTGGAGGCAGCGGGTGGAGCAGGAGGGGGAGTCGTGGCGGCGGAAAGGCGCCGGGCCCGGCGGGGAGAGGCCGCAGCCCCGGCGGCGCCTGCCACGGAAGGGGGGACGGTCGGGGGGGGGGGGACCGGCGGACGGACCCCCGGCGCTCCCGCCTCCCCCGGCCCGCCCCCCGCACGTACCCCGCGTCGGCCGGGGCCGGGCCGGGCCGCGCCGCGGCGGCCAGACGCTTCTCCGCCGCTACCGCTCTCTGGGGAGGGGGACGGCCTTAGCGTCACGATAACGGTGACGGCGACGGTCTACCGGGCGCCTCCCCCGTGCCGAGCACTCTCCCAAGCGGCGACGGCCGCGCCGAGCCGTCCCCCGGGGGCCTCGCCGTCTTCGTCCCCGTTTCGAAGACGAGGCCACCGGGGCGCGGAGAAGCCAAGGGGCCTGCCCGGGGCCGCACGGCGGACGGGCGGGGGAGCCGGGAGCGGAACCCGGGACCTCTCGGTTCCCGGCCCGGCGCTCTACCCGCTACGCCGCCGTCGTCACCGTCGTTAGCGACGGTGAGAATGATGACGAGCTATTTGTTAGGCGCCCCCCCGGGCGCCGGGCGCTCTCCTCGGCGCCGAAGCAAACGGGGGTCGGACACAGTCCCCGTCCCTCCCGGGGCTCACAGTCTCCGTCCCAGGTGAGGGAACCGAGGCCCGGAGAAGCGGAGGGCCCCGCCCCGGCCCGCCGGGCGGCGGAGGCGGGACTAGAACCCGCGACCCGGCGACTCCCGGAACCGCGGGTAGGGCGGGCGTCTCCGCGGGACCTCCCGGCCGCCCGGGCCCGGCGCGGCCTCCTCACCTTCTCGCGGTCGCTGAGGGCGGCAAACGCCCGCCGCTCCTCCTCCTCCCGCCGGTCCCGCTCCTCCCGCTCCCGCCGCCGCCGGGCGGCCTGCCGGGCCTCCGTTTCCGCCGACGGCGGGCCCGGCACCTGTCGGGCGGTGGGTGGCGGGGGGAGGGGGCGGTGAGGAGAAGAAGGTGCGGCGAGATCCCGGGGAGGAAGGCCCCGGGCCCGCCCCCCCCCCCCCCCCCCGATGCTAAGGGGGTACCTAAGTGCTCGGCACAGCGCTCGGCACACGGTGGGCGCTCGCACGGCCCGGCGGCGAGAGCCCGGGCTTGGGGGTCAGGGGACGAGGGTCCCGATCCCGGCTCCGCCGCCCGTCTGCCGCGCGACCTCGAGCGGGTCACTTCTCTGAGCCTCGGCGACCTCCTCTGGGACACGGGGATGAAGACCGTGAGCCCCACGGGGGACGGCCCGATCACCTTCCATCCCCCCCGGCGCTTAGAACGGCGCTCGGCCCATAGGGGGCGCTTAACGGATGCCATCGTCGTTTACTATTATTACCCCGGCGCTCAGAGCGGCGCTCGGCCCCTAGCGAGCGCCACGATCCCCAACGGATGCCCCGACCGTTATTAAGCACTTAATAACTGCGCAGAGCAGCGGGGCAGAGACGGGTCATTCCGGTCGGACCCGGTCCCCGTCCCCCCGCCGTGGGGCTCCCGGTCTTCACCCCCATCTCTCGGCTGGGGAAACCGAGGCCGCCCAGCGGACGAGCGGCGGAGCGGGGACGAGAAGCCGGCTCGGCGGGCGGCGGCCACGGGGCCGGGCGGCTCACCTGGGCCCGCGCGCGGTCGAAGGCGTCGGGCCGCTCCCCCGAGAATCTGCGGGACACGTTTCGGGTGGATTTATCGGCGGCGACCGCGTAGGGGGCTCGGCCCCGGGCGTCCCCGGGAGGGGCGGAGGGGCCGTCTGGACCGCCGCCCCGGGCCCCCCCGGCCCCTCCCGGCCCCCCCGCCCGCTCGGCCCCTCGCCCGACCTGGCGGCGGGATCGGCTCCGGCCTCCGGCAGCAGGCGGACGACGGGGGGGCCTCCCGGCGGCGGCGGCCGCGTGGGGCAGGGTGGAGCGGCCGGGGCCCGGGGGGGCGTTCAGGAGGGCCCCCACCCGGCGGGCCGCGTGCGGGGCGGCCCACGGCCCCCTCCCCGGGGGGCGGCGGGGCGGAGGGGGGCCCGTCCGCCTCGCCGGGAGACCCCGGGGCCCCGTCCCCCTCGCCGGGAGACCCCGGGGGCCCGTCCCCCTCGCCGGGAGCCCGGTCGGCGTCGACGGCGCGGGCCCGGGGCTTCGGCCGTCGTCGCCGCCTGCGGGGGAGCGCCACCTCGAACTCCCGCAGCTCCAGGGTCCCCAGCGTCACCTCCACCAGCTCCAGGGCCTCGGGCGGGCGGCTCTCTTCTCCGCCGCACTCTGACCGCGGGCACGGGGAGACGGGGGATGGAGGGCCCGCGGGGGAGAGGGAGGGAGGGAGGGAGGGAGGGAGGGAGGACCGGCCGGTCGGTCGGGGAGGAGGGAGGACCGGGCGGGTCTGGGACCCCGGGGGTACGCACCGGTCCGCTCGGGAGTCTCCGCCGCCTCCGGGAGGGCCGCCTCCGGGGTCTTCCCGCCGGCCGCCTCCCCCTCCCGCGGCCCCCGCGCCTTCCGGCTCCTCCGGGGGCCGGCGGCCGGGGCGGGCCGCCGCGGGTCCTCGTCTGGCACGGGGCGGGAGCGCGGTCGGCCCGGCCGGCCGCGGGGGGGGCCGGGGGGCCGCGCCGGGGGGGTCGGGGGGGGGGGGTGGCTCACCGTGGACGTCCAGCGCGGCCAGGGTCCGGAGCACGCGCAGCCCCTCGCGGAAGGTGGGCCGCCGGGCGGCGATGGGGATGTCCCAGAGGCGGGGGTCTCGGCGCCGCAGGGGCGCCCCGCGCTCCCCGAAGAACGGGCCGCGGCCTCGCCGGGGGGTCCGCGGCGGCACCGTGTCCGCCTCCTCCGGGGCCCCCGCCCGGCCCGGCCCGGCCAGGAGCTCCCGCGCCTCCTGCGGGGGTGGGCGCGTTTATGGAGCGCTCCCCGGGGGCAGAGCCCCGGACCCAGCGTTCGGGAGAGGGGGCAGACCGCGGTAGAAGCGGAGCGGCCCGCCGGCAAGAGCCCGGGGCGGAGGTCGTGGGTTCTAATCCCGACCGCGCCGCTCGTCTGCCGTGGGACCCGGAGCGAGTCGCCTCGCCGCTCTGGGCCTCGGCGACCTCATCCGGAAAATGGGGACGGAGACCGCGAGCCCCACGCGGGGCGGCCCGATGACCCCCGTATCCGCCCCGGCGCTCGGCGCGTAGCAGGCACCTGACGTATACCGTCGTCACCGCTACTGTTACTGCGACGGTAGAACGATGATAATTTTCTGCTACCTGTCCGGCGCTCGCTACGCGCCAAGCGCCGTTCTAAGCCCCGAGGTCGACACGAGCTAACCGGGGACATGACGGCCACAGTAATCGGCGCGGTATTTAAGCGCCTGCTGTGTGCCAGGCGCCGTTCTGGGCGCTGGGGTGGAGACGAGCAAACGGGGTTGGACCCGGTCCCCGTCCCCCGCGGGGCTCGCGGTCTCGGTCCCCATTTTACCCACGAGGGAACTGAGGCCCGGAGCGGTGAAGTGACTCGCTCAGGGTCCCACGGCAGACGGGTGGCGGAGTCGGGATTAGGACCCGCTCTGCTTCTCCGGGCCTCAGTCTCCTCATCTCGGAAGCGGGGACGAAGAGCGGGAGGCCCCCGGGGGGGGGGCGGGGACCGTGTCCGACCTGATCAACGGGATATCGGGGTCGAAGAGCAGCCGGGGGCGGGACGGGGACCAGAACCGGAACCTCCGACCTCCTGCCTCCCGGGACCCACTGCGTGAAGCAGCGTGGCTCGGTGGCGAGAGCCCGGGCTTTGGGGTCAGAGATCACGGGTTCGAATCCCGGCTCGGCCACCCGTCAGCTGTGTGACTTCGGGCGAGTCGCTCAACTTCTCGGTGCCTCGGTTATCTCATCTGTAAAACGGGGATGAAGACCGGGGGCCCCACGCGGGACGACCTGATTCCCCCGGGTCTGCCCCAGCGCTCAGGCCAGCGGTCGGCGCGTAGCGAGCGCTTAACAGGAACTCCATCGCGGCGCTTCTAAGGGGCCGATATTCATCTATCCGGTCGTACTCGGTGAGCGCTGACCGGCTGCGGAGCCCCCGGGAGAGGACGACACGGCGACCAAACGGCCGCGTCCCCTGCCCACGACGGGCTGCCGGTCCCGGGGGGGGGTGGGGGGGTGGCGGGGGGCGGCGGGAGGCGAAAGCGACGAGGGAGAGGTCCGGGGAGGGGGCTCTCACCTCGCAGAGGGCGGCCTCGTTGTAGCGCCTGAGGGAGGCCCCGGCCGAGCGCGGGGCGGCCCCCCGGGCGTCCCGCGACCCCTGGGCCGTGCCCCGCCGGGCTCGCGCCGCGTACCGGTGCAAGGTCTTGTGGGTCTCCACCTGCCCGCTGCGGCGGGAGAGCGACGGCTGAGCCCCGGGCCGGGCGGACCGGCCCCCCCCGCCCCCGGCGCCCGCCCCGCTCACCTTCTGAAGACGGCGCCGGCAAAATGGCCGGCGGCGGCCATCAGCACCGCGCACACCTTGGGCCCGCCCTGCTCCAGGCGGGCCACCGGATGGTCGCCGCCGCCTTCCCCCTCCTCCTCCTCCTGCGGGGAGAGGCGCCGGGTCAGCGGTCGCGATGACGGCGGCGGTCAGGCGCTTCCTCTGTGCCGAGCGCCGGATCGACCCGCGGGGTCCGGCGGGCGCTCGCTGTGTGCAGAGCACCGTGCCGAGCGCTCGGGAGGGGACGGCGCGACCATCGAGAGTGGCGATCCCGGCCCGCCGCGGGCTCGCGGTCCAGCGGGGGGGAAGCCCACGGACGTCGGTACCGGCCCCGTCCCAGACGGACGGGAGGGCCGGGGCCCGGGGGACAGAGCTGCCGTGTCGGTCGACGGTACGATGATGATAACGCTGGTACTGGCTGAGCGCTCGCTACGTGCGGGGCACCGTTCTAGGCGCTGGGGGAGACACGGGGGAAACAGGTCGTCCCCCGTGGGGCTCCCGGTCTTCATCCCCATTGTCCCGATGAGGTCACTGAGGCCCAGAGAAGGGAAGCGACTCGCCCGCAGTCACCCGGCCGACAAGGGGCAGAGCCGGGAGTCGAACCCGTGACCTCTGACTCCCAAGCCCGGGCTCCTTCCGCTGAGCCGCGCCGCTTGACGATGATAACGATAACGATGGCATCTGTTGAGCGCTTCTTATGCGCCAAGCGCCGTTCTAAGCGCTGGGGGGGATACGAGCTCATCGGGTTGTCCCCCGTGGGGCTCCCAGGCTTCAGCCCCATTTTCCAGACGAGGTGTGACTGAGGCACAGAGAGGCGGCCCGCCCGAAGCCCCGCGGCCGGCGAGCGGCGGAGCCGGGATTAGCACCCACGACCCCCAAGCCCGGGCTCTTCCCGTTGAGCCGCGCCGCTTCCCCCTCCCCCCTCCGGGAGGCCCTCCCGATCGCCCCGGGGGGGGAGGGGGGGGGTGTGCCCAGGAGCGCCTCCGCCACACCGTCCTCTCCGTGCCCTGCCCGGGGCGAGCGCTGGCCGAGCAGGGCGGGGGCGCCGGGCCTCCGCAAGGGACCGGAGGGGCCGCGAAGAGCGGGGGGGACAAGGGGCGGGGGGTGGCGCGACTTGCCCGGCGCGGCCCCAGGAGGCAGCGGAAAGCGGAGAGGAAGCGGCCCCGGGCGTTGCGGAAGAGGACGCGGTGGGGCCGGGTCCCCCGGGGGCGGCCCCCCGGGCCCGGCCCCTCCCCGCCGTCCGACTCCTCCGTCCCCGACTCCTCCGCCGTGGACGTCGAGTCCTCCGACCCGGAGGTGCCGGACACGTCACCTGGGGGGGGCCGAGGGACACGGTGAGGCCTCTCCGCCCCCGCTGCCCGTTCCGCGAACTCGCCGGGCCTCCGGCCGCCGGCCCCCGGCCCGCTCCCGCCTCGAATCCCCCCCCGCCCCCCCGACGCCGACCCTCCCCCGGCTTTAGAGCCTCCCCGGAGGCCCGCCTCCTCCGAGAGGCCTTCCCCGACCGCGCCCTCCTCTCTTCTCCCGCTCCGACTGGCTCCTCCTCCGGTCGGCCCCGCGGCGCGCCTGTCCGGATCCGTCGTCTACCACCTCTCTACGGACGTCGACGTCTGTCTCCCCCCCGGGACCGACAGCTCGTCGCGGACGGGAATCGGTCCGTCGTCACACCGGCCTCTCCCGGGCGTTGGGCGCGGCGCTTCGCGCGCCGTGAGCGCTCGGTAAATACGAACGGACGACCGGCTCCCCGCCCGGGACCCTCCCCCGGCCTCTAGACGGGCTCACCGCGGGGAGGCAACGGGTCCGTCGGACCGCCCTCTCCCCAGCGCTTAGTACGGTGCCCCGCGCACAGCAGACGCTCGGACAGGTCTCTTTCTTCGCCCCGCGGGCCTCCCGGAGGGACAACGGATACGCGACGCCCGCTGCTCAGCCGAGGCAACCGAGGTCCGGAGAGGTAAAGTGACTTGCCCAGGGTCGCCTCTTCTTTCCGGCCCGGAGCGACTCCGCGGACGGACCCCCCCCCCCCCCCCCCTTCGGAACGCCCCCATCCTCCGGCGCGAGGCGGTTCCGGCGCTCAGCACAGCGCTCGGCACACGGGCGGCGCCCGACGGAGGCCGTCGTCATTATCCCGGGATGTGGATCCGGGCAGCTCCCCCGGCGAAGATACGGAAGGGGTTGTTATCGTCGCCTTCTTCCGCGTGGCGGGAGGGCGCGGTCCCACGGTGTCCAGGGAGCAGAACCGGGATTAGAACCCGGGTCCTCGGACTCCCGGGCCCCGACGCCTTCCGCCGGGCCACGCTGCTTCTCGGACCGACTGCCGGCCTCTCTTCCTCTTCCACCTCTTGTCTGCCGGGTGACCCCGGGCGAGTCACTTCCCTTCTCCGGGCCTCAGTTCCCTCATCTGGAAAATGGGGATGGAGGCCGGGAGCCCCCCCCCAGGGGCGGGGACCGCGTCCATCCCGATTAGCTGGGCCCGGCTCACCCCAAGCGCTTAAATAAGAATATGATACGGCCGACCGACGGCCCGGAGGAACGCGCGCGACCGAGAGGCGGCGTGGCCGGGGCCCGGGCCCGGCAGTCAGGAGGACCTGGGTTCTAATCCCGGCTCCGTCACCTGTCTGCTGTGGGACCTTGGGCAAATCGCTTCCCTTTTCTGGGCCTCACTTCCTTCGCCTGTCAAATGGGGACGAAGACTGGGGGCCCCCCGTGGGACGGGGACCGTGTCCAACCTGATGACCGTGTGTCCACCCCAGCGTTTGGAACAGTGCCCGGCGCACGGTAAGCGCTTAACACACGCTATTATCATTATTAGTATTATTCTGTGGGCCCCGGTTCGCTCATCTAATAATAATAATGATGATGATAGTGTCGGTATTTGTTAAGCGCTTCCTATGTGCCGAGCACCGTTCTAAGCGCTGGGGGAGATACGGGGTCATCGGGACGTCCCGGTGAGGCTCACGGTTAATTCCCCTTTTCCAGATGAGGCCACTGAGGCCCAGAGAAGTGAAGTGACTCGCCCACAGTCACCCAGCTGACGAGCGGCAGAGCCGGGAGTCGAACCCGTGACCCCTGACTCCCAAGCCCGGGCTCTTTCCACTGAGCCACGCTGCTTCCTGAGCCCCGGGTGGGACGGGGAGTGAGCGCGGCCCCGTTGGCTTGTATCCACCCCGGTGCTCCGTACACATGGTAAGCGCCTCGCAAATGCCACACGAAATCAGTACGACGGACTGTATTGGGCGGGGGGGGGGGGGCTCCGGCCCCCCGCCGGCCCCCCGGGGTCTCACCTGCTTGAGTCTTCTCCTGGAAGGCGGCGGCGGGCAGGGGCGCCCGGCCCCGCAGGCGCTGCTTGAGGTTGAAGCGATGCCAGTCCAGCTTGTAGTGTTCCCTCTGCCGGGAGGGCGGGAGGGGGCGGGCCGGGGTCAGTTGGCACGGGGCGCCGCCCTCCCCCACCCTCCTTCCCCGCGGCCCCCTCACCCCCACCCGGCCCGGGCACCCGGCCCGGGCACCCGGCCCGGGCACCGTTACCTGATCCCGGCGGTCCCGGAAGGTCTGGGCGCAGGCGGAGCAGAACGTGCGCTCGGAGGAGACCGCGGGGCCCCGGGGGTGCGGGGCGGCCGTGCCCGCGGGATGCCCTGCCCCGTCTGCCCCGTCCCCCGATCCCGGGCACGGCCGCGGGGCGCGGGGAGACGAGGGAGAGAAGCGGGACAAATCAGAAATTCTGCAAAATGTGGATTCAAAGCCGTCAACAATAACAACGTCGGTATTCGTTAAGCGCCGACTCTGCGCGGAGCACCGTTCTCGGCGCCGGGGGAGATTTACAGGGTCATCCGGTGGTCCCCCGTGGGGCTCCCAGTCTTCATCCCCATTTCACAGATGAAGTGAAGCGACTGACCCAAAGCCACTCGGCTGACAGGTGGCGGAGCCGGGATTCGAACCGACGACCTCTGACGCCCAGGCCTGGGCTCTACCCGCTGGGCCACGCTGCCTCCCGCGTAGTGAGGGCTTAACAAGCGCCGTTGATTACCGTTACGATCACAGACACGGTCCCTGCCCACAAAAAGCAATCGGGGAAGGCCTCTTGGCGGATGCGTCACCTCGATCGCCCCTCATTCGTTCATCTGTACTTACTGAGTACCATCCCTCACCCCCCCCGACGATCTGGCCACCTGCCTGCCGCGTGAGGAAAATTTCAGGAAAATTACCCCCATCAGGTCTGAGCTTCCCCACATCACCCCTTCCCCTCCTCGGTGGCAAGAGCCCGGGCTTGGGAGTCAGAGGTCCTGGGTTCAAATCCCGGCTCTGTACTTGTCAGCTGTGCGACTTTGGGCAAGTCGCTTAACCTCTCTGTGCCTCGGGCACCTCATCTGTAAAATGGGGATTGAGACGGTGAGCCCCACACGGGGGACGACCTGACGGCCTCGTATCCTCCCCGGCGCTTAGAACAGGGCTTGGCGCGTAGTAAGGGCTTAACGAATGCCATCGTTACTTTTTATTATTTATTTTCCCATCCTTCCCCGCCGTATCCTCAGAGATCTCCTCCCTCCCCGCAGGTGCCACCCCCTCCCCCTGCGCCTCGGACCCCATCCCCGCTCGCCTTATCGAAACCATCGCCCCTGCCCTCCTCCCCTCCTTAACTTCTATCTTGAACCGCTCACTCGCCCACGGCTTCTTCCCCTCCGCCTTCCAACAGGCCCACGTCTCCCCCGTCCTAAAAAACCCCTCTCTCGACCCCGCTTCCCCTTCCAGTGATGGCCCCGTCTCCTTCCTACCCTTCCTTGCCAAACTCCTAGAACGAGTCGTCTGCACTCGCCGCCACGAATCCCGCTCCTCCAACTCTCTCCCGGCCCCCGGCCCATCTGGCTTCCGTCCCCTCCGTTCTACCGAGACCGCCCTCTCAAAGGTCACCCGTCACCTCCTTCTTGCCAGATCCGACGGCTCCTTCTCCCTCCTCATCCTCCTCGACCTCTCGGCCGCCTCTGACACCGTCGACCGTCCCCTCCTCCTCCACACCTTATCCCGCCTCGGCTTCACGGACTCCGTCCC